>NC_140276.1:7137114-7284614 GCF_964030765.1 Micromesistius poutassou
TGTGTGTGTGTGTGTGTGTGTGTGTGTGTGTGTGTGTGTGTGTGTGTGTGTGTGCGTGTGTGAGTGTATATATATATGTGTGTGTGTGTGTGTGTATGGGTAGGCTTTTGGGGGCGGTTCTTCTAATAATGACATACCAAGGGGGACACCAAGATTGCGTAGAGAGAAATACTAAATAAAAAAATGTAAACGTGAATCAGTGAGTGCTCATCACAGTCAGAACATGCTAGATCATTGATGGTTATAATGGAGTTCATTGCATGTCGAGATCCTGAAAATGAAAAGGCAAAGGCCATTCGTACACACAGTACAAAAGATAAGGAAAAATAAGCACACAACAAATGTCCTGAGGAGAAAGATAAGGCTGTTTTGTTTGTAAAATGGGCGTTTTGTCGTGATAGCATCATGTAATCTTGCTAGTTAGCTTACCTTACCTCGAAAGCATTTTGTCCAATACACATACTGGAGGAAACATGGAATACGAAATTATTAAACATCCCCAGTCCAAATACGGCAACATGCTAATTCAGCATTTTGGAGAAGGTCTTCTAGACCTGTGTGTGTTTGTGTACATGTGTGTGTGTGTGTGTGTGTTTGTGTTCACTTTTGTATGTGTGTGTGTGTGTGTGTGTGTGGTTGTGTGTGTGTGTGTGTGTGTGTGTGTGTGTGTGTGTGTGTGTACTTTTGTGTGTGTGTGTGTGTGTGTGTCTCTTTGTGTTGCCTATACATTCACATCCAAGCACACGCACTGAACGTGAGTGTGACATCTCTGAAACACTGTCTTTGAGGTTGAACACTGCGTCGTAAATCAGTCTTCACCGCGCTCAAACAATGCTCCTGACCCGTGGCTCCGGTCCAGTGGAACCGAACATACCGCAGTTGTACTTCGAAGTCTTTAAAACATAATTGGCCGCATGAGAACCGGAAATGCGTTCCCTCTGTCGAGCACATGTGCACATTTGCCGTTGGAAGAGGCTCCCGTCCAGGAGAGCGGCGAGTCCAGGGTTAACGAGGTTGATCTGACGCCGCAGGGGGGGGGGGGGCCATCGTTAGCTCATCAGCATCACGATGTCTCTCCTCCTCGTCTCTCTGGGTCTTTGCTGTAGCCGGCCGCAGGGGAAACCTGATTGGTTAACACGAGTATCCAACGTGAGTATTACTCATGTGATCCCTTTGCCGTCACCACCTGCTTCAGACGTTAATCATCAAAGTGTAACCACACACTGATAAAAAAATTAAACGGATTCCTTGCCAAATTCGCCCTTTCAGAAAACGACAACCGTTTTATCTCATTCCTATTGCTGCTCCGAGCTCAACTTCACTTTTTTTTTTGTTGTTTTGACAAGACTTAGTGAAGCGTGACATGACTCTGTTCTTTGTTTGTATTCCTTGATTTAACCTCAGCCTTCCCTTGGAAGCGGGTGTAGACCGTGAGACAGACATTGCTCAATGCTGTGCGTTGTGGGTCCTGCTGGACGGACCGTCGGAGCGTCGGACCGTCGGAGCGTTGGAGCGTCGGGAGCCGCGGGCTCCATGTTGTTAGTGGGTGTGTTAGAGAAAGGGGCTCTTTGTTGTTTTGTGTGTTTGGTTGCGAGGTGGTCCTAAAGGTGGTCTTCCAGAAGGTGCCCTGCGTCAGCGGGTACCAGTGACGGTCACGGGAGGTCAGGAGGTCGTCACTTGACTTAAATCAGGGGGAAGGCATCCTGTCCTCATGTCGCCATAACAACAGGTCTATTGTAGCCATCTGTGTGTGAGTGTATGTGTCTGTGTGTGTGCATGTTTGTGTGTGTGTCTGTTTGTGTATTTCTGTGTCTGTGTGTGTATGTGTGTGTTTTCTTTTTATGTGTGTTCGTCTGTGTGTGTGTGTGTGCGTGTGTTTCTGTGTGTGTGTCTGTGTGTGCGTGTATGTGTCTGCGTGTGTCTGTGTATGTGTCTGTGTGTGTGCGTGTGTGTGTCTGTGTATGTCTGCGTGTGTGTGTGTGTGTGTATGTGTGTGTGTGTGTGTGTGTGTGAGCATGTGTGTATGTGTGTCTGTGTGTGTATGTGTGTGTGTGTGTGTGTGTGTGTGTATGTGTGTGTGTTTGTCTGTGTGTGTCTGTGTGTGTGTTTGTCTGTGGGAGTGTAGTAAGTCTGGTTAACCCTGATGAGAAATCTGTGACCGGGTCATGTGATGGTGGGGGCGGGGGGGGGATCAATACGGCCACCTGAACCAACCCAAAAAACATAAACCCCTCCTCCTCAGCCAATCAGAACTTGGCTCTCAGGTGACCCCTCACCCACCCCATCGGAACTTTCCCCCACTACTCGCGTCCTAATAAAAATGGAGAACAGGAGTGAGGTGCCCGCCCGTAACACTAACATAACTAACAAGCAAACAAACCAGCATCCAAATGCATTCTCCTCTGTAGACACGCAGACCGCCTCTCTCTGTCACTGTCACACTCTGATTCAAGAACAAACAACAACAGCAGATGAACAAGGGCTTACTGACTCCATTATGTCGCTATTTCAACCATTACACATCTGAAAAACGGGGTCGCCTGTAGAAAAGTTACTTTCAAACGTACTTTTGCGTCATTTTCAACAAAATCACATGAATTAATTATTGTATTCCAATACATACGTCTATTTTTTCTCCTTTAAAATGCCACATCCCTGTATTCACAATAAGTAGGAAACTGATCACATCTCCCTCTTTTTCTCCTTTATATCCCTATTGATTTGATTTGACTTTCCATGCCTTGACATTAAACATGAAATAAACATGCAATCTTTGGCACAATGCAGTCTCTTAATTCGGCGAGGTATGGAGACTTTCCAGATCCCTGAGTCAACGACTGAAGACTCAGATGAGTGGATAAGGCCGGAGCCCGGTGGGTAAACCTGGAGACGAAGGAATGGGTAAGACTGGAGATGAGTGGATAGGAGCTGTTCTATGGAAAGGCGCCAGGCCCCCGCTAACTAGGAGGAGCAATCTATTATCACTGTTAAACTAACACACCGGGCGTCGTCAAACATGTTGTTTATCTTTTATGTTCTGTTCTGTGCTCCCGACCCGTGTCCCCGACAGCCAGCTGTGTAGAACTTATCGTTGTTTTGTTTTGCTGTGATTTGCGGCTGTAACGCCTGAATTCCCCTCACAGAATTGAAGAAGAGCTGTCTCGTCTTGTCTTACATTATCGCCTCCTTCTCGTCTTTCAAATGTTGTAATTGTTGACTGTTGGTCCTGTCTCGGGTATTTGGCACATTCAGAATCGCCCCTGCCTGCTTCAGAATGGCTGGCGACGGACATTCACAAACCTGTCCTTAAAGGAGCATTCCACCGGTGGAGACATGAATATGTATTGAAAGTGAATCATATATGTAGTCGAATAGTGGCATCAATTTTAAATTTGGTGCTTTTTTGACCGAGATAAGGCAGAAAATGACTTTTTAGGGATTGTGGATTGCAGACAACAATCCCCATAGTGCATTGCAATGCTCAGCTCCGCAGGCCACTCCCACTGTTGAACTCAATGGTTGAACCACGCCCATCAATCTATCAACCAAGGATCTAGAGTTGATCTCCACTCTACGCTACCACGATAGTTTGCGAACTCATTAGTGAATTACTCCGAGTCCTCGTTTGTGTTTCGAAATGGTGTGCACTTGCATGGTACCAGGATGTTCAGCCAGGACAAGGAAAATACACAGAGTTAAGTTTTCATAGATTACCCAAAGAGTTGGAGTTGTGCAAAAAGTGGCTACGGGCTATCAATAACCCGAAGTTTGGAGAGGACACAGCCATTGAAGCACTAAAAAAATCAGACGGTGTGCAGTCTACATTTCAAGCCAGAAGACTTCGAACCCAACCCCTTGGAGCGAAGAGACCCGCGCTTGTGAAAACCGCAATTCCGTCGATATTTACCTTGCCAGATGATGACGACGAACAGCCAGGAACGTCTGGAACTAGCAGTGCTGGCAGTGCTAGCTGCGCTAAACGCAAATGCCTGGAGGTAAGGCTCTTTCTGACTCGACTCTATCAGCAGCTAGCGGCTACTGAGAACACACACTGATATAGTCGTCTGCTGTAAAGCAGCACATCTCATATGATTTGGCTGTTTACAAAGTAAATATATTGTATGTTTTGGTCGCTTGTTCTAATGTGTCTGCCTCACTCCACTCGTCAGCAATGAGAAAGCAAAGTTAGCAATGGAACGTTAGACACTTAGCTAGGTTCTACACGTTCTATATAAGTTTGTTATTAGCGATGTAAATCCACCATGTTTTACTGGGTTAGTCTGACGTTATTCAAATGTTTTAAAGTTATTGAACGTATGACATTTCAGACTCAAACAACGACGAGCGTTGTTGTCATCATCAGAAGAGGATGAACTAGTCAAATCTTCATTCAGATATCTGTGTAATCATTATAATCCTTATAATTTATAGGAGAACCACGCGTCAAGCAGGTCTTCTGCAAAAAGTCCAAGCAATGGATAGTCAAGAAAGTCTATAAGCCACACACCACCAAGTTCATCCAGACGCTAATTGAAGAATAGATAGGTCATAGAAAACAGACGCAACCCAAACATAACATTCAAGGACCCAACCTCCTCACTCACCCAACCACAACCTCCTTACATTGCCCCTGTCCCAAAGCCGCAAAAGGAAGCTGCAATGTCATCATTCAAGAGCCGCTTCTGAGACGTCAGCTCTACAATAACCCATTCCTCACCAATATTTTATAATATTACCATGTCTTTTGACCTTATCCTTGCACTGCCTTACCTGTTTGCACTGCCACCGAGCACCTTACATACCCAATCACAGGGTCAATATCTTTTTTTTTTAATAGTGTGGATAATGTTGTTTGTGTTTTGATGTTCATGACAATTCTTTCTTTGTGAATTAAAAACAAAATGTCACTCCTGTTCTCCTGTCTGCCTTCAACAAAGCATACACTTGGAAGGAGGTAACTGATTTGCAACAAATTTATAATGCAATGTATACTTGTAATACTTAATAATTTATAGAAATTAAAGGTATGACCACCATTCTGTTATCTTTGTCATCTGAGACAACAGTAGCTAAGTAGTTAGTTTTGAAATGTTGGTCGTTCAATAACTCAAATACACTTGGAGCAACACTACTAAGAAAGAACTACAGCAACGTAAATTTGAACCATTTAATTAAATAACTATATACAAACAATTACAACTTTTTGAATGACTATACAAACAATGAAACTATAGATCGTCCTGAGCGTCCTCCGCTTCTTGGTGCCCGCAGTACTGGCCGTCTGGAGCTGGGTATTTCTGGCGGATAGCCTGCACGACACAAGCAGGTGACACGACGCCCTCTGCCCAATCTCTCCTTGCAGGACCCACTCAAGAAAGTGCCGGTAGGCTGTTAGGCGAAGTTGTCTGGACAAAACATCGGGGGGCTGTTTACGTTTGGTTGTATATTCGCTCAGTTCTAGCCCTACTGTTGAGACGGAGAACCGAGCGAAAAGACTACAACCAAACGTAAACAGCCCCCCTTTCCGTTTCCAGCCATATCTTGCAGCACCTCCCCTATAGGCTAGGGCAGGGGTGGGGAACCTTTTTTCATATCAAGGGCCATTTCAGATTTTATAAAGTCCTCCGATGGACATACTTTTATGAACACACACACAAAAAAAAGACGAAAAAAGTCTATAACCGCTGTGTTACTAAGCCTCATGATTGCTGCATTTCTAGACTCACCTAATGCGATGGCTGGAACTGTTTTTCTTTAGCGAGGCGTCTGATGTCAGCTGGCAGTGATGATGATGCTACTCGAAGCTGGTTTTCCAAGTTTGAGTCTGTCAGTCTTGAGCGGAAGCAAGTCTTTGCAAGAGTCAGTTTTGAAAAGAACTGTTCACAGCTATATGTTGTCCCAAACAGAGATGCAAACTTCAGGGCATGTCTCCTCAGGATGGGAAAATCCTCAGCACGAACATACAGTTTGTAAAAGTCCAGCAGAGAGAGGTTGATGTACTTGGCTTTGAGCTCGTTGTTGTTTTGCAGCTCAATTATTTCCATTTGGAGGTTGTCTGGCACATCAGATGGTTGCACATTAAATGGCGTCGCAAACACGTCGAGTTCCTTTTGTATATTTTTCACATCATGAAACCTCTCATCAAATGCCTGAATGAGTTTTGCACACTCACCAGCATATTCAGTCGTAACATCAGGCTTTTGTTCTTGTTGGGTGGGAAAGTGTACAGTGTTTCCCATTTCCAGTTGTCCTTGCCACAGCCTTAACTTCACTTCAAATGATTTCACATTTGAAAGCAGAGAGCTGATGAGTTGGTTGGGACCTTGCAGCTTGATGTTCAGCTCTGACAGGTGCTTGGTGATGTCCACCATGAAGGCCAGATCACAGAGGAACTTGCCATCACTGAGCTCCATGACAGGTTTCCCCTTCATCTCCATGAAGCATCTGACCTCTTCCCGCAGTGTAGAAAACCGCGCGAGCATATTTGCATGACTCAGCCATCGCACTTCACATTGATAAACCAGATCACCATACTCTGACTCAAGCTCGCTGAGCAGCTCCTTGAACTGGCGGTTGTTCAGCCCTCTGCTTTTAATTAAGTTTATGGTGGACACAACTGTTTTCATCACATTGGTAAGCTTCAGGGAATGTGCACACAAACTCTCTTGATGTATGATACAGTGGCATACAACTAAATCCCCTGGATCCAGACTCAGACGGCTCATTTCTTTTTTGACTAATGCAGTCAATCCTTTTTGCACACCAACCATTGTCAGTGGCGATGCCGCTCAACTTCTCAAATGGCAGTTCAAAATTGTTCATGGCCATAATAGCTTGATTGAACAAATCCTCACCTTTAGTAGTGCCATGCATGGCTTGCAAATACAGCAACTCCTCCTTTGTTTCAAACTCGGTTGTAATCCCACGCACAAAAATGTCAAGCTGCGCTGTGTTTGTGATGTCTGTTGTCTCATCACAAGCCAGAGAAAAATACTCAGTCTCTTGCAGTGTTCTTCAGTGTTTTTTCAATATCTTGCACCATATCAGAAATCCTGTCTGAAACGGTTCTTCGAGACAAACTGACGCTTTGAAATAATTTCTACGAGGCACTCCTTTACAAACTCTCCTTCAGCATGAGGTTTCAGGTTTGTGGCTATTAATTCACTCACCACAAAACTTGCATGCGTAATATTCTCTCTGTCAGTCTGTGGTCGCGTGAAAGCTGCTTGTTGAGCACCCAAACTCTGACGAAGAGCGTTAATTTTATCCAAACACATTTGTCCTCTCAACTCGTCGAGTTTAGCATTCGAACTGTAATGGTGCTCAACATTTGCCTTTTTCATCACCGCCAGCACACTGGCTTGCCTTTCACTTCAACAAAGAAAAAGTAATTTGTCCATTTTTCCTGGAATACGCGGCATTCTGCATCCACCTTCCTTTTCTTGACAGTCGCCATGGTGCAATGACACGTACGTTGCACGACGTATTCACTGACCCTGACGTTGACTCGGACAACGTGTTTTTTTCTCCGAAAACTAATGGCTGGTGATTTTTTCCCCTGATTTTTTTTTTATTCATATATGCATAAATGACGATATAAAATAATTGTATTGCATTGTGGGCCATTTGAAATTGTCTCGCGGGCCGTATATGGCCCGGAGGCCGGACGTTCTCCACCCCTGGGCTAGGGGAGATGAAACAGGCCTCATCAGTTTGTACAAGATGGGACAATAAAATGGGCACATGCTGTAACACTGTAGTGGTGAAGTTACAATGTGGTAATATTTAATATTACCACATGTGCAAGTGACACAACAAAGAAACATAAGCCATTGGAGCCAGTGGATTTTTTATTGCTCACTACAGCAGTTGGTAACCGGACCACACCATTCTGCTCAATCTTTTATCCTTCACAAATTCCACAATAGGGAAAACCAGAGCAAATCCAGGGGCAGTCATCACAGACTGCAGTGCATACAGATGTAGGCCTCCAGAAAACAATACCCTAAATATAATCATTACCGTCCACAGAGTGTAAATCTGCTCACACACACGCTAGCTTTGGTCACGTCACACAGTTCCAATGCCTTCAGGGCACAGTTAAGTAACAAAAAAACACATAATTTGAGGGGAATAGGAGTGTGTGAGAATCATTTCTGTAAATACGCCTATACACCGAGTTCTGTACAATCTTTGGCAGACATCAACCGCATTCCCTCATTAGTGAAGAGCTGCATAGGTCTTCCTGACGTATATGTGCTCCCTCTGAGCCTCTTGAATGCTGCCTTCATGTGACCTTGTGACCAACCAATTCAGATAGCGATCACAAGTAAACTGAGAAATGACAAGAGAATCTGTTGGTTTGAGCCCTCTGCCTGCTGGCTGCTGTGATATATTTTTAACCCTATCAACTCACCTGAAACCAAGTGCTTTTGAGCATCCCCTTGGGTGAGGACTAACAGCTCACCAGACAGCAACACCCCAGCCAGTATAGCAGCCTGTGAGGTTGAAGGGTTATGGTTGATATAAGGTTCTGTTAACGTGATGTTGATTCTGTCTTCGTGTGTTCACTTTCAGTGCCCAACCATTGTGTTATTTCAATCTGTATGTGATATATAGCCAAAGACAAGTCAGCTAAAGACATCTTCTGAATAAACAACAGCAGAAAACTAAGGTCAAACATGTCTATTAATACATTTGGGAACGAATTGGAATGCACTCCAGGCAGTCAATGGATGGTTTTGTGGCTTTTTTTTGGAAGGCTTTTGGGTTTGAAAGCTGCCATTGACTAGGCATGATCTCTGCCATGAGGGGCCAGGGCCAGGGCACTCACTGAATGCTCCCGTATGATACAGTATGAGAAGAGGTTTGTGGTCTCGATATCATCTTTTCTTAAAACCAGCTTCTGCAGCTTCTGTAGTGTGTGTGCTTTCCACATGAAAAAAAGAAGTCTGTTTTGCCGTAAAAAAAAAAAAAAAAAAGCTCTGCTTTCTCTCAGATGCCGCAGTTAACCTCTGCCCAGACTAGGCTTGGAATTTCGTCACTTTAGGGGCAAGGCCATTTGGCCTTCCCGTTCATACTTTGTGCCCTGTCAAGGGCACAAAGGCCACATGACAGGGCACAAATGTGAGTGAGAGAGAGGCTGAAACAGTGTGCAAAGCCTGGCCATAGAAGTGAGAAGTTAGACAAATACTGCTACAAAAAGACAACAGCCACCACTGTGACCTAAACACAGAAGTATCAGAGATACACTTTCTCCTGACACAGTGCAGTCATAGTTACTCACTACTTGTTCCAAAAAGTAATGGAGTTAGTAACTGAATTACTCTTTAATAAAAGTAACTAGTCACCAGGGAAAGTAATTATTTACGTTACTGTAAAAAAGTAGCTTTGTAGATGCGTGTGTCGTTGTGAGATGCTTCATTAAATTAGAGTTGCTTACAACGGATGTCGACAAAGTCTTTGCTCCTGGATATAATGTTCACTTTACATGCACGTTCTTGCGTTTGACCTCAACGGGCCACGGGTGCGTTCGGATTACGCAGTTTATTCAATCAATTCATAGTAACACACCGCATTTAACTGTCAGTAACGGTAACGGCGTTGTAACGACGGAAAAAGTAATTAGTTAGATTACCCGTTACTGAAAAAATAATTTTAAACGGCGTTATTACAAACACTGCTGAGGAGGCTGGTTGACGTTCTTCTTTCATGTGATGTTGATACTTCCTGCGCGGCTCGCGAAGTTGCGCAAGTTCTATTTTGGAACAATCACAGCAGAGCAATCGCTCTGATCCACAGACACAGGACTAGCCTACTGCGCGCACTAGGATGGCCGTAATTCCATAAAAGCCCACCACGCGTCACTAGCGTTGTTTACACTGGAACTTTGAGAGGGGCACAAAGGCCACCTTGTCCGTAAATTGAACATTTTTTCACAGGGCATCAAGGCCAAAGTGCGGGGCAACGACGTGGCCGTCGTTGGGAGTGGTTATTCACCTGATAGGGGTTGGAATATGCTTGTTTCCCCCAGGCCATGATGGCAAGGCAGCGGGAAATTCAAAACGGCCCGCTCTATCAAACTTGTTCGGGATAAAATTTCAGAAGGACATTTCTTAATTTCAATTTTTTTTCCCCTACTAAAGTCATGAATAACATGTGGAACAAGTGGAAGGGCCAGGGATAAGACATGTTCCATGATACGTCCTCTTTGACATATCTATTGACTGAGAGAACTAGAGACAACCACAAAATAACCCATAAAGAATACAGGACTTCTTATAACTCACTAGATCTAGAGACTATACAGACTGAGGAATAAGGTCATAGGCCGACAGGATGCATACCGTATGCATAACGCAACCACACACAAGGTGTTTTATCTCTGTCTGAGCAACCACAATGCAGTCAGACTAGTTTACTAATAAATAATAAAAATGTCGTACTTAATAATTTCTTGAACAAGAACAAACTACCAGGTATTCTAAATGGGTCACTTACACGTTATTATATGTCATCCTTTTCGAAGAATACAGAAAAATACGATGGAAGTTTAAATACGATTCCGAAAGTTCAGCAGTGCGCAGATAACACAGATAAACACAGATAAACACAGATACCAAGGAACCTCTGTGTGTGCACAGTAAGACAAAGAAAAGGCAATACAGTAGGAGCAGTGCCTACACAGGGACACGCACTGGTCCCACACTTCTCACAAGAGCAAAACCCTCAGGGGATGCATCTGTAGTCCAAAAACATCACAACAGACCTAACGTTGTATCAGCCTCTGGAGTTGTTGACGTCATGTTATGAATGATAATGCATGCGCTTATATTTATGTTTTGTTCATGATGTTGACATCCAGTGGGGTTTATCTCCTCCCCTTGCAGCTATTAAATGGTGGTTCAAGTCAATACAATAATGCCAAACAATAATTGGACTAAAACATCTTCACGTTAAGACAGTTTTATCAGACGTCTTAACGTGAAATACTCACAAAAACGTAAGCGCGTCTTTAAAACTGTGTGTGTCCGGGGTGGGGTGGATCTATACTTCTATTCGTGTGTGTATTAGAATCAAATGCAGAGCGAAAGCGACTTCTTAGCGCCAGTCTCAAACATCCAGTGTTAGGACGTCCGTGCTGTTTTTCCAGGGAGTAACAAACCTCTTTTTGTGTAAACAGGGAAGATGTTCCGATCATGTGCTCTTCATTATCTAGTCCTTAAGTGGAGCTACAAGCAGGCCTCTGTGTTCACGTCGTCATAAAGCCCTGCGTGGTCTGCTGCACCAGTTCCTGTTGTCATTCTGGGACATGGAAACACATTCTTATTTTGCCCGGGATTAAGGCGTAGTCTTAAGTCTTAAGTCTTAAGACAGCTGCGGTTGAAATGCGTTAAAAACCTTTTGTTGCATGTTTTGATATTCCATACTACTTAAGGTCACGAATAGACTGGGCCTACAAGAGTTTTTTATTTTTTTGTTTTATGCTTAGAACAAACAATGATGTTCTTAAATGTGGTTTTGTATTATCAAAACATTTTGACAGGGGGGGGCGCCCCTGTCAAAATGTTTTGTGTGGTGGCCAGAGGACACCACAGCAGATTGTTGTGGAACTACACAATTTGCTGTACTGGTATTATCCCATGCACATCAGATCATTTGTAACATTAACTGTAAAATAATAAACCAACGTATATCAGTATGAGTTTCCTTAACTCCCATAATGAGCCATCATCTTGCCGCTGTTTCTCAGGCAACCAATCAAATATAAGATGGGCAGGACGCAAAATTTTTAATCCTATTATGGCCAATTTCCCGAAAAGACACCCGCCCGCCTCTATTTCTGATTGGTCCGTCACACATGCTTTTACTGGCTTGATATTAGCTGCTATGGTTAGGGTTAGGGGTTAGGGGTTAGGGTTAGGGTCATGGTTAGGGTTAGGGGTTAGGTTTAGGGGTTAGGGTCATGGTTAGGGTTAGAGGTTAGGGATTAGGGTTAGGGGTTAGGGTTAGGGTCATGGTTAGGGTTAGGGGTTAGGGTTAGGTTTAGGGTTAGGGGTTAGGGTCATGGTTAGGGTTAGGTTTAGGGGTTAGGGTTATGGTTGGGGTTAGGGTTAGGGGAAAACAACCCGCGTTTAGCGTTATTTTCTCTAAACGCACAAGTGCTCGAATCCAGCAGTCCCTGCGGCCTGACAGCACTTTTCCAGCATGAAAATAACTAACCCTAACCCTAACCCTTACTTACTTATATAAAATATATAAAAAATTTATAGGGTTATAAGTGGACATGGGCCCTAGCACTGCACCCAACGTCTTCCAGAAGGGCCCCGCTGTCCTGTCCTCACTGTGCCTCCTCTTCAGGCAACCAATCACATATTAACAACGGAGGGGCAGCTTATTAAGGCTGTCTCGCGCGCTCCGACGGAGGGACTTCTTGGAAAGCGGCTCAGTGTTTTGTTCTACGGCCACTCACTTAGTTCCCCTCGGCGTCCATTGTAGCGGCTACCTCAAACGCTGAAAACAGCTGACGCAGCAAGGCGGTAACAAGAAAGAAAGCGTCGCTGTGTGAAAGGTCCCATGACATGCCACCAGGTGTGAGTGTGGTTAGCCGTTACAAGCTAGTTTTGAAAATCTGGCTCTTTGGGCGTGTCCATAGATATATATAGAACACTAGATGTCTCGTCCGCGCTGCCGGCCAATGGAGTCGAACGTCCGCACTGGTGGCCATCTTGCCACAGTCAGCTGGCTCACCCATAACATTGTGTTGGTGGTGGTACATGTACTTTTTAAATAACCATAACTTGCTCAATTTTCAACCGATTTTCAAACGGTTTGGTTTGTTATAAACTAAAATAGGTAGGCCTACAAGATTACAAATAGAAGATTACAAATAGTAGTACTACTACTACTACTATTTGTAGTAGTACTACTACTATTTGTAAAGGGAAATCTTGTACCTATTTTAGATTATTCTATTTTTTTTAGATCATAACAGAATTATTCGTAAGTATGCAGTGTCATAACTACATCTCTGACGTTTATAACAAACCAAACCGTTTGAAAATCGGTTGAAAATTGAGCAAGTTATGGTTATTTAAAAAGTACATACCACCAACACAATGTAATGGGTGAGCCAACTGACTGTGGCAAGATGGCCGCCAGTGCGGACATTCTAGATTCCGCCGTAAGACGTCTAGTGTTCTATTTATATCTACGGGCGTGTCCACCTAGATGTGTGCTGGATTGTAATGGCTAATAACACTCACACCTGGTGGCTTGTCATGGGACCTCTAAGAGGGAGAAAAAGAGGGAAAAGTCCCTCAGTCTGAATAATTAAATTTATTGTCAGAAGATCAAAACAAAGACAATTAGTGCTCAATGTGAAAAACGATGTAAAACAAATAGATACAAAGCAGAGGGCGACGCTAGTGTCATACTATGGAATGGTTATATGTTGTCATAGAAACAACCCCCCCGCCCCCCCGTGCAATAGATAATAATATAGAAATCCTGAAATTCTGTTATGGATTTTGGTTTAAAGTCGCCCGATCTGGCCAATCCCATTTCTGGGACGAAACTGTAGCCCTGTTCTAAAATGAACAACTTGTCGTTAAAGTGGTGTGTGATAAGACCTTAACAAGATTGACACCCAGTGGACACTATAAGCCTGCATGCAAGTACATATACAAGTCTGTGGGTTAATTCCATGATCACAAGTTATTACATTACACAACTTTTATAAAGGTTTCAAATAATACAATATGAATTAAAAAAAATAATCCACTTCAAAGGTTATTCACATATAAAATGTAATTTTATTTGTCACATTAAAAGTTAAACATGAACGACGTGGAATGACACAAAATGAAACAATACTTGATGTGCACCCTTGTCAACTTCTGGTTACAACAATCGTAATGACACTTTAAGTACACATAACACTAGTTGGACCTCGGCATACAATGCATTTATGCCAAGGTTAAGCATGATAATATTCAAGTATATTAATCAGAGCATAGAGGTCTATATCAAATGGACCATGTGCTCCAACGAGGCTCCAGCAGCACTGAGACACATGCAAGGAGAGTGACAATCTTATAGGGGCACAGAGAGAAAGCATGCACTATGTGCTCCCTCTGCTGCTCACAAGCAGTAATCTGTCACTAGAACGTTTTTATACTTGCCCCTAAATGGGGCTGTAATATTGATCCCCTGTACCAATTGCGGAAGAGATGCCCTTATTGGTCAGAAAGGTAGCGCAGCGCACAGCGCATTGCACTCACTGGACGGATTGGCTGTGCCATTTCTAACACTCACACACACACATACTCATAATCTTAGCTACAGCACTTTTTAACACAGTTTCCCTCTCTTGAAAGCCAAGTCACCCCTCACATGACATACAAACAGGGGTACCAGCCGTCTCAGAAAGGAAGAATACAAGAACATCAAAGAGTATATATCGTGATTCCAACCTCTCAAAGCATAGGATAGGATCCCCGACGAGGAATTCAATCCATGGGTTGAAAACCATCATTGCATTAAACTCGGATATACGTCCGCCATATTATTTTTTAAGTAGCAATAATGTACAGTGAAATTGAATTACATAATGGAAATAAATTACTGATCTAGCAATAATGTCTGTACAATACATTGATCTTCCTTTGAAGGCCGCATGATAATATCCATATTGAGAAATAGGGTTATTCTTATATATTTCCCTGCTGTGCTGTCCAGTTCTTACAAAAACTTGTACACGCCTTTATCACTAGCAAGCTTGATTACTGCAATGGTCTGCTTACAGGTCTCCCAAAAAAAACTCTAAGGCAACTACAGCTTGTTCAGAATGCTGCTGCTAGAGTTCTAACAAAGACTAAAAATTTTGAACATATTACACCAATTCTTAAATCGCTACATTACACTTAAATCGTTACTCCCTGTATGTCAGAGAATTGATTTTAAAATCATGTTGCTAACCTATAAATCCCTACATGGTTTAGGGCCAAACTATTTAACTGATATGCTTCCATTACATAAGTCTTCTATAGGCCACTAAGATCCCCTGAGACCAATCTGTTAATTATCCCCAGAGTCAACACGAAACATGGAGAAGCAGGATTTAGTTACTATGCAACAAATAGCTGGAATAAACTTCCTGAGGATTTAAGACTTGCCCCAACTCTGACAGCTTTTAAAACAAGACTGAAGACTTTTATGTTTGCTTTAGCTTTCTGCTAAATCTTAAATCTACAATGCTTCTATCAATTTCTTTTTTTATTCTATTACTAACTTTGCCTTTATTTTCTCACTTCCTAAAATGCTTTTTTTTTTTACTTTGCCTTTCTAAAATGTTTCTAAAATGTTTTTTCAACTTTTTTCAACTTTTCTTTTATTGTATGACAATGTTTATATGTGAAGCACTTTGAGTCTGCCTTGTGTATGAAAAGTAATAAAGTTTGTAAATAAATAAAGGCCTTGCCTTGCCTTCCAAAACCAAAACAGTTGTTTTTTTTTCACTGCATCTCCCCGTATAGCTCCCTCATTCTACACTTTACTAACTACTTCTGTATCACGCCTTGATACCTTTAACCAACACCACTCACTGTGGCATCCAAAAACACCCTTTCGATGCACTCCACTTACACTCATCCCTTCTCATCCTCCCCTCAAATGAGGTCATCGCTTCAAATCAATTCCAAACTCCTCCGCCGCCGCCTACACGCTCAGGTCTCCGGCACCGCGCCGTCGACCGCCAGAGGCGCGGCCGCCTTGCCCTGCTTGAGCTGGACGGACTTGCGCCCCGACGCGCGCATGCTGGACATGCGGCGACGGAAGCCCTCCCCGGAGAAGAAGTACAGCAGCGGGTCGAAGCAGCAGTTGGACGCGGCCAGGCTCAGCGTCACCACCACCGACTTCTGCATGTAGACCAGCCGCTCGCACGAGCCGTTGGACAGGAAGCTGAGGTGCACGCTGCGCTGCACGTGGTACGGCGTGAAGCACACCAGGAAGGTCACCATGACGATGACGATCATGCGGATGGCCCGGTTGCCCTGCGTGCCGCTGTGGGTGGGCGTCCGGCGCAGGCACAGCGCCCGGATGATGCCCGCCGAGCACACCAGGATGATGAGGAAGGGGATGAGGAAGCCCACCACCAGGGACAGGTAGTTGAGCACCACCAGCTTGCTGCTCGACCCGTTCCTGGGCGGCTCGAAGCACTTGGTCTTGTTGGTGAGGGGGTCCCGCGTCTGGCCCGACATGAGGAACGGCGAGGACATGGTGCACACAAAGACCCAGATGGCGATGCAGGCCGCGCGTGCGCGGCACTCCGTCACCAGCCGCATGTTCTGCACGGGGAACACGATGGCCAGGAAGCGGGAGACGGACATGGCGGCCATGAAGAGGACGCTGCAGTACAGGTTGACGTAGAAGGCGTAGGAGCTGATGCGGCAGACGAAGTCACCCAGGTACCACTGGCCCTTATTGGCGTAGTAGAGGACGCGGAAGGGCAGCATGCTGACGCAGAGCAGGTCCGACAGCGCCAGGTTCAGCATGTACACCTGGAAGGGAGATTTCTTCTGGTAGGTGCGCAGCAGCACCACCAGGGCGAAGCCGTTGCCCTAGCAACCCCAGCAAGGTGATGATGGAGTACATGGTGGAGTACACCTGGTCCGGAAGTTGTCGATGGACGGACACTCGGTCTTGTTCCCCGTCTGATTGACACACAGACAGGCAGACAGACAGGAAGGAAGGCAGACCGATGGACAGACGGGCAGATGAACAGACAGACAGACATATAGCCAAGCAGACACACAGATAGACAGGCAGGTAGGCAGGCAGATGAAGAGTCATATATAGCAAAGCAGGCACACAGAGAGAGGATGAGATAGACAAACGGGTAAACAGATGGAAAGACAGATATACAAACAAGCAGACCGACAAACAGACAGATAGATAGGCGGGTGGATAAACAAACAGACAGACAGTTTTTAATCTGATAACATGCCTGCTGCAGCAAAACGAAAACAACTATTTATTAGTTATCTACATCCTCCCTCACACAAGGCTGTGGGTGAGTGCTGTGGTAGTTCGGCTTAACTTGCAGAAACCCGCAAAAATAGGCTTTTTGAAATGGTAAAAAATGTATTGTATTTTATTGAAAGGCATACATTATCACTGTCAAGAAATGAGGGCTCCACTAAAACAAAAAAGGCAACAAAATGTCTCAACCGCACACAGATTGATTCAAAGCATACAATGTAAATATAAATCAATCCCTTACCATGAGACGCAAATTCGCGTTATTTAATGAATTACACCAAACACTGCTTGCCGTTCAGGGGTAGTTGAGATTTAAGTTTACTTTACAAACGTCCTCGGCAAAACGTCTTCGGATGTAGCCTGTTTGTATTTTACATTACTTTAAATACACCAACAACTCAGCATTCATAATTAAATAAAAATAAAAAGAATCGTCAATAATCTTACCAGTCCAGTCGCGGAGTAATTGTATGTCAGTGCCATATTCATTCAATGGTCTCCAGGCGTGTTCACACTTTGATTGCTTTGTATCGAACTGCGAGTTGCGAGTTGCGCCTTCAGAGTAGCGAGCGCAGTTGACTCCTGAGTCAACTGAGGGACGCGCTACTCCAAGTCGAGTGGAATTCGTCGCTGGGGTGTGGTCTTCCTAGAAAACGTATCCTCCTACATTCTCAACAACAAACAACAAATGAACAAATGAAAGTAATTTCCACCTCCCGCAGATATCATATATTATACATATTTTGTCAATACATGTAGGCAATAATAGATATTATTTCCTATTTGAATAGGCTGTTCATTCGGTTTCGCTATCAGGCCTGGTAGTTATGACTTTAGTCTAACTGAATCAAACGCATAATATCCTTCTTAGATATTAAATAATACATAGAATAATTGTTATCATTCATTCAGTCCCTCCTAGCCCTCTTCTCTTGTTTTAAGCTTTATTTCCGGAGAAAGTTTGGGAAAAATAGTTTTCACTCTCACGCTTCCTCCCAGCTGATGGGTTAAGATTTCTTCATGGTTGTGAATACATTACAGCGAAACGTGACATGTCCCACCTGTTTTACCTGTTCTGTGTTGCTGTGGCAAGTAAGGAAAGATTATATGAGGATGAATAACACTTACACGGATGTAATATTTACACTGCAGTCTTTACTTTCAATGTTGGTATTTCCAAAAAAGGAGACCAACCACATAGTAAAATAAATGAAATCATTTGAATCCTTGAAAAGCACGGTCAAGGCTAAGCATAGGGTCATGGTGGGACGGGGGTCAGGCTGTATTCAGCCCGCTATGGCGTGTAAAGTTAGGATGCACGTGAAAATAAAACACATGCAATACACAATGAAAAAAAACCTATTAATAAGGAAGGCAACCACTTAGCACACACCCACTTCCTCCCTATTTTGTGTTGCTAATGAGCTGCTGCTACTTAAGAAATGGACTGTGGAGATTGCAGTGGAAATGACAAACTGATTTGAACAAAGGCTCTGGTGGTGTGGTGGAAGGGAGCTTGGAGGAAGGACGGACGACTCCAACTCTAATTGACTTAATGCTGAGAGCAAATCTTTTCGCCTCACTGCTGTGCCCACAACGCAGATGATAATGCATTCTGAATGGCTTTTAGCTTTTCTACCCAACGTGAGGTGCATGGTCAGAGCCTCACGGCTTTCATGGAGAGTTGTGGCCGTGTTTGTTGAATGATAAGCATCTGTCCAGGTCTGGCTCCTTTGTGTGTTGTTTAACCGGTTGTGCAATTCAAACCTTTCATGGATTCAGCTCGTCTTGGGTTTTCAGTCTGCATGGATGGTAACATCTGTGTTATTTGATGTTTTATCACTTCCTAGGAAAATTGAGGACCATGTTTGAGTCAATGCGATACTTGTTTACTCTTCCTGTTAACAAATGAACTGGTCTTCCTTTTTGTTTGGATTGGATCACTTGGTCTGAGGAATAGGATCAGTTCATGGTCCCTCCCCCCTTGGAGAGTAAAGTAATAAGTAGTGTTACTTTACTTTTAGAATACGGTAACAAGTAAAGTAATCTCATTACAATTTACAAGTAACTAGTAATAAGTAACTAGTAACTGCCCATGGGACAGCTTAGACCTCCACAGCTATATACTCAAATGTGAGGATAGAGAGCGGGCTTGGCCCGGGGCCAACAGCCATTATTAACACTTGCAGAAACATTTTCAATATTTGTGCAGCTCAGTGAGGGAGAGGGAGAGAAACAGAGAAAGGGGAGGGAGAGGAAAAGGGTGAGAGAGAGAGAGAGAGAGAGTAAACAGTAGTGACCCTTATCCTGTTAACTGATGAATTCATCCACGGTGATGTGTCAATAGAGCACACCTGTTAATCACAAATGAAAAGAGTTTGGTTAAGCAGAGGTAAAACAAAAAAGGGTTTTTATCAGTATGAATCAAAGACGTTGGTCACATTTTGTAAAGGAAAGAAGCAAAGACCGAAAACGGTATTAAGACTATAATGGCAGAAACATCTTAACATTATAGAAAACAAAAAATGAGCATGGGAAGTGGCTTTTAAAAAAAGTTTTGCGATGAAATCTTGTGCGGTTGACTGAACCAGGATGTCAATGTAGGTCAACCCCATATCTGCTCAGAAGGCACATCAATAACGTGGAAAATGGGACACCACCAGACTGAACAGTGGGCTGCAGTAATGCTGAGTGAGATTTATGGACAGCGAGATCAAGACCTCAGATTTGGGTGATGCTGCTGAAAAAACTAGGTCAGCTGATGGGTGTGGAGATTGTGGTTCAAATCTCCCCTCCTCCATCGGCCAAATGTTGCATGTCTTGTTGCAAAGAATGATAATTATGACGATAATTTAAAAAAAATAATAATAGCACACACCAAGCACTTAACAGGTTGAACACACACCTGTTAATCTGTCAACATCCATTTTTGTAATTAAGTAATTATATTCGTTATCACAACTACAACTATGCGCTTCCCAGAGAAAGTGGAATGAGATTTGCATGTACACACTTCCATTCCATTCCACTCCCTAAAAACGTGCTTCATATGTGAGTACTTACCTCTCTCTATGGAGTGGTAAGTACTCTAAAGTTCTATGTCATGTCGATGGTTACACAGAACATAAAGCGGAATGGTGTGGAACGGTTCCACACAGCACTAAGCGGCACCACCTGTTTCATATTCCGGAGACAGACCAAGGCAGCCCAGTTAGAGAATGACAGGGATGAGCGTGTCTGCCTCTGGAAAAGTGGTGCTGGCGGTGGTGCTGGCGGTGCTGACAGACACACCCAGGATGGTTAGCTCTTGTCTGTCAAATAAGCGCTGCAAATATCATAGTCAAACATTGCTATATCAGCATGTAGACATTGTAGCACTGTGTAAACATGCACTTATGTGTGTTCATCTCCCTGTATTTGGATTCGAGATTTCTTTTGCACACGGTTTACTCAAAAGGTTAAGTACTTATATATATAGTAATACTTATACATACTTACCACTACCACAACTTCTTCTCACTATATGCTTCTTGTTTGCTGTATATAAGCACACTATGCTAATTAACGTACCTAACAATATAAACCTACATTTACATTTACACTTGCGTGGCTGCATGAACCAGTTTCAGGAACAACAACAGGACAGAGAGCAGAGCAGCGTTCGTAAGCACAACAGACATGACATACTTTTGTATCTGCATGTCCTTTGTCATTGACTTGGGCAAAGTGTGATGAGGGATGTGATTTGGACCCTGCTGTCTGTTCGTTTGTTTGATATGATTATTATTCTAAGTACTATTATAATGATGATGATGTGGGCTGGTACAGGGAGCCAGGGAAATGCGATGTAGAGATTACATAGTAGCTTAACACCAGGCAGACTGCTGATGACAGACCCTGTGAGGTGAGAAGAGGAGAGCCCCAAAGAACAGACCTCCGTGGCACTCCAGTTATCCGCTGATGGGGATTGGACCACACACACCTATTGTACCCTATGGAACATACAACAACAGGCTTCACTGTGTCAGCCGGTCAGTCAGACAGTAGGAGAACTGAGGACTTACCAGCAGCTGGGTCCAGCCGGACCCAAGGCATCAAAATTATAGTTGAGATCCAGATACAGATCTTATATACAGATACAGATCTTGGATACAGTTCAATAGTGGTTTGGAAAGGAAAGGGAGATGAGCAGGGGTGTAGCTATTTTTTGGAGTGTGGAGTGTGGAGAAACGCTGTGCGTTCACGCAAGGAGGGTGAAACAACATTACGATGAGCTGTGCGAGGATGAGAGGCTCAGTGACCCTGAGAGCCACTTCAGGGTCAATGTTTTTAATGCCAGCCTTGACATTATTATCAATCAGCTCCTGCAGAGATTCGTTGCTCTGCGTGAAACCGCTGAACTTTTCCAGGCTATCCAACCCTCTGAAGTGAATAGTGCCACTGATGATGATGCCCTGTTTGAGCATGCACAGCACCTTGCTGACCACTACAACAGGGACATAAGCCCGTGTGTCCTGAGCCAGCTCCATGCCTTCAGAGCTCGTTTTAAGACTGAATTTGAAAAAAAAACTACACCTCTATTGTAGAAAAGAGTTTGCTGAGCAGAAGGCTAACGCAGAGTTAACTTCTGAATGGGTGAGTCCAGGTTTCTTTTATTATTACAACTGATTGGCTTATTAGGTTGTGGTTAAATGGCCGCTGTGCCCATTGTGTCCTTTGGCTATGTTTGCTTTTGATTAGCACAGCACAACATCGGAAATATGGTTGTTCAGCCAAATGGATTATTTGCGTTCGGTTTTTGATCGTGGGCCAGTGTGTCAGTGATGCAAATAGTCACTGTCTGTGGTTCTAATAATGATTGTTTTTGCATCCTTTTCCCTCTCTGCTCAGATTTGAACGTGTTGTGTGATGTAGGGATGCTAAGTCACTGTCCATGGTTCTAGTAATGAGTGCCCGACTGTAGGCCTATGCCCTATGGGGAGCGGATGCATGTTCATCGTGCACGGGGGATGGGTGGGGGCGGATGGCGGGGGGGGGGGCGGATTGCGGGGGGGCCGGCGCGAGACTTGCACCAGGGCCCAGTGCAACTAAGCTACGCCACTGGAAATGAGAGACTCATCTGTACTAGTCAGTCTCTGACGGATAAATGTAAGAGGTCGCTGTTGGGAAACTGGCTCACTTCATACTCATCCTCATCCTCATCCTCATCCGCTTATCCGGGGTCAGCAGCTCAGGCAGGGGGCCCCAGACCCCGAGGCGTTCCCAGGCCAGTGTTGAGATATAATCTCTCCACCTAGTCCTGGGTCTTCCCCGAGGTCTCCTCCCCACTGGTCGTGCCTGGAACACCTCCCAAGGGAGGCGTCCAGTGGGCGTCCTTACCAGATGCCCGAGCCACCTCAACTGACTCCTTTCTAAGCAGAGGAGCAGCGGCCCTAAGGGAGCAGCCAGCCACCCTCCTGAGAAAACTCATCTTGGCAGCTTGTATCCGTGATATCGTCCTTTCGATCATACCCATCCCTCATGACCATAGGTGAGGATAGGAACGAAGATCGACCGGTAGATCGAGAGCTTTGCCTTGTGGCTCAGCTTTCTTTTCGTCACAACAGTGCGGTAAAGCGAAAGCAATACCGCCCCCACTGCTCCGATTCTCGGCCAATCTCATGCTCCATCGTACCCTCACTCGCAAACAAGACCCCGAAATAACTTGAACTCCTTCACTTGGGCTAAGCCAATCCACCGGTTTCCTGCTAAGAGTCATGGCCTCAGATTTAGTGGTGCTGATCCTCATCCCAGCCACTTCACACTTGGCTGCCAGCCAATCCAGTGAGTGCTGAAGGTCCCAGGCCGATGATACCATCAGGACCACATCATCTGCAAAGAGCAGTGATGAGATCCTCAGATCACAACCCAATCGCAACCCCTCCCCACCACGACTACGCCTCGATATCCTGTCCATGAATATCACAAACAGGATTGGTGACAAAGCGCAGCCCTGGCGGAGGCCAACACCCACCGGGAACGGAACTGACTGGCTGCCGAGAACGCGGACACAGCTCTCGCTTTGGGAGTACAGAGGTTGGATGGCCCTGAGGACTGACCCCCTCACTCCGTACTCCCGCAGCACCTCCCACAGTTTCTCCCGGGGGACCCAGTCATACGCCTTCTCCAGATCCACAAAACACATGTAGACCGGATGGGCATACTCCCAGGCCCCCTCCAGGATCCTTACGAGAGTGAAGAGCTGGTCCGTAGTTCCACGTCCGGGGCGGAAACCGCATTACTCCTCTTCAATCTGAGGTTCGACAATCGGCCGAACCCTCCTTTTCAGCACCTTGGAGTAGACTTTCCCAGGGAGGCTGAGAAGTGTGATACCCCGGTAATTGGCACACACTCTCTGGTCCCCCCTTTTGACCACCACCCCGGTTTGCCACTCCTTTGGCACTGTGCCAGACTCCCACGTAATGTTGAATAGGCGTGTCATAACCATGACAGCCCCTCAACACCCAGAGCTTTTAGCATTTCTGGCTGGATCTCATCAATCCCTGAGGCTTTGCCACTGCAGAAATGTTTAACTACCTCAATGACCTCCATCAGGGAAATTGATGACGAACCACCATCAACCTCGAGCTCTGCCTCCATCATAGAGGGCGTGTTAGTCGGATTCAGGAGTTCCTCACTTCATGCTCGACATAAATGACCACATTAACTATTGGGTGATGTCATTAATGGCTTTTTTTTTTTTCAACAGAGGACAAAAACACAAATAATCTGGTTATGATTGGGTTGATTTGAAGTGCTTAAGCCTACATTACACAAGACATAATACATAAGCACTCTAGCTTGATCTCATGGATCAATGGGGAGACTTTATTAGCGTGATCTTAGTTCATTGACACTAAAGATTAAACTTGACACATCAGACTCAGCCTAGCACCTGAGGAATATAAGTTTTTTCTAACTCAACATCTACCAACTGGTCTTTCCTGCTCTGCTACACAGTGGATAAGGAGAATTCTTTGGAAGAAGTATTATTAGTATTACAAACCGTTGTTGTTCCTGGGAAATGGTTCGATCATCTTATATAATCATCTCATCTAATCATGTAAATGAGAAAGCTTGTAAGATGTGTTTTAAACGCTGGGAAATCGGCGAGAAGGAAGTTGTCGTTATATGTTCGGTGGCGAGAGAGAGGTGTTTGTGTGTATGTGTTTCTGCCCCCCTCCATATTTCTTCTCCTTATCTGTATGAGTGTCTCACCATGAGCTCACCAGATCGCCATTTCCCATATGCCTGCCCATTCAGAGCATAATGCACGCTCTATTGTCCTTTTTTCTTAGTAATTCTGAGGCTTAGCATTGGGAGGGGGGGGGGGGTGTTGTTGTTAGCACGTTGAGACTGCTACAAAAGGAAGTGCTTCATGACATAAAATGGACTTGACTTGACTTGAATCGCATGAGTCAGGCCGCGCCCGGATCGCGATAAGGCTTGACATTATACAGTATGTCATTCCTCCACGGAGGCTCCTATAGTAAAACGTGGTGAGAAGGGTTCTGAACCCCCACAAGAGACTAGGTCTGTAAATGGAGGAGATGAAAAGTGGCCACAGAGAAGAGAACCAAGCAAGGAACCCCAAGGCTATGACGTTCAGCTTTGGTTCCACACTGAGGTGAGTCCAAACAAACGTTTCGTTGGTGGTTTCAACTCCCACATGTCAGGGGCCGGGGCAGAAGGAGGGGAAGGAATGGTAACAGTGTTCTCTGGAACCATCTATACCATCTACCATCTATAATACTCTATACTGTAGACTCTACTGGAGCATACTGTATTGTGTAGTATAGTCTGTGTAGTGTAGTGTAATCGAGGCAGATCAAAGAAAGGAATGTGATACCATAGCAACACACACCTCCAAACAAAACTGTATTTCTTCATGATGTGGGCTTCTATTATAAATGAACCCACACACAAGTGGGTCCTGGATGGATAGACACGCTTTATTTTTGATAAACATAGTTCAGATAAATAAAAGGAGTTCAGAGCTGCAGTTAATAGCTCAGTAGAATAGTTTAATAGTGCAGGTGTAAGTGAACACACAAAACACAAAACCACCCCTATTAAAACCGTTAACAATTGTTGACGCATAACACATGCATTTAAGATAGATAGATAAATAGATAGATGCTTTTATTGATCCCCAAGGGGAAACTCAAGGTCACAGTAGCTTTAAAGACATCACACATAAGATACAGCATAAACAGGATTATAAAAAAGAGATTTACATGAATCCTATGGACAATAACAGATACTGAATAAACTAAATCAAAGAAAATGTCCACAGGAATGTGCTAAGGGCTGTATAGGCTTGCAGTGACAGGACAGGGACAATCTTTATTTAACCTGTATTTGTTCTCAACCATGGCAGATCAAACCACGGTGTGAGATGGTGGTGCTGGCTGATCTTCTCCGGGGAGAAGGCGCTGTCCACCCCTATGGGCCTCCTGCGGCGGTTCCTCCTGCTGAAACTAGTGACGGTGCTTCTGTCGCCCCGCGGCGCCACGCTGCCCCTGCTGGCGGGCTGCGTGTTCAGCGTGAAGGCCCTGCTGCTGCTGCGCTCGCCGCACATCTCCACCAAGCCCTCCAGCGTCTTCCTGAGGCAGCTGGCCCTCGCCGGCCTCCTCCCGGTCCCCTACCTGGCTCTGCGGCTAGCGCTGACCGCCCTCGACCTCGCCGCGACGGAGGCCGCCGCGCCGGGAGGAGGCGGGGCCTGGGAAATGGCCGGACTCTGGGCGTGGTGTGGGCGGAGCCGGGCGGTGCCGTGTGTGCTGGCGGCGGAGAAGCTCCTGGACGCCCACCTCCTGGCCTCGCTCATCCTGCTGGGGCTTCTGGGGCTGGAGGGGGTGCTGGTGTCCCGTTGGCCCGTCCAGACCCGCAGGCTCAGGACGGCCCGGTACGCCCAGCTCAGCTGCGGCCTGGTGTGGGTTCTGGTGCTGCTGGAGCCACTGCTGCCGGAGGTGGACGTCAGGTGGACGGCTGGCGTGCTGACGCCACCGGTCGCCCGGACGGATGATGTGAGCGCGAGCTATGGGCTCGCTCTGCCAAACTCCTCCCTCTATCTGAGGAGGGCTCTTTGGCTGGTGAATGTGTGGTTTCACTATTTTGTCATCCATCGCAGGCCGCAAAAGAGAGACGGCTGCTTCCACTAGACTTCATTCACTGAGGGGGACAGTTCCAGGATGTGGATTTTTTTCATCCTGCTGTGTTGTTTCAGAAGACTATCTATTGATAATCTAGCATTGGGCTTCATGGGGGAACATCTGTGATTTAGCATAATTGACGCCCTGTTAGAATGCTGAGCTTAAATGCAAAATAAGGACAGTGTCAGTAGTGGCATTAGAGCGGCTGCTCTGTAGGACAAAAAAAGAAGTTGCCGTCCAATGAAGGCTGCATTGTGCCAAAGGAAAAGAAAGATTTGATTTTAAAATAGTTTCCCAAAGATTCCCGTACATGTCCATGTGGTTTGAACTGTTGACAATTGACATTACGACTGCAAACCCTAAATCATGGCATGTTGAATGATGAATGATGTTCAAGTTCTTCTGGAGAGTAGGCTCTCTCAGCAGTACCGTTTGGGCAAGTCTAGTGCCTCGGGGGACTGTAGCTTGGTTAAGTGCATTGAGTGTTCATCCAAATAAAGCCACACGCACGCACACACACACACACACACACACACACACACACACACACACACACACACACACACACACACACACACACACACACACACACACACACACACACACACACACCTCCGATTTACCCACACACACACACACACACAATATCGGCATAATCTTCTGGCTCAAGCAGCACCATTCGTTTGCCAAGAATTAGTCAAATTCATAAAATATTGATGCGTCTTGTGTAATTGTTTTTTGTAAGTAGGCTACAACATTTTATGGATCAATAAACAGGGTTTGCTTCAGACACTTTTTTCCCCTCTAGCTGAGAAGCAGAGCTGCCAACTCTCACGGTTTCACCGTGTGACACACGTTTTTGACACATTTCAGACAAGCCAGACAGACAGATCAGATGAAGTATTGCGGTATAGTGCACTTGGGTCACTTGGGTAGGATTCGAACCGGGGCGCTCAGGCCAGTAATGTCGTGCATCTCCACCGCCGGTGCAATTCCCATTCTGCCCAGTTAGTGACACTATGCCACCCGAGTTGTTTATACAATACGCATGTACCAGAGTAGAGTGAGAACTATGCGTAATGCAGTTAAAGTAAAGCATGTTATGAATCTTCTCCGCCTGTGACTGCTTTCTATGAGATGACCCAACCGTTGGCCGTCTGAAACGTTTGGGGAGACACGGACGCGTTCGGGAATAAATCTGTTCGGTGTGTTCAGCTGTGTTGGAAGCTTTAGGAAAGGAACCGCACGGACTGTGTCTGGTCCGATAGGTCCGCGCGTTAGTGGTGAGCCATCGGATACTCTGATTGGCTGTGTGCTGCTAACACAGCGAATCAGAGCGGCTTGTGGGAGGGACGGAAGTGACGATGGTAAACAAACCACTGAAACAGAGAGGGCGTTGAGTTACTAACGTCGTTGAATCGCATTTTTTGGGGATATTTCTACATATTTCTGGAAGCCGTGGCTGCGTGGACCGAAGAAATGGAGGAGCATCTTAAAGCGTGTGTGCGCTTTGTTTTTTCTAATCTGATAATCTATGCACTCCGTTCCGTCATTTCCTGTTTTCTTTGCATCTTGCGCAAGCGCAGAACGCACCGTGCCGTTGGCAGAAGTCACCAAGGAGGTCCAACCACCAACGGAGTGGTCGGATAAAGGCAGTTGGCCGTTGGTTTGAGCTGTGGGCTGTGTATGTGTGTGTGTGTGTGTGTGTGTGTGTGTGTGTGTGTGTGTGTGTGTGTGTGTGTGTGTGTGTGGGCCCAAGTACATACACAACATATTGGCGACGAGGAATTGCTTTTTCTTGGGATTTCACAACCAACCTGTTTTCCTGGACACTCCCTGGTGAGCCGACAATGTTGTATACATCGTGGATAAAGATGTTTGAAAATTATCTTGTGGCAATTACTGCTGACGAGATGCCCGAGAGGAGAAAACGCGCACTAGTGCGGGTCTTAAAGGTGACTTATTATACCACCAGGTGTGAGCGATACAAGCCGTTGTGTGACGTCACACGTGGGCGTGTCCACCTTCAGGGATGGGCAACTGGCGGCCTGCGGGCCACATGCGGCCCGCATCCTCACTCTGTGAGGCCCGCAGATCTTTTTTTTTTTTTTGCAGAGTGTCTTTTCATAGACTTCAAAGGCAAACCCATGTGTCTAGTTTGCTTAGAAAGTGCACTGAATATGATGCTAGTTGTCGCACTTAATGTTGGGCCACTGTTTTTCAGTTTTGTGCCATCATTGAATGATGATGTATGTGAGCCCTTTGCACTGAAAAAAAATAAGAATCACTCATGTGGCTGTTGTTGTTTCTTTTAAAACAAACTTGTGTTTGTCGTTTAACAAGAGTATAGACATGTTAAAAATGGCATTTGAGCATGAAAATATGAAATTAATGTATGTTGGTTCATTAACAAACACAGGCTATGAATCTGAATGTTTTTTAGGTAGTGGCCATCCCCAAAACGCACCAGAATACAGGAAATCACATCTACCAAATTTAAAATTTCTGGTTCTTATGGCGTGTTCGAGATGTATCGTACACCAACTGCACAAGTTGCTCTTGCAACATAATTTCCTGGCTTGTAGCACTTATAGCCTTCCCGTTTGTCTTTGTGGACAACTGGGCGTCCCTACACGATGAGTCAGGGAAGAACGGTCATCGGCTAGTCATTGTTACTGTTAGCTACATTAGCCTCTTTAGCAAACCAGCTTGAAAAACAAACAACACAACTTTACATTGTATCGCACGCACAGCAAGATCGTGACATGCAGAAATTGGTGACCAGATTAAAGCAGCAATGTAATCAAGTGCGGAAGAGCATTTAAAACAACACAAAGAAACATTCAATGACATTAAAACGACCAAAATATAAAGACACACAAAGATGGCGCAGCCGTCTTTGCGTGTCGAGTCGTACGGTTAACCTCGCTGACCTCGGTGGAATCTCAGGAGCCAGAGTGGGTACGAGCGAAAGGGGGCGTGCCTCGCTGAAATGTCGCAAGAATTTCCCACTTTGCAGCTTGTGTGGGTGGTTTACGATGCATCTCGAACACACCATGAGACCCATGAGACTACTGCTTCACTGTTTGGGCACGGAGGGCCAGCGAATGATTCTTACACTTCCTGACACCAGGATGACTTACAAGTCTGCATGTGAAGCTTTACGGGCCTTTTTTTTGTTCCGAGAGTTAAGGGAGAGTCCTCTACACGTATAATGGCCAAGTGGACCGAAGAAATGGAGGAGCAGTTGATTGCCCTGATGGAAGAGAGACCACCGTTGTACAACATCACGCTGCAGGGCTATTCCAACCGGAATAGGAAGGATCAACTGTGGCGTGAGATCGAAAGCGAGCTCCATTTATCAGGTAATATCTGAAAATAGTCAATAAAAAATCAAAACTCAAAATGACTACCATGGCTTGCCTTGTAATCAGTGCTCTGCACACAGAAGTCGAGTGTTTGTCGCGTTGGTAATCAGTTTGATGTTGCTCGTCTACTTGCTTGACTAGCGTAAATCGGACATGCGAAAAGGGACAAATCATTGAACTGTCTTGGGCGCCTTTCAGGCAAAGAAGTTCGGAGGAAATGGGATAACCTCCGTACGACCTACAATCGCATTAAAAAAACGGCTCCTTCGGGAAGCTCAGGGGCCCCGAGGACCACGAGACAACAGTGGACCCTCAACCGGATGCAGTTCATTGAGCCACACACCAAGAGGAAGGAGAGCGCGTCCACCCTCACTCGCAAGGTAACACAATGGCCGTGTCCCAATTCAGGGGCTGCATCCTTCGAAGGACGCATTTGAAGACCGCTTACGTCACAGCGGCGCGTCAAGGCTGTCCCATTTCGAAGGGTCCTTCAAATACGGCCGAGATATGCAGCCTTCGTTTCCCGGATTTTAAGGACCCACCGGGTGGATCCTTCACGGCCCAACGTATCCCAACATTCATTGCGCGTTGGATTTTTTTTCAGAAATGGCGCGGAGAGAGCAGAAGCGGCAGCTGCAGCGAATACATATTTAATGACAAAACTATGTAAAAACATTTTTTTTATATTAAAGTAAGGTTGGGACCATTTTAAATATGTAACTTTATTGTAAAAGTTCAATGACATTAACGCTAGACATATAACGTTAAACTAATTAACGTTAAGCCAACGTCCTCTCTTCCTCTTCACCCGGCGGTGGATCTTCTCCCAATAAAAGATAAAACATAACAAATAAAATTATGATTTCTGGCTCCATATTTCTCCTCCGCTGTCCGGTTTGAACCGCAGCTGTCAGGGTTGCTAGAAGACAGGAGCGGCGCGTGGTCACGCAAGGTAAAGGACGTTAACGGCTGGTTACGCAATCCGGAAATGCTCCGTGGGCTAGACCGTCCCATTCCACAACGCTCGTTCGGCCTTCGGTGTGGCCTTTGCGGTCTACAAAGGCCACACCTTTGAAGGACGCATCCTTCGAAGGATGCAGCTCCTGAATTGGGACACGGCCAATCTATCATCTCTGCCCCTACTAAAAGATGGTCTTGAAAAAATATTGTGTGCTCTTCTTTTTTGAACAGTAAATGGAAAGCATGCCCTGTTATGAACAGGAGGACACCGTGGTATTACATCCACCCCTGTTCTTTTGTTTAGGAGTTGTGTGATGCTGGGTCACCTGAGGGAGCCAGCATGGTGATCGATTCACCTGCGGAGGGCAATGGCAGCACACAGCCAGAGGAGCCCGAGCTGGACCTCTCGCTGACTGGATCCCCGATTGCAGAGTCGACCATCTGTGCTTTTCTTGGGACCTTTTCAAAACCTCCTGCTTCACTGGACACTCCTGGTGAGCCGACAATGTTGTTTACATCGTGGATAAAGATGTTTGAAAATTATCTCGTGGCACTCACTGCTGACGAGATGCTGGCAAGGAGAAAACGTGCACTACTGCGGGTCTTACTAAAAGTCGGACACATCCGGAAATCCCGGAGACATTTCGGAAACATTTCACAGGCCTGGACAATAAAATCTCTTTGTGTGCAAACGACGGAATCAGCAAAGCTGAAAGTGTTTCTGTAGTGTAGCTGAATAATCATTTTTCATATTACAACACCAAATTACTATTTTAATGGTGTCATTTTTTATTGATTTTGGCCAAATAACGGTTGGAAACATAGGATAATACCCAAATAATAGCAGCCAACTGTTAGAAAATTCAAACTGTAGGTCTACAAATCATGGCCCAAATAACATGAATAAAAATTATAGCACAAATAATTAAATTATTTGTTTTACTAATTTAAATTGATAACAACTCATAATATCTGACCCATGGCAACTCCAACGCTGTAAAAAACGTTAATTGCTTTCTATGTTATTCGCTTTGGCAGATTGATATTAAAGTTGACAACAGTAAGTGTGTTTCTAGATACAGTCGTTTGACCGCAAAGAGATTTTAGTGCCCAGGCCTCGGATATATCTCCGAAATGTCTTTGGGAATTTCCGGATGTGTACAACTTTTAGTAAGACCACACTTCTGCTTCACTGTTTGGGCACGGAGGGCCAGCGAATGATTCTTACACTTCCTGACACCAGGATGACTTACAAGTCTGCATGTGAAGTTTTACGGGCCTTTTCTTGTTCCGAGAGTTAAGGGAGAGTCCTCCTCACGTATAATGGCCAAGTGGACCGAAGAAATGGAGGAGCAGTTGATTTCCCTGGTGGAAGAGAGACCACCGTTGTACAACATCACGCTACAGGGCTATTCCAACCGGAATAGGAAGGAACTGTGGCGTGAGATCGAAGGCGAGCTCCATTTGTCAGGTAATATCTCCTACTTCTGCACAACTTGCAATCAATGTATGAGCGCAACAATGCATGAAAAGCAAGACCTGAAAATGGTCAGTAAAAAAATCTAAACTCGAAACTCTAAAGGACTACCATGGCTTGCCTTGTAGGGGTGTAAATCGGAGCCTTTGTGACGATTCAAAACGATATTATTATTTTCAATACTTCAGAATTCCCCACAATACGATTCAATTCGATAATATTTTTTTACATTATATCTATTAATATAATATCTATCAAATAAATCAACAAAAAAATATATAATTTTCCTTTTATTGAGAATACAGAAACAGTATTCTATACACACTTTAGTGCTTACTGTGCAGGTCTAGTATGGCAATTAGCCTATTCACTGTAAAAATAATTAGTTTTTTTGCGGACGAATCGATGCATCGAATCGTCGGCTGTATAATCGATTAATCGATACACATCGATTAATATTTACACCCCTATTGCCTTGTAATCAGTGCTATGTACACAGAAGTCGAGTGTTTGTCGCGTTGGTAATCAGTTTGATGTTGCTCGTCTACTTGCTTGTCTAGCGTAAATCTGACATGCGAAAAGGGACAAATCATTGAACTGTCTTGGGCGCCTTTCAGGCAAAGAAGTTCGGAGGAAATGGGATAACCTCCGTACGACCTACAATCGCTTCAAAAAAACTGCTCTTTCGGGAAGCTCAGGGGCCCCGAGGACCACGAGACAACAGTGGACCCTCAACCGGATGCAGTTCATTGAGCCACACACCAAGAGGAAGGAGAGCGCGTCCACCCTCACTCGCAAGGTAACACAATCTATCCTCTCTGCCCGTACTAAAAGATGGTCTGGAAAAAATATTGTGTGCTCTTCTTTTTTGTAAATGGCAAGCATGCCCTGTTATGAACAGGAGGACACTGTGGTATTACATCCACCCCTGTTCTTTTGTTTAGGAGTTGTGTGATGCTGGGTCACCTGAGGGAGCCAGCATGGTGACTGATTCATCTGCGGAAGGCAATGGCAGCACACAGCCAGAGGAGCCCGAGTTGGACGTCCCGTGGACCGGCTCCCCGATTGCAGAGTCGACCGTCTGTGACCGCACACACCCTGAGGTTTTGGAGTCCAGTTTGACCTCCGAAGGTACCGACCCAAGCCAGCGTCGGCCTTCAAAGCGGAAAAAGAAGCGTCAGGATTTGGCCGCGGATGAGGAGGTGGTGCTCATGCAAACCATCGGCAAAACCCTGGAGAGGATGGCAACAGGAGCGCCACGGCAAGAGGAGCACAACGACTACATTTCGGTGTACTGCAAGCGCATTGAGCACCGGCTACGCATGCTCCCGCAGCATCAACTCCCACAGGTTGAGTACGAGATGGACAGCCTGCTCTACAGGTTTTCCCAGAACCAGATCCAGGAAACAGACTGAAAGGACCTCGCTCCTCTGGCAACAGACTGAAAGGACATAAGTCCTCTACCATGTTTATATTTGTGCCTTTTCCCTTTTTATACATTTGTCCACTTTTTATTCGCTCTATGCTGCTCTGGTATACGTGGTACTTTAGATACATAAAGACACATATTTTGATAAGCTGTTGTCTTCATGTCTCTTTTGTTATTTGAATGTAGGCTATATGCAGGGGTGTAGTGGTAAAATAAGATGTGGGTAAACTATGAAGACGGCTCTCTGGAAGATACTGAATCCCGATAGTGTATTTTTACGCTGAATAATGGGACTGATTTATTCCTCCAACGTCTGGCACTTCATTGCCAGTTCCCGACACAAATTGGGATAAGCTTCCTTGTGCCTGCCGCTGTAGGATTCACGACTTCACCCACTTGGTGCGGTTTCTCCTTACGTCTCTACGAGAACGAGCCCGAGAGCAGACATGGCGACCATCAGCTCAGCCATTATGATCCTTCTTTGGCAGTAAGTATTGTGTTCTACAAATGTCTTCTCAGGTCAAACGAATAATGAGCCAATTGTGTGCACTTTGTTTTTCTAATCTGATCATCAATGGTCTGCACTCCGTTCCCTCATTTCCTGTTTTCATGTTTTGGATTACTGGCACGAGACTAGACATTAGACTTGACATTTTGTCGCAGCGCAGCAGCCACATGCAACGTGCAAGAAGTTGCTGGGCCTCATCTCACAGTCCTAAACATTGTCACCACTACAAATGTGTCACAGACCCAACGTCTTACCTGTACTGTGTCTCTTCACACCACAAGATGGTCAGGCACTTACCACAGATCTGCTTGTAGATACTGGTTCAGCAGTGCCAATACTTCCGGAGCACATTTACCAGAGCACATTCTAGAAACCTATTCCTGTCCTAGGGTATACAAACCGCACCGCCACCTCCTGAATTCCGCTTTGCAATTACTCTCGTTGACTACTAGAGCCGGTGGCCTGAGATTAGCTTCTGTCCAGCTGTTACCTCAATGACTGTGAAGACCTTTTTTTGCCACTGTGTTTAGGGAAGGATATCCACTTGAAGTGGTCACTGACAATGGCCCACAGATTGTTTCCTTCCCTGCTGACAGAGATATCAAGCATTGCGGCAGCTCTGTGTAGTGACCACAAGCAAATGGGGAAATGGAACACTTCAACATTAGTATTCAAATACTGTTTACAGACCGAGCGTTTGCACACATACAGAGCCACAACCTCGGTATCCCCTGCCGAGCTACTGCATGGTAGACTGCTCAATACAAAGCTGTGCATCAGAGGTCTCCACTCTTACGAGAGAGGAATATGTGGTACAGAATTGATCAGTTCAACTCACCCTGTTCATGATCAGACAGGAGTTGTGAGTCGACATCTTCACTTTACTGAGACGTGGGTATTTACCATCTTGCCTCGGCATGCGGTAATGCTGGGGGAGGCTGGTACATAAACACACACACACACACACACACACACACACACACACACACACACACACACACACACACACACACACAAAAGGCAAGGCAACTTTATTTATGTAGCACTTTTCATACACAAGGCAGACTCAAAGTGCTTCACATATAAACATTGTCATACAATAAAAGAAAATAATAGATAAGTAAGATGTAAAATAGATAGAAAATAAAGGCAAAGTTAAAAAAAAACATTTTAGAAACATTTTAGAAAGGCAAAGTTGAAAAAGAAAGTATTTTAGAAAGTGAGAAAATAAAGGCAAAGTTAGTAATAAAATAAAAAATAGAAGCATTGTAGATTTAAGATTTAGCAGAAAGCTAAAGCAAACATAAAAGTCTTCAGTTGTCAGAGTTGGGGCAAGTCTAAAATCCTCAGGGAGTTTATTCCAGCTATTTGTTGCATAGTAACTAAATCCTGCTTCCCCATGTTTCGTGTTGACTCTGGGGATAATTAACAGTTTGATAACACCCAAGTGGGTGTAATTTGCTGTTTTGATGACAAATGGGTACTCGGCATATATAGCTATATGTTGTGTATGTGTTTTTGTGTGTTTCGCCATTTAGAATGTGCATTAGCCTGTGTACAAATGGGATTTTAAATTGTGCCGAGAATCAATAAATTATTAAGTCGTTGGAAAAAAGCCATAAAGAATCAGATAGAGAACGTGCCCAGCAGCTATCTCTTGTAGTCTATTTATTTTCATGTCAATTTTGGCCATTGTTGCTGAATTGCTTGACTCACTCAAAGAGGATAAGATCAGAATTGGATATCATGCGGGTGAGGAGCCTGAGGGTTTGGTGGATGTTAAGGAATGACTGCATGCATCAGGCATCTGAATGTGTAGGAGTAACCCAATGGGGTGGAGTGAGTATTACGTTGTTGAGGTAGAAGTCATAGTGAATGAGCGTTAAATAGCCTCACTTTAATCTTGTTTTTATCACAGTTTAAAGGGATTTTTTATTTTATTTATTTAACCTTTATTTCACCAGGAAAGTCCCATTGAGAACCTCTTTTTCAAGAGAGTCCTGGCCAAGAGGCAGCAAAAAAGGCAGCAAAAGTTACAGTTACAACATACAGACAGCAATTAAAATTAAGAAAAACAGTTACAAGTAAAGGAGGTCGTCTCAAGTGCTCTCAGCCGGGATTTAAAAGCATTCAAAGAAATCAGTTCCGTTATTTTCCAGTCTTTTTGCAGCATGATCCAGGCGTGATTCTAGGTTTCTTAAACATCCGGGGCTCAGTGGGGGGTATCGCGCGATCGCGGGAGGACGAGATAGTTGACGGGGGCAGGTCGCGGGCGGGCTTTAGCCCAGAATATAACAGCCTAGTGACGCCACTGGCATGATCCATGTAGAAGGAGCAGAGTACATGAAAGCCCTTTTTCCCAATTCTGTGCGGGCAAATGGAACAGACAGCAACAACTGATAATTTGAACGCAAACCATAAGAATCAACACTTCTCCGTGTGATTAGATTACAGATAGTAGAAGGGTAATAGTTCAAGCATGGCCTTGAATATAAAAGTGCACCAGTGTCCCAGCCTCCTGGTGGACAAAGAAGGCCATCCCACTCGAGAATACAATTCACAATGATGGGTCAGGGCTCCACAGTTAGTAATAAACCTCAGCGATGCATGATAAACAGCGTCAATCTTACATAGATACTTAGCTGAGGCATTCATATACACCAGGTCCCCATAATCTAAAATGGATTAAAAAAAAGTTGCAGTGACAAGCCGCTTTTTCACCTCAAAAGAGAAACAAAACTTATTTCGGAAGAAGAAACCCAATTTAAGTTTGAGTTTCTTCACAAGATTGTCAATATGGGGCTTGAAGGTGAGGGAGTCATCAAGCAAGACACCGAGGTATTTGTACATATGAACCACCTCTATGTCATTTCCCTCAAGAGTGGACACTGTGGGGACAATTTGAGGTAATTTCTTAGTGTTTGAAAACAACATTAGTTTAGTCTTGTCAGCATTGAGGACTAGTTTTAGCTGCAGGAGTGTATGCTGGACCACATCAAAAGCTCTCTGCAGAGATTCAACAGCTTTAGCATGAGTTGATCGAGTTAGCATCAAACACATTTTTTCCCAACTCATTAATGTACATAATGAACAGGAGGGGTCCTAATACCGAACGCTGTGGCACACCCTTGTGGACATTCACAAATTCAGAACACAGACCATTTAATACACTGAGTCCTGTCACTCAAATAATTTGTGAACCAGGAAACTACATGATCTGACAAACCCAAACAAAGAAGCCTATGTTTTAGAACAGCATGGTCCACAGTGTCAAAAAGATTTCGTCAGCCAGGTTTCTGAAATTGTCACAATATCTGCATCTGTTGATCTAGTCCAAATTCTGACCATGTCTATCTTGGGTAATAAGCTGCGCACATTAAGATGAACAAATTTGAGAGCAGACATTAATTTGAAATCAGTGGGAGTCTGGATACAATGCAGCTCAGGACCAGGGTTTGATTGCACATCTCCAGACAGAAGTAAGAGTAGGACAATCATCAGTCCTCGCTTCACATTACATTTTAAAGCACTCTTTTCATATGTTGAAGCCAGGTAATGCCTTTCCCTAATCGAAAGAGTAAGTTTATATAGGGCAAAACTTTGAAGTTTAGGTAAGTTCTTAGGCGGGTCCAACCACAAGTTCAAGGCCCAAACCAAATGAGACTGTGGTTGCTGAAGATGCCCGACAGCATTAGCATTAGTGCCACTATAGTAAATGTCTTGCATGATCGACACATTGCTAGAGGTACTCACCAAGGGGCAATTGCTTGGACTCAGGTCCAAAACAGCCAACAACCATACTAAAGTTAAGAAAAATGCCATTGCCTTCAACTAGTTGGCCCAGGCTCCAGGAGGATGTGTGTGTGTGGGATAGATCATTTGTGGTGTCATGTTCTTGTGTTGAATTGCAACGAGGTCGAGGGCGAGTTATATACTTTGATTCATAAAAATGTTTGCTATTTTTTGCACCGTTTGTGGTGAATTGTGTGTGTGTATATGTGTGTGTGTGTGTGTGTGTGTGTGTGTGTGTGTGTGTGTGTGTGTGTGTGTGTGTGTGTGTGTGTGTGTGTGTGTGTGTGTGTGTGTGTCTGACATCCTGTGTGCATGGCTGTCTGTCGTTGCGGTGAACATCTAGTACGCCTATTTAATTGCAATATTATTTTAAATAATAAGAGATTAAGTAACAAACACACTTTAGTAAATATATAAATATATCTGACAGCACTAATATTATATAATAATAATTATTATATATCTCAGTACTGGGTAAGTCCAGTAGGCGGTGCCATGTAGCTGAGAGTATTCAAAACGATCCAAAAACGGTTTACTCTGGTATCATGCCAAGCAATATTCAGATTACAGATAAATAAAATCACACGGTCAAAGTGGGTTACAAAATCTAGAACTTAAAGGAAGTGAAAATGAAGATAATAATTCAAAAAAATTGTGATTCAATAAATTCAATGTTACACTGATTCAATACTGATACTATAATAACAACCTTATAGCAGCCATTAAATAATAAAGATATACTCTTTATAGATATATAACCAATAGTAACCAGGATTAACCAACCCTGAGATCAGTAGTAATCAGACAAATATATAAGTAATCATTAGTAACCAACCAGGATAGCATCAATTAATACCAACCAGGATAGCAATAACAAGAAGTAACCTACCAGGATTACAGAAACCAGTAACCAACCAGGATAGAAATAATCAGTAGTAACCAGTACGAACAAGTAGTAACCAACCAGTATAGAGGTAAACAATAGTAACCAGAAGTAACCAACCAGGATAGCAGTAACAATAGCAACCAGCATTAACCAAAGAGGATGGCAGTAACCAATGGTAACCATTACTAACCCCTCGTAACCAACCCCGGACAGCAGTAACCAAAAAGTAACCAGTGGTATACCAGCAGTAACCAACCAGGACAGCGTCGACCCATAGCAACCAGCAGTAAGCAGGAGTTCCCCGACGACCAAGGGGGGGGCGTCAGACTGGGTCGACCTCTGCTCCGCGGGGCAGAGCTCAGCCTGGGCCCCCGTCTGTCTGTCTGTCTGTCTGTCTCTCCTCCCCTCCAGCCTGTCTCCCTCCAGGGCATGCTTGTGCACCCATGGCTGCTCATGCAGCACCTCATCAGTGCTGTGGGGTAAACAGGCGCCCCCCCCCCCCCGTCCCGTCCCGGGCCCCCTCTCCAGCAGCAGTAACAGCAACAGCTGAAGCACCACTGATCCACCCGGGCTCCACTGCGGTGCAGGCGGGCCCCCCTGCGAGGGTGTGAGGGCTCCCGCCACTGGACGTTGACTCCAAGGTGCAAAGGGCTCGGGTTTGAGCGGCATGGAAGGACGAGGGAGAAGAGAGAGTGAGAGAGAGAGAGAGAGAGAGAGAGAGAGAGAGAGAGAGAGAGAGAGAGAGAGAGAAAGAGAGAGAAAGAGAGGGAGGGATGGAGGTGGGGTGAGAGAAAGAGAGGGAGGGATGGAGGTGGGGAGAGAGAGGGAGAGAAAGAGAGGGAGAGAGAAAGAGAGGGAGGGATGGAGGTGGGGAGAGAGAAAGAGAGGGAGGGATGGAGGTGGGGAGAGAGAGGGAGAGAAAGAGAGAGAGAGGGAGGGATGAAAGGTGGGGAGAGAGAAAGAGGGAGGGAGGAATGAAGTGTGGGAGAGAGAGCGAGGGAGAGAGGAGCAGGCGAGAGACATTAATGAGGGGGAGTCAGAGAGAGAGAGAGAGAGAAAGAGAAATAGAAAGTGATGAAGACAAGGAAACAAACGCGCGCACACACACACACACACACACACACACACACACACACACACACACACACACACACACACACACACAAGCCCCACTCGGACCGTGTTATTGTCAGTCCATAAAGTCTGTAAGGGCCCGGCTCCTGGACTGTCAGCCTTTGTCCGCGCCTTGTTGTCAGGGGCCAAGTATGCTGGGCCTGAGGTGCAACTCCTCACCCCGAGCCCCTCCCAGCCAAAGAGAGGAGGAGAGGAGAGGAGGAGAGGAGGAGAGGAGAGGAGGAGAGGAGGAGAGGAGGAACAGAGAGGAGGAGAGGAGGAACAGAGAGGAGGAGAGGAGGAACAGAGAGGAGGAGAGGAGGACAGGAGGAACAGAGAGGAGGAGAGGAGGAACAGAGAGGAGGAGAGGAGAGGAGGACAGGAGGAACAGAGAGGAGGAGAGGAGAGGAGGAGAGGAGAGGAGGAGAGACGCAAGGGAAACACCCCGGAGGAAACAGAGACAACGCTTCGTCTCGTTAAAGAGGAGAGATAGGGGGGGGGGGGGGGGGGTTTGCAGTAATGGGGCTTTGTTCTGTGAATCGAGAAGCCCCCGCCACGGCTAGGGCCTTGTTTGCGTTACCAAACACTATAAAGAGACACTGGGGACAAGAGAGCGAGAGAGAGAGAGAGAGAGAGAGAGAGAGAGAGAGAGAGAGAGAGAGAGAGAGAGAGCGAGAGAGAGAGAGAGAGAGAGAGAGAGACTTAGAAAACTTTAAGAGAGAGGGAGAGAGAGAGAGAGAGAGAGAGAGAGAGAGAGAGAGAGAGAGAGACTTAGACTTAGAAAACTTTAAGAGAGAGAGAGAGAGAGAGAGAGAGAGAGAGAGAGAGAGAGAGAGAGAGAGTGAGAGAGAGTGAGAGAGAGAGAGAGAGAGAAACAGAGGGGGTGGGGGGGTAGAAAAAGAGATAAAGCATGGGAAAGCAGTTTGAGGGAGACAGGAGAGACAGAGGGAGAGAGATTTAAGGGGACACATCAAATATTATGGGCTGCATCTGAATACTGCGTAATGTGTGCTCTACCTACTACATATGTGATACTGGCAAGCGAAAAAGCAGGCGACTTTGCGAACATGGTGGTGGTGGGCTGAATCGTGTTCGTTCTGGACTCGTCGTTTAAACACACCAACAAATCCCTTGGGTTACGTGTTAATGGCGCGTTCATACCAAAAGCGACGGGGCGGCGCGACTCCATCCAAAGTCAATGTATAGACGCGTTCCAGACGTATAGACGCGTTCAGGCGCCAGGCGCCTGGAACGCGTCTATACGTTGACTTTGGATGGAGTGTCTTTTGGTGCTTTTGGTGTGAACGCGGCTTTAGGACATCTTCCTCAAGGTCATTGTTTACTTCAACAAAAGGTGGACCGTTTTGTACATCTGGTGTTTTAACCTTGATCAAACTATTAAAATTGTTTTTGTTATGTGACCTGACCCCTCTCTGGTCACATAACAATAAAAAACAAACAGCCATGTTACGTAATCAAATTCAAATCAAAGTGTGTGACACAAGACCTTTTGCATTCCATCACACAAACACGCTAACATGTGCGTGTGGTGCTGCGTGTGTGTGTGTTGAGCTCATGCAGTAAGCAGGATGTCCTGTCCTGTATCTATTGTCGAGTGGTTAGTCTGTCAGACTCTCCCCCCCATAAAGGCCACTTCCGCTATGTCAAGCGTCCACACACACACACACACACACACACACACAACCGCAAACCACACACACACAACCGCACACACACACACACACACACACACACACACACACACACATAAGTACACACATCCATGCACGCACGCACACACACACACACACACACACACACACACACACACACACACACACACACACACACAGTGTGGACATACAGCCCATGCCAGCCTTAACACAATGGTAACCTGTACAGCGCCCAACCAGTCACCTGATTATAAATAGCAGCTTTGGTAATCTAAAACATTCAGATTGCAGTGTAACAATGACTTCTGAACCTCAGAAAAGTAGTGTTGTTTTGACACACAGGTATCGCACCATATTTAAAGAGCCGTGTTTCGTATAGATTTAAAACAGAAGAATCATAAGATGTTAGAAGCCATATTAGATATTGTAGAAGCCATTGCTGATCTTAAACTGTATTTTAAAGTGTTTTGGGGTAATTCCATATGCTTTTTATTGTACTATGATTTATATAATATGTATTTCTCATGACCTACTATTATATAATGTCAGCGTAGTATTAAAGTATTATCCAAGTTGTAGTACAGTAGGTATTCTACAAAACAATCCTTACTAGGTTTTACAAGCATAACTAAATCTTAGCATTCGTTTCGCAGAAAAAAAAACAACCCAGTATATTTATTATAGTAGATGAATCGTGTGTGTGCAAATTTGTCTGCCATCAAATTCCAATTAGGCTATAGGTCAAGAGTGAGCTGCGCTGCTTTGTCCAAACCGGTTCCATCCAGACCAGAACACTTGGCCTTCTGAGGTCTATACCACAATCATTTTTAGATACATCCTGCTATCACTATTAAAAAACGACACAAAATTCCAGGGTCACTTATTTTTAAAATAGCTACCAGCTTCTTAATTTAGCCATGGGTGACACCGGCACTGCCCTCGACTCACTCCCTCCTCTCGACGGTTCGCCATTCACCACCCTCGCGGTCCCCCCCTCGCGCTCGGCCGAGGTGCTATTGTCTCGTTTCCTGTGGCCAAAGCAAGAAAGACTCCCTCGAGCCACTTATATTCGCCCCGCGTGCGAACACGTCCAGACCCACAAACAGCGCGCACCCCCATAGACACACAGACGCGCTCACGCCTTGAGCACGGGCCCAGAACGCGCACAACCACGGGGAAGAGTGCGCGCGGTGGATTTGACGCGTTCCCGACAGCATATCCAAAGCGGAGCGGAGTCGTCCGAGTTAAATGATGGTTAGGACCGCAAGGGTTTTTTTTTATGTCTGATTTCAGTGAAGGCTGATCAATTATTATCATTTCGCACGTATTTTTCGCTCTCATCGGCACTGGAGTCAAAAGAAAAAGAGTTCGGACTATCGCAGACTCACACAAAGTTTACCAACCTATGTCAATATTTGCATTTATCATTTTAATTGCCTGTGGAGGTGTTCTATTGACAGCTGCGCCGCTGCTGCCAAACAACCAGTACGAGGTGAGCTGTCATCTTATTTGCTGGGTAAATCTTGATGTGGTGGATGACTTGATCCGTGTTTGTTTTTTAGCGCTCATTCAAAGACACAGAGTGTGCTGCTCCGGTAGATATTCCATATTGCCATCTGTGGTCAATGTGTGTAAAATGTTTGTTAACAAAAAAAAACTGAATACAAAATATGTTAAACCAAACAAAAGCTTTTGAAACGTTTGAAATGTGACTTTTAGAGATTTTAGTCATTAAAATGCTAATGTTAAATAGGTAAATAATTGCAACATTACAGTTCTTAATATTTTCCCAATTTTTTGCACATCTTTTTCTTAGGTCTGTGGTAAACTTTTTAAACTTTGACTAAAGTTATTTATATTGCATAATATTCCGTGTAGATTAATTATCTTATGTCTTATGTGTAGGCCTCCCGCACAAACGGTAGGGCCGCTTCCTGCCTCCTTGTCCGACGTAAAGCTTTAATGTAGCCCCGTCACGTGACCTGTGTAATGAAAATCTGTCCAAACTTTTAACACGTATCCGGACGGGATCATTTTTTGGGCCATAAATTGTAATACAGCTTAGCAGGTTTTATGCGCGTTTATCCTTGGCTTTTAAGTCCTCCTTGTCGCTGTGTGTGTGAGAGAAAGCAGCAGCTGGATGCGATCTGAACCTGAATCCGATACGTTTAAAGCAGTCTCCCAGCGGCTATGTTCTCAGAGTCTGACCGCCTGCAGCCGGCAAGAGAGAGGGAGAAACACAGTCACGCTGCAGCTGTCAAGACCCTGACTGTGTGACACACACACACACACACACACGCACACACACACACACACACACACACACACACACACACACACACACACACACACACACACACACACACACACACACACACACACACACACACACACATGCATACGTGCACACAGCGTGTGTTTGCGTGTCTCAGTACATGTGTGTGGTGGCAGTGTGTATGTTATAGTGAATCATTAGGTAACGGAAATTTATCTGTGTGTGTATGCGTGAGTGTTGTTCTTGTGTGTGCGTTTGTCTGTGTGTGTGTGTGTGTGTGTGTGCGTTTCTCTCCGTGTATGTGTGTGTGTGTGTGTGTATGTCTCCGTGTGTGTGTGTGTGTGTGTGTGTTTGTCTCCGTGTGTGTGTGTGTTTGTCTCCGTGTGTGTGTGTGTGTTTGTCTCCGTGTGTGTGTGTGTGTGTGTGTGTGTGTGTGTGTGTGTGTGTGTGCGTATGTCTGTGTGTGTGTGTGTGTGTGTGTGTGTGTATGTGTGTGCGCGTGCGCACTAGCGTACAGTGTTGTCATTGTTGCAGTCAGTGGAGGCTTTTAGGAGGCGTGTGAAACCGTAGTAAAGATGTCACATTGCAGCTGCCACGGGACTACACTGATGGACAGCTTCCACACACACACACACACACACTGTGTGTGTGTGTGTGTTCATGTGCATTTTTATGGGATTGGATGAAGGTAGGACTAGGTGGGTCATCTTAACCTAATCGTAATATAGTCATAACCTGATCATAACCTGATCATAACCTGATCATAACCTGTTCATAACCTAAACATATCCATATCATAACCTAATCATAACCTAAACATAACCTAAACATATCCATATCATAACCTAAACATAACCTAATCATAACCATATCGTAACCTAATCATAATTAATATGACATAATCATAATTGAATCATAAACTAATCATAACCTAAATATTACCCAAACATTACCTAATCATAACCTAAATATTCCCTAATAATTACCTTAACATTACCTAATCATGACCTAATCATTACCCAAACATTACCTAATCACAACCTAATCATAACTTAAACTGAGAATGGCTAATCCATGAGGTCCAGACTGCCGTCTGTAGCAGTACAACAACGACACTAACACTTCAAGACATCATTGTTCTAGTGGGTGGAAACAGAGCTGGTTGCAAGGCAGGATGCGTTCATTGTAGTACAGCTATCCCATGAATAACCCTCACATTGTCTCATCATAGAATACACGGCCCCTTGATAACAGTGAGAGAGAGTTCAGCTTGACCTGAAGCTCTTCAAATGAAGCATCAACCATTTGCGCTAAGAAGGGAATTGGATTTAGATTCACCCTACCCTGTGGGCTGGGTGTTTCCAGCATGAGAGAAGGCGTCCATGGTGTGTATGGCTGTAAACGTGTAGGGTGAAGGGTTAAGCATTAACACTGGGAAGTGTTTATAGCCATAACCACGTAGAATTCCCAGACGGAGGGTCCTGGAATCACTCCGGTTGTCATGTCACAGGCTCCCAACTCGCTACGGGCAACACTTAACATTCAACATTCAACATTGAGCCAACACAGAAATACGCAAAACAAGAACATTTGAATCAGGCATGTACGCACAAGGACTAGCCCTGGGACCTCATATAGTTAACAGAGAGCCTTCCACTCTGTTCAGTGGAAGCCTTTCATTCTATTGCTATCAGGAACCTGATCTGCTTATCGTGGTACTATTTGAAAACATCTTTATGTGAATGGTTTGCAATGGCTGATAATGTGGGAAATTACCAAACTTTCTTGTTTTGATTGAATAACATACGATTCAAGTACAATCCGTCATTCATGATTATACTGTAGGAACGTGGTTTCAGTATTCAACTTTTATTCTGCCCTGCGGGGCGGAATGAAGGACACATTGTGTCTTTTCATGCATATGTTAAATCGTGGGCTTATGATTATAATATTTGCCGCTTCAGACATTCATTCGTTTGTGTGGCCAACAATGGCCTCCAAAAATCGAAAAGGAACTGCGCCCGAGCAAATTTATCTGATTAACTTGGTCTTTCGTAATTTGAAAATTAGGCCTACATGGCCCGAGTCCTTTCAAACAAACCACGTGTTAAAACCACTAGCTTGTAGTTTTAACAACATTTTATGATTAGCTTAATATTAGTCTTAATATCGTTAGGTCATTACAGTATTTCTACAGTGTCACTTTCAGATGGTCGGCCCATGGTCAAGGTTGAGTACATAATAACAAAGAGACCTCAAGAAATACCACAGCATCTTAACGGTTTCTTTGACGAGCCTGTGTGCGTCTCAGGGCCGCGTCGTGGTTTTATTGGGAGGAAGTGACCTTGTGCTTTTTCCTTTCTCCCTGCAGGAGAACTCAGCCCGGCGGACCCTCCCGCATCCTGAGTGTGTCTGCGTGTGTTTGCTTTTACGAGCGTCCATGATGGCTTGACTGGTTGACTCTCCACCACCTGCCCCCCCCCCCCCCCCCCCCCCCACCCACCCACTGCAACCGTGCTGCGGATTTCGGGCCACAAATCCGTTCCTTACAACCTCCCCTGCACACCTGATCAGAGGACGCTCGCTCTCTCTCTCTCTCTCTCTCTCTCTCTCTCTCTCTCTCTCTCTCTCTCTCTCTCTCTCTGTCTCTCTCTCTCCCGGTGAAGCGAGCATCATGGCCAGCCTGGTGATCAACGAGACGGGCATGGAGGACTGCGGCATCGACGACTCCTTCAAGTACAACCTGTACTCGGTGGTGTACAGCGTGGTCTTCGTCCTGGGCCTGATCACCAACTGCGCCGCGCTCTTTGTCTTCTGCTTCCGCATGAAGATGTGCAACGAGACCACCATGTTCATGACCAACCTGGCGCTCTCCGACCTGGTGTTCGTGATCACGCTGCCCTTCAAGGTCTACTACAACGTCAAACGTCACTGGCCGTTCGGGGACGGCCTGTGCAAGATCTCGGGCACGGCCTTCATCACCAACATCTACGGCAGCATGCTCTTCCTCACGTGCATCAGTGTGGACCGCTTCCTGGCCATCGTGTACCCCTTCCGCTCGCGCTCCATCCGCACGCGCCGCAACGCCGCCGTGGTGTGCGCCGCCGTGTGGCTGACCATCGTGGGCGGGGGGATATCCGTCACCTTCTTCTCCACCATCAACCGGGCCAACAGCGCCACCACCTGCTTCGAGGGCTTCTCCAAGAAAACCTGGCAGAACTACCTGTCCAAAATCACCATCTTTATAGAGGTGAGTCCCGTGGGTGGATGACACCGGTGGGTGGATGACACCGGTTGGTGGAATGGTGTTTTTCAAAAGTTTACCAAAATAATAAGAGAATATTTACAAGGAACGGAATATATTATGATTTGATTTGGGAATCCTCAGAGCACTTGGCCGATCCTTTAAGTAGTGGAACGTGACCCGCGCTTTGACTTGGTGATGTAAGCACAATAAAAAGAGCACTGTTTTGAGGGTATGAGGATATTGAGCGTGAATTGTTGAATGCCTTTGTTTGTAATCATTTGTTTACGTCTGGGGCCAGGTCTTTGGGTTCCTGCTCCCCCTGCTGGCCAACCTGGTGTGCTCCTCCCTGGTGCTGCAGACGCTCCGCCAGCCCGCCTCCGCGGGCCACGGCAGCGACAGCAAACGGCGCGTCCTGCGCATGATCCTGGTCCACCTGGGCATCTTCATCATCTGCTTCGTGCCCTACAACTCCATCCTCTTCCTCTACGCCCTGGTGCGCACCCAGGCGCTGGCCAGCTGCAGCGTGGAGCGCTTCGCCCGGACGCTCTACCCCATCACGCTGTGCATGGCCAGCCTCAACTGTTGCCTGGACCCCGTGGTGTACTACTTCACCTCCGAGAGCTTCCAGAAGAGCCTCACCGCGGGGGGGAAGGGGTCCGGGGCGCGGCACGAGAGCATCCCCCGCAGCGACACCCACCCCAGTGCGGACACAGACACCCAGGGGGGTGCGGGCACGCTCACCAGTCACACCGCCGCCGCCCCGCCCGAGCCCGCCAGCAACGGCAAAGAGACAAGGCTGTCTGAGACCCAGTTCTGATGGGGGCGAGCTGGAAGAAGAGGAGAACGGACCGGAGTCGGGAGAAGATGTAAGGACGCATACCCCTGAATGACTAGTCTAAAGGGACGTGGCTCTCCAGAGAGTTGGACCCCGGGGCTTGAGAAATAAGGCCGTGAGCTGGTGGTTTTTAGAGCGGGTTGACAAACACATAACTCAGCAGATTAGTCGTCCCTGGCTAAGTCCTGAGGTTCGGCCCGGGCTTTACGGATTACGAAATGGAAGGGAAGAGGAATGCGTGAAAGGAGTTAGGTAGTTTACCATCGGGACTAGAGGTGGTACCATGCCATAACAAGCCTTGTGATGGACCAGGGTCGTGGTGGTACCTCCAGGGTACCTCCATGAAAACTATAAGTATTATTAGGTGTGTACAAAGATATACAAATGACTACGACACATGCACACACACACACACACACACCGCACACACATGCACTGGATTATTGCGAATACGAGATTTTTTTTTTTTTTTTGTTTGTCCTTGTCGCTGCGACATGCCACAACGATTAGCCTTGTAACAAACAACACACACTACGCCTGCAGTCTTTTTTTTTATTGTTGTATTGTTCGAGCTGTGTCCCCATATTGAGAATAGAAGCTTCAGACGAGGACACGGGCTGGCGTGACGAGGTTCATCCTGTGGCCCATCCTGACCTGTGGAGGAGTGTGACTCACATGGAAGGCAGGAGCCATTAAACCTTTAAACTCTTTTCTGGGATGTATTCATTGTTGCAGGCCAGTCCCTGGTCTGACCCTGCTATTTTTAAATGGATCATAAATGCCTTCGCCGGAAGAGTCGTAATCATCAAAGAGTAATCGCAATCATTAAGTCGTGGCATTAGTCAAGCATTCTGACCTCCATAAAATGAATTCATCATTTGGCAAATAATGATTATTCCGATAATGTGTTGGGGTGTAGCTTCAGGAAGCCAGTTATTTTGTTGCTTCAACTTCAATACATCACTGTTGGCCCTGGTTACTGTTATATATAAATAAATAAATAAATACATATATTTAGATATTATTGGTGGGTAACATTATTATGGCATTGTATAGACAGGACAACAAATTGTCTCTAGTGAAGGCAGTTTGGTGTGGTGGAGTTTGTCATCTCAGAGCTGATTCCATAAACATATATTTTTGGTAATTGGTTGAATCAAAAATATTTATATACATTGCATCAGCAATGAAAATAATCTTTAGTTGCAGCACTAATTGTAATAATTAGGGAAGGTTGGCGTGGTGGAGTTCTTAATTTCTGGAAAAGTCTCTCCCAGCTAGGGGCTATGTGCTGCAGTTTCAATCAGAGGCCTACTGCTTATTATGACTACAGAAATGGTCCATTGTTTCCCGCTGAAGGAGCCGTCTCTGTCTTAATCTGGCCTCTAAGTCTCTTACACACACTGCTTAATACACGCACGCACACACACACACACACACACACACACACACGCACACACACGCACACACACGCACACACACACACACACACACACACACACACACACACACACACACACACAATTAATTATCCACGCAAAATATAACATTGTTGTCAGCAAATCAAAAAGATGGAGTCTTTCATTTGTCTTTATCTTTTGGGTGTGTGCTTTCATTAAATGTACATGTTGTAAACAAGGTTAAGGCCACAAGATTACAATGCCAATCTATGAGCCCTGTGCCGGAAATCCCCTTTGGTTAGTCATATCTGTGTCTTACTAAAATAATCTTTAACTGGTGCAGAGGTCTTGAGAGACAGTGAAATAAACACACTGAACAGACGTAATCCAAAGTAATTAACTTAGATATTAGAGGAGCTGTTTTTTGTTTTGCTCAAAGTTAAAATGATATCCTTAGGGTAAATCAACTATGATGATTAAAAAAAACAATGCCCATATGATATATTATGATGATGTCCTACCCCAACGTTAAAAAAAAGTGTGAGAATATTGCAGACTGAAGAACAGCAACATTTGTAAATGGGGTAAACACGGGGAGATGGACAAGGTACGTGTACGTGTCCTTGTGGATTTATTTTGTTCATGGGCAGATGGTGGTGAAAATACTCAGGGACGTTAACTCTGCCCGTGGATTTGGCTGTAAGTGTGTTTACATGCTTACTGAAGCAAAGAGAATCACCTCCCTCTAGTGGTGCTGTCCTCAATGTATTCACAGTCAGCCAGCTGCAGCCCCGAGCACTAACATCTGGATGTTGATTTTATTTTATTTTTCTAGATTTCTGACCCTAGATGGGCAGAGAGTAGCCTACTTGAAGCACTTTCCCCACTTCCAACTTATTTCGTGTCTTGGCAGCATAACGGTGTGGGCCTCTCAGGTCTGTATACTGACCTCAGACGGATACCGAGTTGGAAATGTTGTGTTTGTTTGTCGAAATCACAACCATCTGTAGTATTTTACCGAATCCCTATTTCACTTTGAAATAAACACGTAATGATTTACGGTTATCTTATATGAAACAGGAACTGTTTCATATTTCATACACACAAACAAGGAACAAGACAAACAGACGTGAAAAAAAAAACTTTCATGTTGTGCATCGCAGAACAGAGAAGCCGGGATGCGCCGTGATTCAATGAAGACACTCGCACGTCCACCCAGGCTGCAGAAAACTAAAACGCAAATGGCGTTTGACAAAGTCTAACATCTTGCATGGCGTGACAGCCTGTGCTCAGATGAAAAAAACGCATTCACTTCTTCTAAAAGCGCCTGCTATCTATTATTTTCTTTTATTGTATGACAATGTTTATATGTGAAGCACTTTGAGTCTGCCTTGTGTATGAAAAAAGTTGCCTTGCTTCTATAGCCAGTACCAGCCTATCCTGCTACTGAGGTTACGTTCCCTACGTGTTCCTTGTCCATCCTTCCCCATCCAGTCTGGTTTAGTGTTTTGCTGGGTGGATACCTGCATGGCCGCCCCCTGACGGCTACCAGCTTGCTCAGGCAACAAACTATCACCATGTTTAATATTTATTAAAGAAAAATAAAGTCAACGTTGTGTTTGGTTTGCATAATCCTTCTATGCAAGTCTATTATGGCACCACCCACTGCACTCCTAACTATCCCTGGAAGATGGGATACCCCAACGTGCATTCTTTCTCAAATTTCTACCTTGTAGATTATTTCCTTTGGAGGGTTAGGGTTAGTGAGTGTTTCACATATATGGCCTGCAAAGCTGTAAATGAAACTGTAGCTGTGTTAAGGGCTATACAAATAACATTCACCTGACTTGAGTTTATATTGTCATAACCTGGCTCTTTTGGTCTGACCAGAAACGGGGAGACCACAAATAATGACCATCACCATTTTTAAATGTTTTTTTTCTCAATAATGTTAACAAATACTCAAAACCAAACGTTGATCATGGTGATGTGACAAACCGACCAGGGAAAAGGTGGAATGAATGTTTCCCTCAGACTTCATGGCCGAGCCAGCAAGTGTGGAACAGAAGACTTTAAGACCACCAGATGGCGCCATGGGGCCGTCAAAATATTAACCAAGTAGCCTTGTTAAGAGAGCGTTATTATGATAATGATTATTACCACTAAGGCAAAAATAACCACAATGGTATTCTAGAGTGTTTGAAGTATTTAAACCTATACAGTAGGCCGCTCTCAAAATATAAGCTTAAAACCTGCTCTACGATACAGCAAAGTTAAGACAGTAAAGTCTGTCTGTCTGTCTGACCGCGTTCTGTCTGTCTGTCTGTCTACCTGTATGCCTGTCCGTCTTTCCATCTGTCTGATCAAGATCTGTATGTCTGTGTGTCTGTCCGTTGGCCAGTCTGTCTGTTTCTCTCCCTCTCTACCTAAGCTACAACATCCTCCTCTGTGTTAAGTCATTCTCACAGTTTCTCTTCCTTGTGCAACCAAGCTACCATGGTGCGCTGTAGTGGATGGCCTCAGCAGCACCCACACACGTTTCACTACAAAAAAAAAAACGACTTCCTTTTTGTCACCGTGTTGCGGTGGACATGCACGGGAGTCAAAGCAACCTGACAGACTCGCGCCGAGCACTTGTCACATCGTGAGACCCCTGGCTAATGCGGAGGATAGTGCTTGAGCTAACCTCCAGGTTCCAAAAGGTGTGCAGGACGGTGGGTCAGCCGGTGTAGCATGTGTGAGGGCCGAGGAGAACTGCCCACTGAGAACAGCACTGCCGATGGGCTAACTCTTGGAGAGGAAAGCCACAAACCAAAGAAAATGTAACGCTGCAGATGTTACCTTTGGAACGTGTAAGTCATGATTATTATTTGAAATGTGCGTGTGGATGTAGTGTTGTTCATGCACTCATGAGGAAGAATAGGAATAATGATAAATAACTTGAATTTGAAAATGTTGGCTGCTTTTTAGTTGGGGATAACAGTGTACAACATGGACTGTTTGACTTAAGAAACTTAACAGCATCCTACATTAAAAAAAAGGTGAAATTTGACTAAGTATTTGCAGCCGTTATTAAATTGCAAAGTTTGTTGTAAATCCTAACATTTTCACATTTCTGTTGAATTATAGGAGGTGTACACGTCTTAATGTGAAGTACCTGTTTCCTACTGTTTTTATTTTCCTTCTTTCTCAGCCGTCATGTCCCCTCTAGGCAACGGCCTGAATAGGAAGGGCGTTGCTCTCGCATTGACAGATAACAGAGCGGTGGTTCAGGGGATAAGCAGAATGATTGCTCTCTCTCTCTCTCTCTCTCTCTCTCTCTCTCTCTCTCTCTCTCTCTCTCTCTCTCTCTCTCTCTCTCTCTCTCTCTCTCTCTCTCTCCTCCACCAATGTGCTTCCTGTCTTGAGTCTTGGCAGCTGAGGCCTTTTAGCTCCACAGTCGTTCACTCTACGGCACAAGAGAAAAATAGCTTTTTGGATAGATATTCACAAGGAAAATAATTTGTTTCTCATTACCCTGTAATCTGTTCATTCCCATTACGAGCATTCTGATTGGCCCTGCCGCAGGTGTGTCTTCAATGATGTGCGAGTGCAGAACCGATGTCCACGGGAACCGCTGACTCCCATCATCCCCACACTCCGTCATCTGAGACATTTCATCACAGCTCGTCAGATTCCAAACTATCCCATTGGACTTGTGGCACATGGAAGGCGATGTGTTTGCTTCAATAAACAAAGAAGGTTCAGACAAGAGCAAAGAATGACTTCCGACGACCAGTCAGCGGATATCGCCTCGAAATGTAATGACGACAACATGGCAGGCTGGGAGGAGGACATGGACAGGCTGTACACCTACTTCTACCTGGTCCTCTTCGTCCCCGGGCTCGTGCTGAACACCGTCGCCCTTTGGGTCCTTTGCAGGCATATTAGGTATTCTACCGATGCACACGCATTCACACACACGCATTCACACACACACACACACACACACACACACACGCACGCGCACGCATGCACGCACGCACGGACGGACGCACACACACACATTTAAATGCTTTTATTTGGATCCAAATTTACAAAGAAGGAGAAAAAGATCCAAACATTTTGGGAAGAAATATTGATGGGTTAGGTTCAAACAAGCTTAAAAGCCTTTACTAGACCTGTTATTATACAGCGAACGCTTAAGGATAAACAAAACATCTTTGTCTCCAGATTCACACACATGTATAATTGTATGGTTCTCAGTTTCAGCCTTTTGGATAACGTATCTCTGTCTCGCTCCTCGGCTGCATGTCACGCCGCTACAGCAAGAAAATGAAGACGCTGATCTTCATGATCAACCTGGCCTTTGCAGACCTGGCGCACGTCCTCTCTCTGCCCCTCCGGATCTACTACTACTTCACTGGCACCTGGCCCTTCGGCCACACCGCCTGCCTGCTCTGCTTCTACCTGAAGTACCTCAACATGTACGCTGCCATCGTCTTCCTGGTGAGCAGCCCATCATAATACAGACCGAACGATGTAACTCATTACTGGGGCGATATGGGGCTGGGGGAGGTCTTACAGAAGTTCGACAGAATTTCAAACAAATTTCAACAGAAATTTAGTAATCAGCCAAAATGGAAAATACATGAAATACATGAAATATAATCCAATCGTTTTGTATTATTGTCATTATGGAGCATTGCCCGCCCATCAGCCCCTCAACTCTTAGCTGATGGGTTCGATATAGTTTGGGTGTCTGCGGGCCAGTGAGGGCGAACCCACAGCGTCTGCACCTCTTTGTCCTCAGATGTGTATCAGCGTGCAGCGGTGTGTGTTCCTGCTCAAGCCGTTCGCTGCTCGCCGCTGGAGGAAGCGATACGACCTGCTGATCAGTGTTATTGTCTGGCTGTTGGTCGGATTTGGCTGCTCTCCGTTCATCTTGGTGAGGGGCGGCCATGACAACAACACCAGTGTCGCCCACTCCCCTTACTCCTCTCCCACCCAAACATCCACAGCTGGACCCACGGGCTTCAGCCCAGGGTACGGCAACGCCAGCTCTTCTGAATACAGATGTTTCAAAGACCTGCCCACCCGTAAGCTGTCCCTGTCCACGGCGGTCACCATGATGGTTCTGGGAGAGTTGTTTGGCTTCCTGCTTCCCCTGGCTGCCATCGGTTACAGCTCGGCCCGCATCGCCCACTCCCTCCTCAAGACCCAGTACCAGGGTCCCGTGGACCCCCACCCCAGGGAGCGCACCTCCACCGTCACCTCCTACGTTTCCCAGTCAGAGTCGCTGGGGGACAGGCAGACGGCCGGGGACAAGAGCAGGGCCCTGCGGATGGTGCTGGGCTGCTCGGCGCTCTTCCTGGTCTGCTTCGCGCCGTACCACGTCAACTTCGTGCTGTACCTGCTGGTGACGCAGGACGTGGTGTCCGACTGCGGCCTGAGGCTGGCCACCAAGCGCTTCCACCCCGTGTCGCTGTGCCTGGCGGGCCTCAGCTGCTGCCTGAACCCCCTGCTCTACTACTTCCTGACCACCGAGTTCAGGAGGCACCTCGGCAAGCGCGCCTCCACCATCTCCTCCAAGCTCCTCTCCTCCCCCGTCGTCGCTGCCTACAGCTCGGGCCGCCAGAAGAAGCGCGAGGGGAGCAGCGACAGCAGCGTGTCGCTCAGGCGGTAGCGATGAGCCCGAGGGAAGGGCTGCTTGGTCAGGTTGAATAGAGAGGAGGTATATATATATATATATATATATATATATATATATATATATATATTCGGCCTAGAGGGAAGCAAGGTTGTTATGAACAGAGAGAGCCCAAGTCCAAGAGCCCAAGCCCAAGTACTCCCATAGGGACCCAGATTGTGGTGTGGTGCCACGCCCCTTTTTAGCTAAATGTGAAACTTTTACCAGATTAGAACGTGAGAACTATTAATTGTTTCTGAGTGTATCTGCTGAACTTTCTGTGCGTCCTGGTTTTTCGAAATAACTTTTCATGTAACCAATCTTTTCATACAATCTGTGCTCTGATTCAATAAAATTCAATTCAATTGTATTGCCCTTAATCACATGTCCAGTCTCAACGTATGGCTTAACAGGCCATATATTTATGACATACATACAGGCAAAACATTTAAAAAACATTTAGTTAATAAAAAATGAATGTAAATAGTAGTCTATAGTGATGGGGTGCTGGCCAGTTAACCGTGAGGAGAGTCCAGGCATCCAGTCGCAGTCACCGCAAAACGCAAAAAAACAGACAGAATAATGAATTAGAACGGGGAAGGTTCACACAAAACATGTAGACCACTGCTAATTAAGTGACTACACAAACACCCATCAATACAAACAGAAACAGTCACATAGTCAGACACTGACAGTGACACTGACACCCGTCCACGCATTCAGCATCAGTCCCGGCAAAAGCAACAGCAGCTGGTTTTGTACCCCGAGGTGCCAAAGGAAAGAGTGACTGTTATCACAGCAGTCTTAAAGCTAGAGGGGTCAGTTCCAGTAGACAGGGAGAGAGGTTCATGACGGTGACCATAGCAGCTCCCACCATTTGAAAGACGTCTTTGAGAACCTTTGTAGGGAGAGGAGCCAGCATACAGGTCTTGGTTTAGATGCCTGTGTCGTCTACGTTGTGTTCGTCCAGAGGTGGTGAACTGCAGGAGGGTTGTTTCAGGGTGGACATGGGGGTGCTGGCTTCGTCAGAAGGTGATGGTGTTTATTTTAGAATGGTTTCAATTTCGAGTTAACAAATATTAACATCAATTTACTTTCTGAGAGGGAGGAGACCACATTCTGAGTCTGGTTTTGAGTCAGACTCTTAGAGTGTCAAAAATAAACTTAGCGGTGTTCTTATTTAGGTTGATGACACTGGAGATGAGCAGGCTGTCATGTCATGCAATATGAAAGACTTCTGCAAACGTTGCTTCGTTGAGAGTAGCTTCATTGTCTTCAAGCAGGGTGCCGTTTTTTTTAATTGGTCACTTTTTAATTACAAGCAGAGCAACAGAGCCAATGGCTGCAGATAAGGCACTGTTCAGTAATCAGTGAGACTATCTACAGAGCCCCTGTAGTTACAAAGGGGAGAAAGTCAATGGGGTAACTTAATCTGCCATAGCTGTAGTGGTTGCAGTGGTGATGGGACGTAATTGATTCCTGTACGCACCTCATCAACATGGCTAACCACTATGCCCAGCGCCGTCGTATAGGGGGGAAAGGTTATGACAATTATAAGGGCCCACAGCCCGCTAGGGCCCACACACAGCCCCCAGTAGCCTCTATGACAAAATTATTAGGGGGGGGGGGGGGGCGTTCAATCGCGGACGAGCATTTTTGCGGGTGCGATTGTTGAAGAACACTCAGAGGGCACTTTTTAATACAAGGCAAAAAAGGGCAGGGGCTCAAGCACCCCTAGGGCCCTATGTGTGCACGTGCCTGGTTCTTCCCATGGTTCTTCCTCATCGGAAGTGAGTGAGCGATGAGACTTACAGTGAACAAACAATCCAATTTAAACTTTAATTGACATTAGATGAGGCTTGTTGTTGTTTTTGATATAACGTATTCCATGTGCTCTTTGTTTCACTTGCACATTTAAGTTAAATGCTACATATTTACCTGTGGACTATCTTGAGCCAGGACACTTTGTTTTTTGCATATCAGTGCTTGATTGTTAAATACAATAAAATACCCACACCTATTTGTTGAGTGGTAAATGTATTTGCAATCAGAGGTGTAATAACGTGTTGCAAATCAGGGAAATGAGAATAAGACAGTTAATAATACATAATTTACATAATAACACTCTGACTTGTTAAGTCGTTAAATGTAAAAAAGGAAACAAATTGGGTGTATTACACCAGGCACCGTCAAGAACACTGAAAAACAAGAACATTTAAGGTGGAAATGAATGGGGTAGAGGGGCCCACACCGATATTCATTCAGGGGGCCCAGAATTCCTAGCAACTGCCCTGACTATGCCTAATGATTAATTTATGCACACGCATTACTCAACACACCATAGAATTATCTTATTATCATAGAGTTTAGGTGAACGTTAGAAATATAACGTTATGAATAAATATTATATTACAGTGTGTGGGTTTCCTCTAGATGGTGAGGTTACCTACCACTAACAACAAGCAGTGTGCAACGGATGCACCTGCACAGAACCTTTGATCCATTGCACGTAAAGTAGAGCAGTGGCAAAAAAGTAGGGTAGCTGTACGGTATAAAGTATAGCAGAATATGCTAGAGTAGAGTAGAGGTCTGAATGTGGGGCCAGTTTCAACAGTATTCCCAAACAACACAAGGCTGAATTAATGAATAATAATAATAATAATAATAATAATTAAAAGTGTGCTTCTTTAAAACTACAATTCTTTAAAGCTGTGCTTCATTAAAACTGCACGCAGTGATGAACGGGACCTCGTACCGGCTTGCGGCCGCGTCACGTGCCGTCGTAACATGTGCACACTTGTCAGCGCACATGTTACAACGGCACGTGACGCGGCCGCAAGCCGGTGCGAGGTCCCGTTCATCACTGCGCGCCGTTTAAATTTTAATGTTTCGCGAACTTATGTAATTTTAATTTTTTGTGAACTTATGTAATCTGTAGAAGCATATGAGATAAATTTCCTAGGAGGAGTTTGTTGAAATGTGAAAGTTGAAAAAGTGAAAAAATTCCATTCAAAACGGGCAAATTTGACGGCACGCCACGGATACGCCCTTCAACGTACAGTCACAAATAACACAGCGTTGGTTGAGCACCATTTTTTGACTGTACTGACCAATTGTGAAGCAGATCCGATAAATTCCCTAGGAGGAGTTTGTTCAAATACAAGGTGAAAAAAGCGAAAATAAGCCACCAAATTTTAAACGGCCAGTCACAAATAACACGGCGTTGGTTGAGCACCATTTTTTGACTGTACTGACTAATTGTGAAGCAGATTCGATATATTCCCTAGGAGGAGTTTGTTGAAATACAAGGCGCAAAAGTGAACTTTGCCGCCCAAAGTGAAAAATACAAATGCAATTAGCCGACTTTCGGTGGGTTTTGGGGCATGGGCTTTTCTGTAGGTATTGCCACGTTATACCTGCCTACCGATTTTCACACATATTGGTGAAACGTGGCGCAGGGGCTGCTTTTTAAAGTTCCTGTAGGGGCCGCTACAAACATGACAAATACGAATTTTGGTATGTGAGCTACAGCACCAGTGTCCTGTGAATTTCATATTCATAACTATTACGGTCTTTGCTGAGTGATTTTGAGCCTCTGGCTGCGCACAGTGATGAACGGGACCTCGCACCGGCTTGCGGCCGCGTCACGTGCCGTTGTAACATGTGCGCTGACAAGTGTGCACATGTTACGACGGCACGTGACGCGGCCGCAAGCCGGTACGAGGTCCCGTTCATCACTGCGTGCAGTTTTAATGAAGCACAGCTTTAAAGAATTGTAGTTTTAAAGAAGCACACTTTTAAAGAAGCACACTTTTAAACAAGCACACTTTTAAAGAAGCACACTTTTAAAGAAGCACATTTTTAAAGAAGCACACTTTTAAAGAAGCACACTTTTAAAAAAAGCACATTTTTAAAAATTTTCGCGAATTGATGTAATTCCAGTTTTGCCTCAGTCCCTAACAAGATGTCGGAGTACGAGGTCCCGTTCATCACTGTGCGCAGTTTTAATGAAGCACAGCTTTAAAGAATTGCAGTTTTAAAGAAGCACACTTTTAAAGAAGCGCATTTTTAAAAATTTTCGCGAATTGATGTAATTCCAGTTTTGCCTCAGTCCCTAACAAGATGTCGGAGCACTGTGCAGCTGTGTATTGTGTGTATGTATTGTGTATCAATGGCGTTACTATGCTGTTTGAAAACAATTCAACTTTCCGACGGTCCTTGAACGTCCCCCGTTTACCGCACGACAACAGAGCAACAGGTGAGTCGACGATTCACCATGACGTCACACTATGTTCTTCGTTTTTTGACTATGTGTCTATGTTTACAGCCGGCTGGATGGCTTCAGGTCAGTGGTAGCCACTCGCGTTCTGCCACCCGAAAGTGTCGGTACGGCTATTGTTTACTAATTCAACTTTCCGACGGTCTTTGAACGCCCCCCGTTCACCGCACGACAGCAACAAGCAACACGTGAGTCAGTACACTTCAGCTGTCGGACTCAGTGTGACAACCGGACTTGCTTGTGTGTGTGTTTCACAAGTTATATTTATATTATATATAATATATATATATATATATATATATATTGTGGCAACCCCGCGCTGTCTGGCGTGGACGAACAGCGCCAGCACCCCGAGCGGCTCAGGTAGTCCGCGAGAGATAGGCTACGTGCCATGGAGGGCTCATCCAGCAAACCAGGGCAATCGGGGACATTGGGATCACCTGGGGGAGCAAGACGGCAGAGGGGTTTTAAGGACCGGGCACGTTGGAGACGAGGAGTAAGTCGAGTGGAAGACAGTCGGGGTAAGGCACCGATATCCACATAGCGCACTGACGCCGGAACTTTTCTCCCACAGCGCTGAGCGGGGGGAAGCCGGGAGCGAGAGCCACGCCACCCTCCCGGACGGACCCGATTCGGAGACGCTTTCCCTTGTTGTTTGGCCCGCTGGGGAATAACCTGTGTTGCTTTATGATTCTCCTTTTTTTGTGAGTTGCATGAAATAAAAACGGTTGCACTGCAACCCTGTTTGTGCGTGTGATTTGAGAACCCCCCCGCCGACTATCGGAGTTGCCAGAATATATATATTATGTAGGCTATGTGTGTATTTATATATAGCCTAATCATATGTTAATTGTTTCTTCAACATATTAAAATAGCTGATTTTACTCGCCCTGTTTCTGCTTCTCTATCATATTTATAGTGTGTGATTTGCTAAACAGCTATCATAGACATTCTAAAGAGTAGACGTCGCATTGGCTCATATATGTATACTGACTAGATATCATAGATAGACGTCGATGGGACAGAAGACCGACATTCATTCATTCAGGTGGGTGGTTAGGCCGCCCCAAGATGGAGGTGGCATTGACGTATTATGTTCCACTGACGCTAGAGTTTAGTTTAGTATTTTTTATTATTATTGTGTCATGCATCAGCATGCCCAGCCCACAAGGGCTAACAAGACACCATTATAAAACAGACAGACCAAAAACCAAAATTAGATGCTAAACAATACTAAGATTAACGATATAAACCATCCTGACTACAAATGCGGCCACCGTCTCAGAGCGGAAGTACTACGAGTCGCGGAGCAGCATACACAAGATGGTGGACAGCGCGAAATCAAGAGCTTGTTGACAGTTTTGTGATTGGCTTATTTGAATCCCTGTGTCGTGATTGGCTGATGTTGTGCTGCGATTGGCTGTTGTGATTCAAATGTGTGTGACGCCAGGTAGGCTATAAAAGGATTGTCCGAACGGCAGTTGTCGCCTTCTTTGAGACTCAGAGCTTCGGAGCTGTGTTTTATTGCAAGGTTTAGAGCGATTGTGCGAAATATTTCTACACAGAGATATTTCAATCGAGAGAGTGTGCTTGATAGTTTAATACCTTTTCAGGTATACTATCACTACTATTAGTACTACTAGTAGTATTCTATCTATCTATTCTATCTATCTATTCTATCCATCTATTCTATCTATCTATCTATTCTCTATCTATCTATCCGTCGATCTATCTATCGATTTACTTGGACGCTTGATCCTCCTTGGAACGACGGTGAGTTTATTTCTCATACTTCATTTATCATTCCATTTAAACGTGTGGTAGTTAAGATGCAAGTATGTTTCATTACAGGTTTCATTCGCTTTTTCTAATCGTATTATCGCATATTCTGTTTATATGTCTTTAGATGCCTCGCGGCAAGTCGTACCGTCTCTCTCAGGCGGCCAAGAGGAGAGAGGCAGCCCTACGTCCCGTCGACGTGGAACTGTCGTTTGACCGTCCCGAGTTTGTTGCACGTAAGTAGGGAGTTGGGTTTTTTCCATTGTCATCAAGTTCTATGTGCACAGTGAAGCTTTTGAAATTGTAAATGAGGTCAATATTTGTGTAATCTAGATGAGTAATATTATTACTAATATAGTATTTACTATATTTAAGCAATAGATCACGCCAGGCTGTGGTATACGGTCATTATACCACAGTTAAGGGGCGTTGTCCATCCCGCCGCGCAGCGGAGGGACGGCGACCCCCTTCACTCTGGTGATTTTGCTACCTAGTGGTTCTGCGCATGCGCATGACGACACTATTGATCCGCGGTGTAGTATTGGTGTAAAATATACATACTGTACCCCTTAACTCTCCAATAAAGACGTTATAATACAGTATCAGAGTCTATAGAATCATGCTACCCTATCAAAAAGTTATGTGTTTGGTAGCGTATTTAATCTGTTGACCGACTGCCTCTATCAAGCGATGCTCCCACTACAGAAACATGTTATTTTACACCACTACTCACTCCATGTACACTGTAAGAATACTGGGAGCATATTTTGATACTGTATTATAACGTCTTTATTGGAGATTTCAGGGGTACAGTATGTGTATTTTACACCCAATACTCAATACTATCGAGCAGTTCACTCACCGTGTGCCTATTGCTTTACAACATTTCCAGCCTATCCAGCAATCAACATGTTTTTAGGCTTCAGTGAACTATTCTATTGCTTTTATATATAAATAAAAAACAGTTCAAGTTAGGCGCGGAGTGATACTGAACTCTGTAAACCAAACGGGCGTCATAGCTGTGTGTATATGCTCAATATACAACAGTTGGGAACCAATCAGATTGCTTGATTTAAGCCATCCGTTTTATAAATACTAATATACTTCTTTCTGTGAATAGGCCGTGGTACAGGGACACGCCGTCGTGTGACCCAGTACCCGGTGTCTGTGTCAGGCAAGACACACAAGCTCTTCGTTCCTGCGCATTCGGCTGATAAGAAGGTGATTGATTGTTTAAGAATGTGTTAATAATTTTTTTTTTTTTTAATAATTTTTAATTTTTTTTTTTTTTTTTTAAATTGAAAAACATGATTTCTAAATAGGTTTTTCTATGTTTCAGTTTGTTCTTATCATAGGGGATTCCCATCTGCGCCCCTTTGCCGATGGAACGGTCGGGATTTCCAAGGGAAGGCTTTCCTTTGGGATCATGACGACCCCTGGGGCCAGCGCGTCTCATCTTAGGACGGAGCTGGTCCACGCTACGCTACCCCGGACACCTGATGCAGTCTGCATCCTGGCCCCCGGTAACAACCTGACCACCAGCACTACTCATGAATTGGCTGGTCAAGAGTTTGGGAAGCTCTTGATTAGTGCAAGTCAGCGTTGGCAGAATGTAAGTAATTTAGTTGATTGTGTGTATTTTGTTCAGTTCTTAAAATGCGTTAATGACGTGTTGCAGTACAGCGTACATGTGTTTAAATGGAATGTCATTGTCTTTCAAGGTTTTTGTCGTGGATTTCGTTCCACGCCTGAGTGTCGCTCCAGAGCTGCAGGAGCACATGAGCCGGGAGTTTCGTTCTGTGGCCAAGTCCATGGGTATGTTTCAAACAGATGTTTATGTTACATGCTTACTTTATTTGTTGATATATGTAAGTATATGAATGATTTATATATATATTTATCATTTCTTAGGTATGGCGTACTACTCGACGTTCGAACACTTCCCCTTCAGCGACCTGAATCTCTGGGTCAGGGATAGTGTAAGTAGCATATACTGTGTGCAAAGAAGGTTGATGATTTACACTCATTTGTAGTTGAATTGATAGTATTATTTATTGAAAGTTGATGTTATTGTTAGTGAGTGTATTATTTTATCCTTTTCAGGTTCACTTGAGCGACGAGGCTGGCATGGGCATTTTTGCCGAGTTGCTGTGGCATGCTGCCTACACGCAACTGGACGTGCCAGTGCCGGCGCCAGCACCAAAGGCGCCGGATGTTCCCGTGCCTGTGCCAGCACCGGCACAGGCGCGACCAGCATCGCCGGGTCCAATCACCCCTCCAAGGGTGATTGTGAGGGATTCTCCCTCTTCTCCCCCCTGCGATGTCTGGATGGAAGTGGTGAACGGCAAGAAGGTAATATTGGCATACAGTACTTCCCACTCATATTTGCAAAATAGTTGATGGTTGAAATTCAAAAATGTTCACCATGCATTCATTTTAATCAAATAATTGTTATTTGTCATTGCAGAGGATCCAATCTGCGGATCAGCTCTTCAGGCCCTCAAAGAGACGTGTGGTTCGGCATCAGGTTTGTAGTATATATTGTAACGTTAATTGTTAACATATGTATATCGATTTGTATATCTGTGCACATTGATTTACTCAATAGCAATTGTGACTAATATTCTGTTTCTGTGTTTATTTCACAGGAGGACGGACGTGCCATCGTGCTGAAGGATTGTTTCATCCCACTCAATCCTGTCCACTTCAGCACCGCCATGTTGGCTGCGATGGACGCCGTGGTTCCAGCTCATCTTTCGAGCCCTGACTGCCCAGCCGTTCCACAACACACAAAGGTAAGTTGAAAATGTGACGTTTTGATTGAGGTCTTTTAAAACTGTATTGTCTCCCTTAAAACACTCCTTTTATATGTTCTAAAAGTGTGTTTGATTTTCTTTAATCAGACACGGTGTGTGGTGGAGCGACGTCCGAAACGTGTGGCCTGCAAGAGGAGACCTGCATTGTGCCAGGTTTGTCTTTATTTCATTAATGTAATCACTGAATTGCGCAGTACAAATGGTAGGCACCGATAATGCAATTGTTTCTTTGCTTTACTTGTTTAGTACTTTGGCAAGTATTGAAAACAATTAATAAAATACATGGTTTTGTTTCGTGTAAACAGGTGAAGGCGGCACCCAGCGTTGGGGTGTCTCCCAGGCTGACACGTGGCATCGTTGTGGACGTGGTTGCAGAGGAGGAGGTTAGTACGCTTTATCCTTAATCAGTTTAATTCTATGTGCATGTACATATTGTGTAATACACATAGCAAATTATTGCTATGACTAGCAAGTTCTCTCAAATGCAATAATGACACTTTTGTTCATGTATTTTCTTTAGGGGGATTCGACTGCTAGTGCTGTGGCTGCGGCCGTGTGGGAGGAGCCATCACCTACCACTGCTGCGGAGGAGGTTGGTACACTATTCTAAATCAGATCAAACAAATTGTTCCAAATTATTGTATATGATTAGCAAGTTCTCTCAAATGCGATAATGACACTTTTGTTAATGTATTTTCTTAATTATTTTTAGGGGGACGCGACTCCGAGTGCTGTGACGGTGCCGGAGGGGGAGGAGGTCAGCAGAAGATTCATCCAAAGTAAGGTTGACGCTAACCCTCCCTCTTGCAGGTGTGGCGAGCGAAAGCCACAGGCTGTTGTGTCTGGTAGTGTAGTTAGAGGTGGTGGTAGTGGGAAAGTGTCGGCGACAACGACTGACGTGTCAATTGCGTGCAGTGTTGTCGCCGCACTTAAACATGTCATTGCCCCTGTTTGTACATGGGGTGCGCGAGATGTCGATAGTGTTTGTTTAGAAGGTGAGAAGTTGGCTAGTTCTGTAGGTACATCAAGTAGGGATAGTGGCTTTGATAGTGATCTGTGCGAGTTCTTGAAACAGCACAGTGTTTTTGGCAGAAAGTGGAAAGTAGCCATTGGTCCATCAGTCTACAGAGGTTTCGGCTCAGACGACTCTGTGTTCTTCGAAAAGCTACAGGAACCTTTGTTGACTGATGGATTGTGTCTCTTGAACCTGCACGGTGCGGTGAGTGTTGTCATTGAGCACAATGGTTACTTTGTTGTAGTTGATTGTAGTAGTTGTGACGTATCTGGTTTTCCATGTGGTATTGGTAGGTCTGTAGCGGTTTTTAACACGTGCCTGGCCGACCTGATGTTACATATTCAAAGTCTTAAGAAGTCTTTGGGTGCAGAGTGGTATGCCATTAGCAGCCTGTCTGTGGGGGTAGATTCAGACATTGACAGTGCGACATTGCTTGTAGATGTTGATGTCACAACCGTAGTTGAGGGTGGCAGTTCACCGAGTAAATCGAGTTCTGTCAGGGGATCTTTCCATCAGGGAGATTGTCGGTTTCGCCACGCTGGCGTTCAGTGTATGGCTATCAGTTTGGTAGCCATAGCAAAACACTCCATTGATGGCGTGTTTTCGTGGCAGACAGACAATCTCGACAAGGTGGTTTTTTTGGGGGATCAACTTTACAATCGGTTGAGGGACAGCAATGTCACCAGCGATGATTCGCCACTGCTTAGTGTTCCTGATTTGCCCCTACACTCTGTTATCGATGGACACGCTTTCGACTTTGAATATGGGGAACATGTTTGTGGCCATGTTGATGTGGTGGCAGGTGAGCTGATTGATTGTGGTTTTGTCATCAGTCTCAGATCTGGTTTGTTAAAGATGTTGGTAAAGTATCAGACGTGTTTTCTTACATTAGGTGGTAGTACATGTGCAGTCATTAGTCAAGGTGGACGTTTTGCTATTGTAGATTCGCATGCGCGCAGTGCAGATGGGATGGTGGACGGGGAAGGGAAGAGTGTTGTACTGTATTTCACGTGCTTAGATGATGTTTTTGAGCACATCTGCAAGTTAGCGACAGGATTAAAACCACCCAAACCGTTTGAGATAGCTAGTGTTAGTGTTGTCCAGAGATCCAGTTTAAAAGTAGAACCAACGGTTAGCTCGAGTGTAAAGCGTAAAGCTTCACCGAGTGGGTGTTCATCAAAGAAATTTAGGAAGGGTGATGATGATTCGGATGTTGTTTTTGTAGGTGATGTTTTGAGTAAAGGCCTCCAATTTAAGCCGCTTTCTGGGGAAGTTGTAGAAACTCTGTGCAATCAGTTAAATGTTGACTCAGAGGAGGCAGATCTAGTTTCTACACAAGTTGGTCCATTGGGTGCTCCTTGTAAAAATGGGAAAATAGTCGGGGATGGTAATTGTTTCTTTAGAGCAGTTAGTCAGTCTGTGTGTGGTACACAAAAGAATCATAGGAAAATTAGACTAGCTGTAGTTAGGCATTTGAAAGCTAATGGTGGTGTTTTGAGAAGTGAGTATAGTTCGATGGAGGAATATCTCACAGTCTCAAAAATGGCGTATGTTGGTAGTTGGGCCACTGAAGTGGAGATTCAAGCAGCAGCAGATATGTTGGGAGTTAGTATTTTTACTTACTGTGGTGGTCGCTGGCTTGAATATAGTTGTAAGTTGGAGTTGTTGTCAGATCAGGGAATTTACTTAGAAAATTGTAACGGTAATCATTATGAGAATGTGGTTTGTGTTCAGAAGCCAAACATGCAGTGTTGCTATGGGTATTGCAAAGGGGGTGGGTCTAGTTACAATCTCAGAAAACATAGGGCTTGTGCAGACAATTTAACTTCGGTCGCATCCTCAATTTTTGAATCTAAAGTAGACATTATTGAACAAAATTTAATAAAACCGTGTATTACATCTCCGTCTAAACATTTCATAAATAAAAAGAATTTACAAAAAAAATTAAAATATCAGGTAAACAGGCAAAAAGTTATAGAAAAGATGAAAAAGAATTATCAGGAAAAAAATTGGTACAAGGAAAAATTGCGAGAAATTAGTAAAACCAAATATCGTAAAAATAAGTCTCACAGGGACACAAAAAAGGAAATGAGTAAAAGTAAATATTGTAATAATAAGTCTCACAGGGACACAGTAAAGCAAATGAGTATATCTAAATATTGTAATAATAAGTCTCACAGGGACACGTTAAAGGAAATTAGTGCATCAAAATATCTAAAAAATAAGTGTCACAGGCAGAATGTAAAATCCAAAAGTATAAATAAATATCATGAAAATAGTCAGCATAGGCAGCGCGTAGTTGCAGGTAATAAATTGAGAAGGCAACATATAAAAGCAACATTGAATGATTTTGATTTAGTTATGCAGCAGTTTTTGGCTAAAGTAAATGATGGCCCGGATTTCGTCTGCTGTGTGTGTTTTAGAAAGTTGTTTAGGAATCAAGTTTCACCTTGTAGCATCAAGGATTATAGTAAAAGTGAAAAAATAACTGAAATTGCAGGAAAATGTATTAGTGAAGCATATTTGCATAAATGTAGTGCAGATTGTGTGTTGCCTTGTCAGTGGTTAGATACAGCTAGGGCAAAGTTGTGGATTTGTTCTAGCTGTCACCATAAAATTACTACAGGTCAAATGCCACCAGAGTGTGCTCTAAATAATTTGGAGACGTGTCACATTCCCCCAGAATTGGCATGCCTGAATAATTTAGAGCAACATTTAATCGCACTGCATATTCCGTTTATGAAGATACTAGCATTGCCTAAAGGTGGGCAAAATGGCGTCCATGGGCCTGTGACGTGTGTTCCTGCTAATATTGTGCAGACGAGCAATTTGCTACCACGTTCTGACATGGCTGGGTCTTTGTTACCCGTTAAATTGAAGCGAAAGCTCACATACAAAGGGCATTATGAGTACCAGTATGTTGATAGTATGCGCATCAAGCAGGCTTTGCAGTATCTTAAACGGAATAATGCACATTATAAGGATATAGAATTCAATGAAGTGTGGATAAATGACTTTTGTAGAGAACAAGAGAGTGTGGCAGTAGATGACATAGCAGTACATGGTAATGGAAACAATGCTGCCGAGGAAGATGAGCTTCTGCATGACAGACAACAGCATTGTATGTTTCAAGACACTTGTCTTATGCCTGTTGACATTGGTCAAGAAGCCCTTGATCAATATTTAGATAACATATTAAATTTGGCTCCAGCAGAGGGAAACAATCCTGTCAAGTTGTTGTCTGATCATTCAAATGAAGCAAAATGTTTCCCGGTGTTGTTTCCGACAGGATCTGCGACGTATCATGACGGCAGACCTGACCGCCTAACTTTGTGCCGTTATTTTAATAATCGGATTTTACATGCAGATGGTAGGTTTGCACAAAATGTAGATTACATATTTTTTGCTCAGTACATGTCTGAGGTTCAGCAAGTAGTGTCAAATGTCTCAATAGCATTGCGGAAGGGGAAAGGAGGGCAATTTAGAAAGATTAGCACTAGTGTATTGAATGATGAGGAACAGTTGAAGCAGTTGTTGCATTTTGACGATGGGTATCGTTTTCTTAAACCTATTAGAGGTACCCCATCATTTTGGCAGGGTGTGCAGCGTGATTTGTTGGCTTGTGTCCGTCAGCTGGGTATCCCGACGTGGTTTTGTTCGTTTTCTTCTGCCGACATGCGGTGGAAGAATCTTTTGAGTAGTATTTTGAAGCAGGAAGGTAGGACGGAGACGGCCGAAGAGCTGGAGTGGGCAGATAGGTGTGAGCTTTTGAGGCGTAATCCGGTTACTGCGGCGAGGATGTTTGATTTTAGGTGGCATTGTTTTCTGAAAGAGGTTTTGATGTCTCCGTCTAACCCTATTGGGAAAATTAAGGATTACTTCTATAGGGTTGAATTCCAGCAGCGTGGTTCACCACATGTTCACTGCCTGTTTTGGATCGAAAATGCACCAATAATTGATAGAAATACAGATGAAGAGGTAATTCAATTTATAGATAATTACGTAACATGTGAATTACCCGCACAGGATGAGACACTATTGGACATAGTTTCATCCGTGCAAAAGCATTCCAAACGGCATTCAAAAACATGTAAGAAAAATGCAACTGTTTGTCGTTTTAATTTCCCTAAGCCTCCGTCTGCGAGAACTTTTATATCTCGCCCGCCTATTGAGGAGGAGGAGGACAAAACATGCACATGTCAAGAAGACGGGGCACTGACATTGTCAGAATGTGCATGTCAAATTAGGAAACGGACTAAATTGGAACAAAAAAAAATGGCAGTGCGCACTATAACCAAAATAAAAGAGGCCCTTTCAGATGACAATCTCAGTTTTGACAGTGTAGAGCAGTTGTTTGATCATTTACAGGTAGACCAAAGGGTGTTTGAGTTGGCGTATGGTATTTGTGCTAGGAAGACGAGTGTTGTTTTGAGCAGGGAAACTAGTGAGGTTTGGATCAATCAATATAGCAAACCGGTCTTAAAATGTTGGAATGCGAATATTGATATCCAGTATGTGGTAGACGCGTATGCGTGTGTAGTGTACATTATTTCTTATATTTCCAAGGCGGAGCGTGAGATAGGATTGTTGTTAGGGAATGCGCAGAGGGAATCTGCTAAGGATAGGAATAGTAGTGCAAAGGATGCCCTTAAAAAGTTAGGAAGTGTGTATTTGCATAATAGAGATGTGTGTGCCCAAGAGTCTGTGTACAGGTTGACAGGAATGCATTTGAGGGAGTGTTCGAGGAAGGTTGTATTTGTTCCAGTTGGGGAGAGTAGTGTTAGAATGAGTTTGCCTTTATCAGTGTTAAAACGGAAGGCATCATCCAATGACCTTAGCACAGAGGACATGTGGATGACTAGTCTTGTGGATAGGTATAGGAATAGGCCAAGAGGTAGTGTGTTTGAGGACATGTGTATGGCTTTGTTTGCCTCGGAGTACCGCATATTGAGTAAATCGGAGCGGTCTCCCAACAGGATAGAACTGGAAAACAATTGTGGATTCATTCTGAAAAGAACGCATTCCGAACCTGCAGTTATTCGTTATGCGCGCTTTTCAGAAACAAAGAATCCAGAATTGTTTTACCAGAGTGTTATGCAGTTGTTTTTACCCTTTCGTTTAGATGTGCACCTGAGGCCAGCAGGTTTTGAAACATTTGAAGAGTTTCATAGTCGTGGTCATGTTAGATTGAGTGATGGATTGTTGTATTTAGTGAAGTCGATAGTGGATTCGAATCGCAGGGGGTTTGAAATGAATGCTGAGGAGTTAGATGACATAAGGAATTCGGTAGATAGTGATGTGGTTTTAGAGGACGCCTGGGGTGAGCTCTGCCCGGAGCAAGAGCAGGAGCGTTTAGAGTGTTTGGAAGAGCGTAGGGAGACTGAAGAAGCTTCAGATGGGCCTGTAGAATTTATTCCGGATTTAGCGGTTAATAGCAGACAAGTTGGTGATTTGGAGAAGAGACAGAATGTACTGTGCAGGAGTGATGGCTTGGCGTTGATTAGATCTCTTAATGAGACCCAGCTCTCTGTCTTTTACCGGATTAGGCAGTGGTGTTTGAGTAAGGTGAATGGAGATAAGGTAGCAGCGTTGCAGGTTTTTGTCACAGGTGGTGCAGGGACCGGTAAAAGCCACTTAATAAGAGCTGTGCAGTACGAGGCACTGAGGTTGTTGTCACGAGGCTGTCGAAATCCGGACGACGTTTGCGTTTTGCTAACCGCTCCTACGGGGATAGCTGCACACAATTTACACGCAGGTACTATTCACAGTTCATTTAGCATTGGTAAAGATGTGCGGTTGCCTTACATTCCACTGGGTGAGGCGAAGCTCAATTCTTTGCGTGCTAAATATATTAGCTTGCAGATTTTGATAATCGACGAAATTTCCATGGTTGATCATAACCTATTGGCCTACGTCCATGGACGTTTAAGACAAATTAAACAGTCTGGTGACTATTCCCCGTTTGGAAACGTTAGCATAATTGCAGTTGGGGATTTTTATCAGTTGCCTCCAGTGAAAGGGAAAGCATTGTATTCAGAGGATGTTGGTGTCGGTTTGTGGACTCATTTTCAGGTAGTGGAACTGAAAACTGTTGTCCGTCAGAAAGATGGTGTTTTTGCAGATTTGTTGAACAGGGTTAGATGTCGTGTGAAAGGGACCCCCATGCTGTCTTCGGACATTAAATTATTAAGGCGTTGCGAAACTGGTGAAGTGAGCTCAGCTTTACACATTTTCCCAACGAACCGGCAAGTAAATGAGCATAACATTCAACAGTTATTCAAGAGTTGTCCCGCATATGTTACGATCGAAGCGAAAGATTTTGTAACTAGCAAGAAAACAGGCAAGCTTGAGGTGAGGGAAGGACATCATACCCTATCATACAGTACATGTCTGCAAGAGACCCTGCTTTTGGGAGTGGGTGCTCGTGTCATGCTGCTGAAAAATCTGGATTGCGATGACGGTTTAGTGAATGGTGTGTGTGGAATAGTCACACACATCGTTTATCCACCTAATGATGATAGGTTCCCAAAGACCATTTACGTAAAGTTTGATGATCATCAAATTGGAACCAAAAGGAGGAATTGCTCTTCATTTTCCTCTGCTGTTGAAATGCTTTCCACAGGCATTGAAGCAGAAGAGGAAAGAGTTACCAAACACGGTGGATCGCGCCGGCAATTTCCAATAAGGCTTGCCTGGGCTTGTACAGTCCATAAAGTACAAGGACTTACTGTAGATAAAGCGGTAGTTTCGCTAAAGAAAATCTTTGCAGCTGGTCAAGCATATGTGGCTCTAAGTCGCGTTAGAGATTATTCGGGTTTAGTTATTCAGGACTTTAACGAGAAAGCAATATATTGCAAAGACACAATTCAGGATGCAATTGCAAGCATGCCTCCCTTCTTGGTCACTAATATTCCAGGTAGTAATTTCACTACACCACCATTTAATGTGTTTTTGATGAATGTGCAAAGTTTGACTCGACATGTGACAGATTTGGCTTTGTGTACACAGCATCTGCAGCTTAACTGTATTGCTGTTACTGAAACATGGTTGCCGGCAGCTTCCTCATTGGAAACTGTACGACTGGATGGTTATGCTTTTCACAACCATCCAAGGAGTCTGTCGTACGATAGCAGCAACTCCTTATTCAAAGAAATTCAAGACCAACAACATGGTGGAGTTGGCATGTATAGTGCAGACAATTTGGCGTACAGTATTATCCAGGTACCAACTGTAAATTTAGAATGTTTGGTTTACCACTGCACTACACAGGATATATTAATGGCAGTTATTTATCGCCCACCATCATATACCATGACATTGTTCAAAGAAAACCTTGACAAAGTACTTGATTGGCTAAATCACCAGAGTACCACAATTGCTGTCATGGGAGATTTCAATGATGACATTTTGAAATCATCAACTGTCTGCAAATTCATGATCGATAAAGGATTCATCCAAATAGTCAAACAAGCTACAACTGAAAAAGGCACATTAATTGATCATGTGTATGTGAAAACATCACATTATGATGTACAGGCTGTTGTCGTGCCGACATATTTCAGTGACCATGAAGGGATTCTATGTTCATTTACATCTAGGCGTTTAGAGCAGGGACTACTTGAATAACTGTTAATGTGAATGAAATAAGGATTAATTTATTTATTTATTTGTATGAATTTATTTATATGAATTTATTTATTTGTATGAATGTATTTATTTGTATGAATGTATTTATTTGTATGAATGTATTTATTCATTTGTATGAATTTATTTATTCATTTGTATGAATTTATTTATTTATTTGTATGAATTTATTTATTTATTATGAAATGCGAATAAAATAATGAAATGAATTACATAAATGCGAATAAAAAAACGGAAATTATGGCTTATGAATTACGTAAATGCGAATAAAATGAAATTATGGCTTATGAATTACGTTAATGCAAATAAAATACGGTAATTATGGCTTATGAATTACGTTAATGCAAATAAAATACGGAAATTATTACTTATGAATTACGTTAATGCGAATAAAATACGGAAATTATGGCTTATGAATTACGTTAATGCAAATAAAATACGGAAATTATGGCTTATGAATTACTTTAATGCGAATAAAATAAGGAAATTATGGCTTATTAATCACTTTAACGCAAATTAAATAATAAAATTATGGCTTATGGATTACTTAAATGTGAATAAAATACGGAAATTATGGCTTATGAATTACGTTAATGCGAATAAAATAATGAAATTATGGCTTACGAATTATGTTAATGCGAATAAAATATGGAAATTATGGCTTATGAATTACGTTAATGCAAATAAAATACGGAAATTATGGCTTATGAATTACTTTAATGCGAATAAAATAAGGAAATTATGGCTTATTAATCACTTTAACGCAAATTAAATAATAAAATTATGGCTTATGGATTACTTAAATGTGAATAAAATACGGAAATTATGGCTTATGAATTACGTTAATGCGAATAAAATAATGAAATTATGGCTTACGAATTATGTTAATGCGAATAAAATATGGAAATTATGGCTTATGAATTACGTTAATGCAAATAAAATACGGAAATTATGGCTTATGAATTACTTTAATGCGAATAAAATAAGGAAATTATGGCTTATTAATCACTTTAACGCAAATTAAATAATAAAATTATGGCTTATGGATTACTTAAATGTGAATAAAATACGGAAATTATGGCTTATGAATTACGTTAATGCGAATAAAATAATGAAATTATGGCTTACGAATTATGTTAATGCGAATAAAATATGGAAATTATGGCTTATGAATTACGTTAATGCAAATAAAATACGGAAATTATGGCTTATGAATTACTTTAATGCGAATAAAATAAGGAAATTATGGCTTATTAATCACTTTAACGCAAATTAAATAATAAAATTATGGCTTATGGATTACTTAAATGTGAATAAAATACGGAAATTATGGCTTATGAATTACGTTAATGCGAATAAAATAATGAAATTATGGCTTACGAATTATGTTAATGCGAATAAAATATGGAAATTATGGCTTATGAATTACGTTAATGCAAATAAAATACGGAAATTATGGCTTATGAATTACTTTAATGCGAATAAAATAAGGAAATTATGGCTTATTAATCACTTTAACGCAAATTAAATAATAAAATTATGGCTTATGGATTACTTAAATGTGAATAAAATACGGAAATTATGGCTTATGAATTACGTTAATGCGAATAAAATAATGAAATTATGGCTTACGAATTATGTTAATGCGAATAAAATATGGAAATTATGGCTTATTAATTACGTAAATGAGAATAAAATACGGAAATTATGTCTTGTGAAATACTTAAATGCAAATGAAATTATGGCTTATGAATTACGTTAATGCGAATAAAATAATGAAATTATGGCTTACGAATTATGTTAATGCGAATAAAATAATGAAATTATGGCTTACGAATTATGTCAATGCGAATAAAATACGGAAATTATGGCTTATGAATTACGTTAATGTGAATAAAATACGGAAATTATTGCTTATTAATTACTTTAATGTGAATAAAATACGGAAATTATGGCTTATGAATTACTTTAATGCAAATTAATTAATGAAATTATGGTTTATGAATTACTTTAATGCAAATTAATTAATGAAATTATGGCTTATGAATTACGGAAATTATGGCTCATGAATTACATTAATGTGAATAAAATACGGATATTATGGCTTATGAATTACATTAATGAGAATAAAATATGAAAATTATGGTTTATGAATGACTTTAATGCGAATGAAATTATGGCTTATGAATTACGTTAATGCGAATAAATGAATGAAATTATGGCTTATGAATTACTTTAATGCAAATAAATGAATGAAATTATGGCTTATGAATTACGTTAATGTGAATAAAATACGGAAATTATGGCTTATGAATTACATTAATGGGAATAAAATTATGGCTAATGAATTACATTACTGCGAATAAAATACAGAAATTATGGCTTATGAATTACGTTAACGGGAATAAAATACGAAAATTATGGCTTGTGAATTACTTTAATGCGGATAAAAAAAAAATTATGGCTTGTGAATTACGTTAATGTGAATTTTAAAAAAAATTATGGCTTATGAATTATCTTAATGAAAATAAAATAATGAAATCATGCTTTATGAATTATTGTAATGTAAAATCATGAAACTATGAATTATCTTAATGTGAATCAAATCATAAAATAATAATGTCTGTAATAAGCCCTGTGTTTTCTGAGATAGTGGGGAGATGGATGGAGAAGAATGAGTGTAGGTGGTGTAAGGTCGGTGGAGGTGCTGAGGTGAGGCATTGATCCAAGGGTATGGTGGATGTTGTTGATGAGGAGGTTGTATAGAGGTGAGGGGAGAGAGTCCTGGGGTTTGGTGGTATTGTGGAGTAGGGAGAAAAGTGACTTGGAGTTGTATTGATTGGCAGTGATTAAGCTGGAGTAGTGGTGTTTTTTGGTGCAGGAAATTGAGTCGTTATAGTGTAAGATGTGGTTATTGTACATTCCTTTGTGTATAGTGAGAGCAGTTTTTCTATAGAGTTGTTGAAGTTGTGGCGAGGCGTGGTGTTTTAGAGATGGAGTGTGTGGAATAGTGTCATGTTGCTGTCATCCATTGTGTTTTATGAATGTTTATATATAATGTATATATGTTTTATTAATTATGTAAATGTAAATGAAATTATGTTTTATGAATTATATATTTTGTTGTATTGCATGTTAAATATCAAAGGGTTTCGTTTCTGCATTGGCTACAGCATTTGTAACTTAAAAAAAGAATTGATAATTATTTATATTATACAAGTTATTAATAACTGCAGACATTAAAGTAAGATATATAAAATCTCCCAAAAGAAATGCAACTATGGCATATTTAGAATTGTAAACACTTAAATGCTATTGCCGATGCAGTTTTTGCTTTACCTTTCATGTATTATCAAAAAGCAAAAAGACACTAGTAATGGTACTCCTGGTTTACTGGGATGGGGTTCGATTCCCTGTGGTGTCCTGCTGATTGTTTTTACATAACCATGTATGACCATGAAGGGATTCCATGTTCATTTACATCTAGGATGTTGCTGACATCCATTGTGTTTCATGAATGTTTATATATTATGTTTATATCATGTTTTATGAATTATGTTAATGTCAATTAAATGATGTTTTATGAATTATATATAGGTTATTGTACTGCATGTTAAATATCAAAGGGTTTCGTTTCTGCATTGGCAACAGCATTTGTAACTAAAAAAAGTATTGATAATCATTGATATTATACAACAGTTATTAATAACTGCAGACATTAAAGTAAGATATATAAAATCTCCCAAAAGAAATGCAACTATGGCATATTTAGAATTGTAAACACTTAAATGCTATTGCTGATGCAGTTTTTGCTTTACCTTTCATGTATTATCAAAAAGCAAAAAGACACTAGTAATGGTACTCCTGGTTTACTGGGATGGGGTTCGATTCCCTGTGGTGTCCTGCTGATTGTTTTTACATAAACATGTATGACCATGAAGGGATTCTATGTTCATTTACATCTAGGAGTTTAGAACAGGGACATTGATAATGTGCATGTCATATGTGTTTTATGTTAATGTGAATAAAATGATGAAACTAATAAAAGGTCTTGCATGCTGTTTGCTCTTGGTGATATTAGTATGAGTAAATGTATGCTATAACTACTACTAACAATGATACAAATAACAATCTCAAACACGTACTGTTACACAAATTTCAGATGAAATTCACATGATTTCTTCTCCATAGTTCGTTCAAAGCCCTTCAACGTACAGTCACAAATAGAACGGCATTCATTCAGCAACATTATTGAAGTGTACTGAGCAATTTTGAAGCAGACCCGAGAAATTCCTTAGTTCATTCAAATGCAAGGTGAAAAATACCCAAAACGGCCAACTTTGATGGCACGCCACGGACACAACCTTCAACGTACAGTCACAAATAACACGGCGTCTGTTGAGCTCCATTTTTTGACTGTACTGACCAATTGTGAAGCAGATCCGATAAATTCCCTAGGAGGAGTTCGTTCAAATACAAGGCGAAAAAAACGAAAATAAGACGACGGAATTCAAAACGGCCAACTTTGACGGCACGCCACGGACACGACCTTCAACGTACAGTCACAAATAACACGGCGTTGGTTGAGCCCCATTTTCTGAGTGTACTGACCAATTGTGAAGCAGATCCCATAAATTCCCTAGGAGGAGTTCGTTCAAATACAAGGCGAAAAAGCGAAATTTGCCGGTAAAAGTGCAAATTAAAAAAGAGAACAGCCGACTTCCGGTGAGTTTTGGGGCATGGGTCCAAGAGGCTTTTCTGTAGGTATTGTCATGTTGTACGGGCCTACCGAGTTTCATACATATTGGTGAAACGTGGCGCAGGGGCTGGTTTTTAAAGTTCCTGTAGGGGGCGCTACAAATCTTGGAACCACGATTTTTGGTATGTGAGCTACAGGCAGCAGTTTACACGTGTCCTGTGAATTTCATATTCATAACTATTACAGTCTCTGCAGAGTGATTTACCCTCCTCTGGCGGCCATGTTGTTTTTCCAATCGACGTAATTTGATTTGAGCAGTTAGAACTTTGGTTCCCAAAGGACACTGAGTTGGTCCCGCTCAAATCAAACATTGCGTCTATGAACTGTGGCTATTTTAGTAACAGGCCACGCCCGTTTTGAAGCCACGCCCCATAAATTTTTTTTTTTACTCTATCTTGTTCAGAATTTGATTCTGAACAACTTTTGTATCTGGGTCAACATCATAGGAGTGAAAGTTGATGTTGATATGAGCAATTAACTTTTGAGTAATTTTTAACCACACCCATTTTAGAACTGAAAGGCTCATGGGAGCTTTAAACTTTATTGTACAGACTAATCCTTATGGCAGATTGAAGATAATGGGCCATAGATGATATGTGCCAAAGGATTTTTGTCAAAGTCGAAAAACCTGGGATCCTTGGGGAATTTGCTGTTTTTAACATAATTCAAAATGGCGGAAAATCTGGCAACCCGGAAATGTTCAGTTCAAGAGACTTTTTTGTTCATCATGAGGATTTGCATGTGTGTGCAAAGTTTCATGAGTGTACGTCAAACCGGTGGCGTGTGCTGCTTGTTTCCGTTTGAATTTTTGGACAGTTGCTATAGCGCCACCTTGGGGCCAATCAGAATTTGACGGCTAGAATATCTAAGTTACAGCAGTCCCCGCAAATGTGCCAAATAAAAATGAGTTTTCGTATATGTTCAGGGGGGGAAAAATGCAGTCGAAGTGGACTAAAAAGAATAATAAGAACGAGGTCCCGTTCATCACTGCGCGCAGTTTTAAAAAAAAATCGCGCCGGCTTGCGGCCGCGTCACGTGCCGTCGTAACATGTGTGCTGGCAAGATGTGCACATGTTAGGACCGCACGTGACGCAGCCGCAAGCCGGCACGAGGTCCCGTTCATCACTGCGCGCAGTTTTAAAAAAGCGTAGTTTTAAAAAAAATTCGCGAATTTATGTAATCTGTAGAAGCAGAGGTGCCCTGTGGTGTTTTACTGATTGTTTTGACATTAACATGTAAGACCACATTTAACTGAATTACATGTTCATTAACCCTTGACATTAACATGTAAGACCACATTTAACTGAATTACATGTTCATTAACCCTACATCAATGATCCGATAAATTGCCTAGGAGGAGTTAGTTCAAATACAAGGCGACGGAATTCAAAAATGGCCAACTTTAATGGCATGCCACGGACACGCCCTTCAACGTACAATCACAAATAGCATGATTTTGGTTCAGCACCACTTCATGACTGTACTGACCAATTTTGAAGCAGATCTGATAAATTCCCTAGGAGGAGTAAGTTTAATACAAGGCGACGGAATTCAAAAATGGCCAACTTTGACGGCATGCCACGGACACGCCCTTCAACGTACAATCACAAATAGCATGATTTTGGTTCAGCACCACTTCATGACTGTACCGACCAATTTTGAAGCAGATCCGATAAATTCCCTAGGAGGAGTTCATTCAAATACAAGGCAAAAAAGTGAAAAAAATTGAAAATGGCCGCCAAAAGTGAAAATTAGAAATGCAAATAGCCGACTTCCTGTGGGGTTTGGGGCATGGGTCCAAGAGGCTTTTCTGTAGGTATGGGCACATTGTACGTGAATACTGAGTTTCATACATATTGGTGAAACGTGGCGCAGGGGCTGCTTTTTAAAGTTCCTGTAGGGGGCGCTACAAAAAATAGAAACACGAATTTTGGTATGTGAGCTATCGGCACCAGTTTACACGTGTGCTGTGAATTTCATATTCATAACTATTACGGTCTCCGCACAGTGATTTTGAGGCTCTGGCGGCCATGTTGTTTTTTAAATCGACTAAATTTTTGGTGAGCAGTTAGAACTTTGGTACCTAACGGCCACTAAGTCGGTCCTGCTGAAATCAAACATTGCGTCTATGAACTGTGGCGATTTTAGTGTCAGGCCACGCCCATTTCGATGCCACGCCCAATTTGAAAATATGTTGACTTTATCTTGTTCAGAATTTGATTCTGAACAACTTTTGTATTGGGGCCAACATCATAGGCGTCCAACTTGACGTTGATATGAGCAATTAACTATTTTCGAGGTTTCAACCACACCCCTTTTAGAACTCATTGGTGCTCTAAACTTTATTGTACAGACTAATCCTTAAGTAAGATTGAAGATAATGGGCCATATATGATATGTGCCAAAGGATTTTGGTCAAAGTCGAAAATCCTGGGATCCTTGGGGAATTTACTGTTTTTAACTAAATTCAAAATGGCGGAAAATATGGCTACCGGAAGTGTTCAGTTCAAGAGACTTTTTTGTTCATCATGAGGATATGCATGTGTGTGCAAAGTTTCATGAGTGTAGGTCAAACCGGTGGCGAGATATGCTTGTGCAAAGTTTGCACTTTTGAACAGTTGCTATAGCGCCACCTAGGGGCGAATGTGAATTTGAGGGCTAGAATATCAAATTTTTCACCAGTCCCCACAATTGCACCAAAAAAATTTGAGTTTTAGAATATGTGCAGGGGGGGAAAAATGCAGTCGAAGTCGACTAAAAATAATAATAATTAAAACTGCGCGCAGTGATGAACGGGACCTCGCGCCGGCTTGCAGCCGCCACTACGAGGTCCCGTTCATCACTGCGCGCAGTTTTAAAAAAAAATCGCGCCGGCTTGCGGCCGCGTCACGTGCCGTCGTAACATGTGTGCTGGCAAGATGTGCACATGTTAGGACCGCACGTGACGCAGCCGCAAGCCGGCACGAGGTCCCGTTCATCACTGCGCTCAGTTTTAAAAAAGCGCAGTTTTAAAAAAAATTCGCAAATTTATGTAATCTGTAGAAGCAGAGGTGCCCTGTGGTGTCCTACTGATTGTTTTGACATTAACATGTAAGACCACATTTAACTGAATTACATGTTGTAACAACTTTAACTAACATTATTAACCCTACATCAATGATCCGATAAATTCCCTAGGAGGAGTTAGTTGAAATACAAGGCGAAAAAGTGAAAGTATTCCATTCAAAATGGCCAACTTTGACAGCACGCCACGGCCATGCCCTTCAATGTACAGTCACAAATAGCACGATTTTGTTTCAGCACCACTTCATGACTGTACTGACCAATTTTGAAGCAGATCCGATAAATTCCCTAGGAGGAGTTAGTTCAAATACAAATTCCCTAGGAGTAAGTTTAATACAAGGCGACGGATTTCAAAAATGGCCAACTTTGACGGCACGCCACGGACACGCCCTTCAACGTACAGTCACAAATAGCACGATTTTGGTTCAGCACGACTTCATGACTGTACTGACCAATTGTGAAGCAGATGCGATAAATTCCCTAGGAGGAGTTCGTTCAAATACAATGCGAAAAAGTGAAATTCCATTCAAAATGGCCAACTTTGACATCACGCCACGGACACGCCCTTCAACGTACAGTCCCAAATAGCACGATTTTGGTTCAGCACCACTTCATGACTGTACTGACCAAATTTGAAGCAGATCCGATAAATTCCCTAGGAGGAGTTAGTTCAAATACAACGCGACGGAATTCAAAAATGGCCAACTTTGACGGCATGCCACGGACACGCCCTTCAACGTACAGTCACAAATAGCACGATTTTGGTTTAGCACCACTTCATGACTGTACTGACCAATTTTGAAGCAGATTCGATAAATTCCCTAGGAGGAGTTAGTTGAAATACAAGGCAAAAAAGTGAAAAAAATTCAAAATGGCCGCCGAGAGTGAAAATTAAAAATGCAAATAGCCGACTTCCTGTGGGGTTTGGGGCATGGGTCCAAGAGGCTTTTCTGTAGGTATGGGCACATTGTACGTGAATACTGAGTTTCATACATATTGGTTAAACGTGGCGCAGGGGCTGCTTTTTAAAGTTCCTGTAGGGGGCGCTACACAGATGAGAAACACGAATTTTGGTATGTGAGCTACCGGCACCAGTCTACACGTGTCCTGTGAATTTCATATTCATAACTATTATGATCTCCGCACAGTGATTTTGAGGCTCTGGCGGCCATGTTGTTTTTTCAATCGACTCAATTTTAATTGAGCAGTTAGAACTTTGGTACCTAACGACCACTGAGTTGGTCCCGCTCAAATCAAACATTGCGTCTATGAACTGTGGCTATTTTAGTAACGGGCCACGCCCACTTCGAAGCCACGCCCCATTTGAAAATATGTTGACTTTATCTTGTTCAGAATTTGATTCTGAACAACTTTTGTATTGGGGCCAACATCATAGGCGTCCAACTTGACGTTGATATGAGCAATTAAGTATTTTCGAGGTTTCAACCACACCCCTTTTAGAACTCATTGGTGCTCTAAACTTTATTGTACAGACTAATCCTTAAGTCAGATTGAAGAGAATGGGCCATATATGATATGTGCCAAAGGATTTTGGTCAAAGTCGAAAAACCTGGGATCCTTGGGGAATTTACTGTTTTTAACAAAATTCAAAATGGCGGAAAATATGGCTACCGGAAGTGTTCAGTTCAAGAGACTTTTTTGTTCATCATGAGGATTTTCATGTGTGTGAAAAGTTTCATGAGTGTAGGTCAAACCGGTGACGCGTGCTGCTTGTGCAAAGTTTGCACTTTTGAACAGTTGCTATAGCGCCACCTAGGGGCGAATGTGAATTTGAGGGCTAGAATATCAAATTTTTCACCAGTCCCCACAATTGCACCAAAAAAAAATGAGTTTTCGAATATGTTCAGGGGGGGAAAAATGCAGTCGAAGTCGCTAAAAATAATAAGAAGAAGAAGAATAATCATGAGGGTTTCAATAGGGACCTTGCCATGTTTGGCTCGGTCCCTAATAATAAGAATAATCACGAGGGTTTCAATAGGGTCCTTGCCAAGTTTGGCTCGGTCCCTAATAAACACGAGGGTTTCAATAGGGACCTTGCCATGTTTGGCTCGGTCCCTAATTAAAACTGCGCGCAGTGATGAACGGGACCTCGTAATATGTGCGCTTTTTTAAAACTGCGCGCAGTGATGAACGGGACCTCGTAACATGTGCGCTTTTTTAAAACTGCGCGCAGTGATGAACGGGACCTCGTAACATGTGCGCTTTTTTAAAACTGCGCGCAGTGATGAACGGGACCTCGTAACATGTGCGCTGCCACGAGGTCCCGTTCATCACTGCGCGCAGTTTTAATTTTAATTTTTCCCGAACTTATGTAATTTTAACTTTTTGCGAACTTCTGTAATCTGTAGAAGCAGATGAGATACATTCCCTAGGAGGAGTTTGTTGAAATACAAGGCGAAAAAGTGAAAAAAATTCATGAAAAACGGCCAACTTTGAAGGCACGCCACGGACACACCCTTCAACGTACAGTCACAAATAACACGGCGTTGGTTGAGCCCCATTTTGTGACTGTACTGACCAATTGTGAAGAAGATCCGATAAATTCCGTAGGAGGAGTTCGTTCAAATACAAGGCGAAAAAAACGAAAATAAGACGACGGAATTCAAAACGGCCAACTTTGACGGCACACCACGGACACGACCTTCAACGTACAGTCACAAATAACACGGCGTTGGTTGAGCCCCATTTTCTGACTGTACTGACTAATCGTGAAGCAGATCCGATAAATTCCCTAGGAGGAGTTCGTTCAAATACAAGGCGAAAAAGTGAAACTTGCCGCCGAGAGTGAAAATGAAAAAAAGAAAATTTCCGACTTCCGGTAGGTTTTGGGGCATGGGTCCAAGAGGCTTTTCTGTAGGTATTGGCATGTTGTACATGCATACCGAGTTTCATACATATTGGTGAAACGTGGCGCAGGGGCTGCTTTTTAAAGTTCCTGTAGGGGGCGCTACAAACATGACAACCACGATTTTTGGTATGTGAGCTACAGGCACCACTCTACACGTGTCCTGTGAATTTGACATTGATAACTATTACGGTCTCCACAGTGTGATTTACCCTCCTCTGGCGGCCATGTTGTTTTTCCAATCGACGTGATTTTACTTGAGCAGTTAGAACTTTGGTCCCCAAAGGCCACTGAGTTGGTCCCGCTCAAATCAAACATTGCGTCTATGAACTGTGGCTATTTTAGTAACAGGCCACGCCCATTTTGAAGCCACGCCCCATACATTATTTTTTTTACTCTATCTTGTTCAGAATTTGATTCTGAACAACTTTTGTATCTGGGTCAACATCATAGGAGTAAAAGTTGATGTTGATATGAGCAATTAAAGATTTTAGCGTTTTTAACCACACACCTTTTGGCTCATGGGTGCTTTAAACTTTATTGTAAAGACTAATCCTTATGGCAGATTGAAGATAATGGGCCATAGATGATATGTGCCAAAGGATTTTTGTCAAAGTCGAAAAACCTGGGATCCTTGGGGAATTTGCTGTTTTTAACATAATTCAAAATGGCGGAAAATCTGGCAACCCGGAAATGTTCAGTTCAAGAGACTTTTTTGTTCATCATGAGGATGTGCATGTGTGTGCAAAGTTTCATGAGTGTAGGTCAAACCAGTGACACGTGCTGCTAGTGCAAAGTTTGCACTTTTGAACAGTTGGTATAGCGCCACCTTGGGGCCAATGTGAATTTGACGGATAGAATATCTAAGTTACAGCAGTCTCCACAAATGTGCCAAATAAAAATGAGTTTTCGTATATGTTCAGGGGGGGAAAAATGCAGTCGAAAAGGAGGGAAAAGAAGAATAATTAAAACTGCGCGCAGTGATGAACGGGACCTCGCGCCGGCTTGCAGCCGCCACTACGAGGTCCCGTTCATCACTGCGCGCAGTTTTAAAAAAAAATCGCGCCGGCTTGCGGCCGCGTCACGTGCCGTCGTAACATGTGTGCTGGCAAGATGTGCACATGTTAGGACCGCACGTGACGCAGCCGCAAGCCGGCACGAGGTCCCGTTCATCACTGCGCGCAATTTTAAAAAAGCGCAGTTTAAAAAAAAATTCGCGAATTTATGTAATCTGTAGAAGCAGAGGTGCCCTGTGGTGTCCTACTGATTGTTTTGACATTAACATGTAAGAGCACATTTAACTGAATTACATGTTGTAACAACTTTAACTAACATTATTAACCCTACATCAATGATCCGATAAATTCCCTAGGAGTTAGTTCAAATACAAGGCGACGGAATTCAAAAATGGCCAACTTTGACGGCACGCCACGGCCACGCCCTTCAATGTACAGTCACAAATAGCACGGTGTTGGTTCAGCACCATTTTTTGACTGTACTAACCAATTGTGAAGCAGATGCGATAAATTCCCTAGGAGGAGTTTGTTCAAATACAATGCGAAAAAGTGAAATTCCATTCAAAATGGCCAACTTTGACATCACGCCACGGACACGCCCTTCAACGTACAGTCCCAAATAGCACGGCGTTTATTCAGCACCATTTCATGACTGTACTGACCAATTTGGAAGCAGATTCGATAAATTCCCTAGGAGGAGTTAGTTCAAATACAAGGCGACGGAATTCAAAAATGGCCAACTTTGACGGCACGCCACGGACACGCCCTTCAACGTACAGTCACAAATAGCACGGCGTTGGTTCGGCACCATTTATTGACTGTACTGACCAATTTTGAAGCAGATCCGATGAATTCCCTAGGAGGAGTTCATTCAAATACAAGGCCAAAAAGTGAAAAAAATTCAAAATGGCCGCCGAGAGTGAAAATGAAAAAATTAAAATTTCCGACTTCCGGTGGGTTTTGGGGCATGGGTCCAAGAGGCTTTTCTGTAGATATTGTGACCTTGTATGTGCTTACCGAGTTTCATACATATTGGTGAAACGTGACGTAGGGGCTGCATTTTAAAGTTCCTGTAGGGGGCGCTACACACATGAGAAACACGATTTTTGGTATGTGAGCTACCGGCACCAGTATACACGTGTCCTGTGAATTTCATATTCATAACTATTATGATCTCCGCAGAGTGATCGACCCTCCTCTGGCGGCCATGTTGTTTTTTCAATCGACTTAATTTTAATTGAGCAGTTAGAACTTTGGTACCTAACGGCCATTGAATTGGTCCCGCTCAAATCAAACATTGCGTCTATGAACTGTGGCTATTTTAGTAACGGGCCACGCCCACTTCGATGCCACGCCCCATTTGAAAAAGTGTTGACTTAATCTTGTTCAGAATTTGATTATGAACAACTTTAGTAGAGAGGTTCAACACCATAGGAGTCCAATTAATGTAGATATGTGCAATTTACTAATTTTGGGGTGAAAAACACACCCCTTTTTGAACTAAATGGCTCATGGGTACTTTGAAATTTATCCTACAGACTAATCCTTATGTCAGATTGAAGATAATGGGCCATAGATGATATGTGCCAAAGGATTTATGTCAAAGTCGAAAAACCTGGGATCCTTGGGGAATTTACTGTTTTTAACTAAATTCAAAATGGCGGGAAATCTGGCTACCGGAAGTGCTAAGTTAGTATCTGCAAATTTCTTCATTATGAGGATTTGCATATGTGTGCAAAGTTTCATGAGTTTAGGTCCAACCGGTGACGAGTTATGCTTGTGCAAACGTTGAAATTTTGGCATAGTTGGTATAGCGCCACCTAGGGGCGAATGTGAATTTGAGGGCTAGAATATCAAATTTTTCACCAGTCCCACAAAATGTGCCAAATAAAAATGAGTTTTCGAATATGTGCAGGGGGGGAAAAATGCAGTCGAAGATGAGGAAAAATAAGAAGAAGAAGAAGAATTAAAACTGCGCGCAGTGATGAACGGGACCTCGCGCCGGCTTGCAGCCGCCACTACGAGGTCCCGTTCATCACTGCGCGCAGTTTTAAAAAAAAATCGCGCCGGCTTGCGGCCGCGTCACGTGCCGTCGTAACATGTGTGCTGGCAAGATGTGCACATGTTAGGACCGCACGTGACGCAGCCGCAAGCCGGCACGAGGTCCCGTTCATCACTGCGCGCAGTTTTAAAAAAGCGCAGTTTTAAAAAAAATTCACAAATTTATGTGATCTGTAGAAGCAGAGGTGCCCTGTGGTGTCCTACTGATTGTTTTGACATTAACATGTAAGACCACATTTAACTGAATTACATGTTGTAACAACTTTAACTAACATTATTAACCCTACATCAATGATCCGATAAATTCCCTAGGAGGAGTTAGTTGAAATACAAGGCGAAAAAGTGAAAGTATTCCATTCAAAATGGCCAACTTTGACAGCACGCCACGGCCATGCCCTTCAATGTACAGTCACAAATAGCACGATTTTGTTTCAGCACCACTTCATGACTGTACTGACCAATTTTGAAGCAGATCCGATAAATTCCCTAGGAGGAGTTAGTTCAAATACAAATTCCCTAGGAGGAGTAAGTTTAATACAAGGCGACGGATTTCAAAAATGGCCAACTTTGACGGCACGCCACGGACACGCCCTTCAACGTACAGTCACAAATAGCACGATTTTGGTTCAGCACCACTTCATGACTGTACTGACCAATTGTGAAGCAGATGCGATAAATTCCCTAGGAGGAGTTCGTTCAAATACAATGCGAAAAAGTGAAATTCCATGTTCATTAACCCTACATCAATGATCCGATAAATTCCCTAGGAGGAGTTAGTTCAAATACAAGGCGACGGAATTCAAAAATGGCCAACTTTGACGGCACGCCACGGCCACGCCCTTCAACGTACAGTCACAAATAGCACGGCGTTGGTTCAGCACCATTTTTTGACTGTACTAACCAATTTGGAAGCAGATGCGATAAATTCCCTAGGAGGAGTTTGTTCAAATACAAAGCGAAAAAGTGAAATTCCATTCAAAAATGGCCAACTTTGACGGCACGCCACGGACACACCCTTAAACGCACAGTCCCAAATAGCACGGCGTTTATTCAGCACCATTTCATGACTGTACTGACCAATTTGGAAGCAGATTCGATAAATTCCCTAGGAGGAGTTAGTTGAAATACACGGCAAAAAAGTGAAAAAAATTCAAAATGGCCGCCGAGAGTGAAAATTAAAAATGCAAATAGCCGACTTCCTGTGGGGTTTGGGGCATGGGTCCAAGAGGCTTTTCTGTAGGTATGGGCACATTGTACGTGAATACTGAGTTTCATACATATTGGTTAAACGTGGCGCAGGGGCTGCTTTTTAAAGTTCCTGTAGGGGGCGCTACACAGATGAGAAACACGATTTTTGGTATGTGAGCTACCGGCACCAGTCTACACGTGTCCTGTGAATTTCATATTCATAACTATTATGATCTCCGCACAGTGATTTTGAGGCTCTGGCGGCCATGTTGTTTTTTCAATCGACTCAATTTTAATTGAGCAGTTAGAACTTTGGTACCTAACGACCACTGAGTTGGTCCCGCTCAAATCAAACATTGCGTCTATGAACTGTGGCTATTTTAGTAACGGGCCACGCCCACTTCGAAGCCACGCCCCATTTGAAAATATGTTGACTTTATCTTGTTCAGAATTTGATTCTGAACAACTTTTGTATTGGGGCCAACATCATAGGCGTCCAACTTGACGTTGATATGAGCAATTAACTATTTTCGAGGTTTCAACCACACCCCTTTTAGAACTCATTGGTGCTCTAAACTTTATTGTACAGACTAATCCTTAAGTGAGATTGAAGATAATGGGCCATATATGATATTTGCCAAAGGATTTTGGTCAAAGTCGAAAAACCTGGGATTCTTGGGGAATTTACTGTTTTTAACTGAATTCAAAATGGCGGAAAATATGGCTACCGGAAGTGTTCAGTTCAAGAGACTTTTTTGTTCATCATGAGGATATGCATGTGTGTGCAAAGTTTCATGAGTGTAGGTCAAACCGGTGGCGAGATATGCTTGTGCAAAGTTTGCACTTTTGAACAGTTGCTATAGCGCCACCTAGGGGCGAATGTGAATTTGAGGGCTAGAATATCAAATTTTTCACCAGTCCCCACAATTGCACCAAAAAATTTTGAGTTTTAGAATATGTGCAGGGGGGGAAAAATGCAGTCGAAGTGGCTAAAAATAATAATAATAATAATAATAATAAACACGAGGGTTTCAATAGGGACCTTGCCATGTTTGGCTCGGTCCCTAATTAAAACTGCGCGCAGTGATGAACGGGACCTCGCGCCGGCTTGCAGCCGCCACTACGAGGTCCCGTTCATCACTGCGCGCAGTTTTAAAAAAAAATCGCGCCGGCTTGCGGCCGCGTCACGTGCCGTCGTAACATGTGTGCTGGCAAGATGTGCACATGTTAGGACCGCACGTGACGCAGCCGCAAGCCGGCACGAGGTCCCGTTCATCACTGCGCGCAGTTTTAAAAAAGCGCAGTTTAAAAAAAAATTCGCAAATTTATGTAATCTGTAGAAGCAGAGGTGCCCTGTGGTGTCCTACTGATTGTTTTGACATTAACATGTAAGAGCACATTTAACTGAATTACATGTTGTAACAACTTTAACTAACATTATTAACCCTACATCAATGATCCGATAAATTCCCTAGGAGGAGTTAGTTCAAATACAAGGCGACGGAATTCAAAAATGGCCAACTTTGACGGCACGCCACGGCCACGCCCTTCAATGTACAGTCACAAATAGCACGGTGTTGGTTCAGCACCATTTTTTGACTGTACTAACCAATTGTGAAGCAGATGCGATAAATTCCCTAGGAGGAGTTTGTTCAAATACAATGCGAAAAAGTGAAATTCCATTCAAAATGGCCAACTTTGACATCACGCCACGGACACGCCCTTCAACGTACAGTCCCAAATAGCACGGCGTTTATTCAGCACCATTTCATGACTGTACTGACCAATTTGGAAGCAGATTCGATAAATTCCCTAGGAGGAGTTAGTTCAAATACAAGGCGACGGAATTCAAAAATGGCCAACTTTGACGGCACGCCACGGACACGCCCTTCAACGTACAGTCACAAATAGCACGGCGTTGGTTCGGCACCATTTATTGACTGTACTGACCAATTTTGAAGCAGATCCGATAAATTCCCTAGGAGGAGTTCATTCAAATACAAGGCCAAAAAGTGAAAAAAATTCAAAATGGCCGCCAAAAGTGAAAATTAGAAATGCAAATAGCCGACTTCCTGTGGAGTTTGGGGCATGGGTCCAAGAGGCTTTTCTGTAGGTATGGGCACATTGTACGTGAATACTGAGTTTCATACATATTGGTGAAATGTGACGTAGGGGCTGCATTTTAAAGTTCCTGTAGGGGGCGCTACAAAAAATAGAAACACGAATTTTGGTATGTGAGCTATCGGCATCAGTTTACACGTGTCCTGTGAATTTCATATTCATAACTATTACGGTGTCCGCAGAGTGATTTTGAGCCTCTGGCGGCCATGTTGTTTTTTAAATCGACTTAATTTTAATTGAGCAGTTAGAACTTTGGTACCTAACGGCCATTGAGTTGGTCGTGCTCAAATCAAACATTGCGTCTATGAACTGTGGCTATTTTAGTAACAGGCCACGCCCATTTCGAAGCCACGCCCCATTTGAAAAAATGTTGAATTAATCTTGTTCAGAATTTGATTCTGAACAACTTTAGTAGAGAGGTCCAACACCATAGGAGTACAATTAATGTAGATATGTGTAATTTACTATTTTTGGGGTGAAAAACACACCGCTTTTTGAACTCAATGGCTCATGGGTACTTTGAAATTTATCCTACAGACTAATCCTTATGTCAGATTGAAGATAATGGGCCATAGATGATATGTGCCAAAGGATTTATGTCAAAGTCGAAAAACCTGGGATCCTTGGGGAATTTACTGTTTTTAACTAAATTCAAAATGGCGGGAAATCTGGCTACCGGAAGTGCTAAGTTAGTATCTGCAAATTTGTTCATTATGAGGATTTGCATATGTGTGCAAAGTTTCATGAGTTTAGGTCCAACCGGTGACGAGTTATGCTTGTGCAAACGTTGAAATTTTGGCATAGTTGGTATAGCGCCACCTAGGGGCGAATGTGAATTTGAGGGCTAGAATATCAAATTTTTCACCAGTCCCACAAAATGCACCAAGAAAAATTGAGTTTTAGAATATGTTCAGGGGGGGAAAAATGCAGTCGAAGATGAGGGAAAATAAGAAGAAGAATAATAATAATCATGAGGGTTTCAATAGGGTCCTTGCCATGTTTGGCTCGGTCCCTAATAAACATGAGGATTTCAATAGGGTCCTTGCCAAGTTTGGCTCGGTCCCTAATAATCGGACCAATAACAATAGGGACCTTGCAGGTTCTGCTCGGTCCCTAATTAAAACTGCGCGCAGTGATGAACGGGACCTCGCGCCGGCTTGCAGCCGCCACTACGAGGTCCCGTTCATCACTGCGCGCAGTTTTAAAAAAAAATCGCGCCGGCTTGCGGCCGCGTCACGTGCCGTCGTAACATGTGTGCTGGCAAGATGTGCACATGTTAGGACCGCACGTGACGCAGCCGCAAGCCGGCACGAGGTCCCGTTCATCACTGCGCGCAGTTTTAAAAAAGCGCAGTTTTAAAAAAAATTCGCAAATTTATGTAATCTGTAGAAGCAGAGGTGCCCTGTGGTGTCCTACTGATTGTTTTGACATTAACATGTAAGAGCACATTTAACTGAATTACATGTTGTAACAACTTTAACTAACATTATTAACCCTACATCAATGATCCGATAAATTCCCTAGGAGGAGTTAGTTCAAATACAAGGCAACGGAATTCAAAAATGGCCAACTTTGACGGCACGCCACGGCCACGCCCTTCAACGTACAGTCACAAATAGCACGGCGTTGGTTCAGCACCATTTTTTGACTGTACTAACCAATTTGGAAGAAGATGCGATAAATTCCCTAGGAGGAGTTTGTTCAAATACAATGCAAAAAAGTGAAATTCCATTCAAAATGGCCAACTTTGACATCACGCCACGGACACGCCCTTCAACGTACAGTCCCAAATAGCACGGCGTTTATTCAGCACCATTTCATGACTGTACTGACCAATTTGGAAGCAGATTCGATTAATTCCCTAGGAGAAGTTAGTTCAAATAAAAGACGACGGAATTCAAAAATGGCCAACTTTGATGGCACGCCGCGGACACACCCTTCAACGTACAGTCACAAATAGCACGGCGTTGGTTCGGCACAATTTATTGACTGTACTGACCAATTTTGAAGCAGATCCGATAAATTCCCTAGGAGGAGTTCATTCAAATACAAGGCAAAAAAGTGAAAAAAATTCAAAATGGCCGCCAAAAGTGAAAATTAGAAATGCAAATAGCCGACTTCCTGTGGGGTTTGGGGCATGGGTCCAAGAGGCTTTTCTGTAGGTACGGGCACATTGTACGTGAATACTGAGTTTCATACATATTGGTGAAACGTGGCGCAGGGGCTGCTTTTTAAAGTTCCTGTAGGGGGCGCTACAAAAAATAGAAACACGAATTTTGGTATGTGAGCTAGAGGCACCAGTCTACACGTGTCCTGTGAATTTCATATTCATAACTATTACGGTCTCCGCTGAGTGATTTACCGTCCTCTGGCGGCCATGTTGTTTTTTCAATCGACTTAATTTTAATTGAGCAGTTAGAACTTTGGTACCTAACGGCCACTGAGTGGGTCCCGCTCAAATCAAACATTGCGTCTATGAACTGTGGCGATTTTAGTGTCAGGCCACGCCCATGTCGATGCCACGCCCCATTTGAAAATATGTTGACTTTATCTTGTTCAGAATTTGATTCTGAACAACTTTTGTATTGGGGCCAACATCATAGGCGTCCAACTTGACGTTGATATGAGCAATTAACTATTTTTGAGGTTTCAACCACACCACTTTTAGAACTCATTGGTGCTCTAAACTTTATTGTACAGACTAATCCTTGAGTCAGATTGAAGATAATGGGCCATGTATGATATGTGCCAAAGGATTTTGGTCAAAGTCCAAAAACCTGGGATCCTTGGGGAATTTACTGTTTTTAACTAAATTCAAAATGGCGGAAAATATGGCTACCGGAAGTGTTCAGTTCAAGAGACTTTTTTGTTCATCATGAGGATTTTCATCTGTGTGCAAAGTTTCATGAGTGTAGGTCAAACCGGTGACGCGTGCTGCTTGTGCAAAGTTTGCACTTTTGAACAGTTGCTATAGCGCCACCTAGGGGCGAATGTGAATTTGAGGGCTAGAATATCAAATTTTTCACCAGTCCCCACAAATGTGCCAAATAAAAATGAGTTTTCGAATATGTGCAGGGGGGGAAAAATGCAGTCGAAGTTCTGAAAAATAATTAAAACTGCGCGCAGTGATGAACGGGACCTCGCGCCGGCTTGCAGCCGCCACTACGAGGTCCCGTTCATCACTGCGCGCAGTTTTAAAAAAAAATCGCGCCGGCTTGCGGCCGCGTCACGTGCCGTCGTAACATGTGTGCTGGCAAGATGTGCACATGTTAGGACCGCACGTGACGCAGCCGCAAGCCGGCACGAGATCCCGTTCATCACTGCGCGCAGTTTTAAAAAAGCGCAGTTTTAAAAAAAATTCGCAAATTTATGTAATCTGTAGAAGCAGAGGTGCCCTGTGGTGTCCTACTGATTGTTTTGACATTAACATGTAAGACCACATTTAACTGAATTACATGTTGTAACAACTTTAACTAACATTATTAACCCTACATCAATGATCCGATAAATTCCCTAGGAGGAGTTAGTTGAAATACAAGGCGAAAAAGTGAAAGTATTCCATTCAAAATGGCCAACTTTGACAGCACGCCACGGCCATGCCCTTCAATGTACAGTCACAAATAGCACGATTTTGTTTCAGCACCACTTCATGACTGTACTGACCAATTTTGAAGCAGATCCGATAAATTCCCTAGGAGGAGTTAGTTTAATACAAGGCGACGGAATTCAAAAATGGCCAACTTTGACGGCACGCCACGGACACGCCCTTCAACGTACAGTCCCAAATAGCACGATTTTGGTTCAGCACCACTTCATGACTGTACTGACCAATTTTGAAGCAGATCCGATAAATTCCCCAGGAGGAGTTAGTTCAAATACAAGGCGACGGAATTCAAAAATGGCCAACTTTGACGGCATGCCACGGACACGCCCTTCAACGTACAGTCACAAATAGCACGACTTTGGTTCAGCACCACTTCATGACTGTCCTGACCAATTTTGAAGCAGATCCGATAAATTCCCTAGGAGGAGTTAGTTCAAATACAAGGCGACGGAATTCAAAAATGGCCAACTTTGACGGCATGCCACGGACACGCCCTTCAACGTACAGTCACAAATAGCACGATTTTGGTTCAGCACCACTTCATGACTGTACTGACCAATTTTGAAGCAGATCCGATAAATTCCCTAGGAGGAGTTCATTCAAATACAAGGCAAAAAAGTGAAAAAAATTCAAAATGGCCGCCAAAAGTGAAAATTAGAAATGCAAATAGCCGACTTCCTGTGGGGTTTGGGGCATGGGTCCAAGAGGCTTTTCTGTAGGTATGGGCACATTGTACGTGAATACTGAATTTCATACATATTGGTGAAACGTGGCGCAGGGGCTGCTTTTTAAAGTTCCTGTAGGGGGCGCTACACACATGAGAAACACGATTTTTGGTATGTGAGCTATCGGCACCAGTCTACACGTGACCTGTGAATTTCATATTCATAACTATTATTATCTCCGCAGAGTGATCGACCCTCCTCTGGCGGCCATGTTGTTTTTTAAATCGACTTAATTTTTGGTGAGCAGTTAGAACTTTGGTACCTAACGGCCATTGAGTTGGTCCCGCTCAAATCAAACATTGCGTCTATGAACTGTGGCTATTTTAGTAACTGGCCACGCCCACTTCGATGCCACGCCCCATTTGAAAAATTGTTGACTTAATCTTGTTCAGAATTTGATTCTGAACAACTTTTGTATTGGGGCCAACATCATAGGCGTCCAACTTGACGTTGATAAGAGCAATTAACTATTTTCGAGGTTTCAACCACACCCCTTTTAGAACTCATTGGTGCTCTAAACTTTATTGTACAGACTAATCCTTAAGTGAGATTGTAGATAATGGGCCATATATGATATGTGCCAAAGGATTTTGGTCAAAGTCGAAAAACCTGGGATTCTTGGGGAATTTACTGTTTTTAACTAAATTCAAAATGGCGGAAAATATGGCTACCGGAAGTGTTCAGTTCAAGAGACTTTTTTGTTCATCATGAGGATATGCATGTGTGTGCAAAGTTTCATGAGTGTAGGTCAAACCAATGGCGAGATATGCTTGTGCAAAGTTTGCACTTTTGAACAGTTGCTATAGCGCCACCTAGGGGCGAATGTGAATTTGAGGGCTAGAATATCAAATTTTTCACCAGTCCCCACAATTGCACCAAAAAATTTTGAGTTTTAGAATATGTGCAGGGGGGGAAAAATGCAGTCGAAGTGGCTAAAAATAATAATAATTAAAAACTGCGCGCAGTGATGAACGGGACCTCGCGCCGGCTTGCAGCCGCCACTACGAGGTCCCGTTCATCACTGCGCGCAGTTTTTAAAAAAAATCGCGCCGGCTTGCGGCCGCGTCACGTGCCGTCGTAACATGTGTGCTGGCAAGATGTGCACATGTCCTGTTCATCACTGCGCGCAGTTTTAAAAAAGCACGAATTTATGTAATCTGTAGAAGCAGACGTGCCCTGTGGTGTCCTACTGATTGTTTTGACATTAACATGTAAGACCACATTTAACTGAATTACATGTTCATTAACCCTACATCAATAAATCCAATAAATTCCCTAGGAGGAGTTAGTTGAAATACAAGGCGAAAAAGTGAAAGAATTCCATTCAAAATGGCTAACTTTGACGGCATGCCATGGACACGCCCTTCAACCTACAGTCACAAATAGCACGATTTTGTTTTGGCACCACTTCATGACTGTACTGACCAATTTTGAAGCAGATCCGATAAATTCCCTAGGAGGAGTTAGTTCAAATACAAGGCGACGGAATTCAAAAATGGCCAACTTTGACGGCACGCCACGGACACGCCCTTCAACGTACAGTCAAAAATAGCACGATTTTGGTTCAGCACCACTTCATGACTGTACTGACCAATTTTGAAGCAGATCCGATAAATTCCCTAGGAGGAGTTAGTTCAAATACAAGGCGACGGAATTCAAAAATGGCCAACTTTGACGGCACGCCACGGACACGCCCTTCAACGTACAGTCAAAAATAGCACGATTTTGGTTCAGCACCACTTCATGACTGTACTGACCAATTTTGAAGCAGATCCGATAAATTCCCTAGGAGGAGTTAGTTCAAATACAAGGCGACGGAATTCAAAAATGGCCAACTTTGACGGCACGCCACGGACACGCCCTTCAACGTACAGTCACAAATAGCACGATTTTGGTTCAGCACCACTTCATGACTGTACTGACCAATTTTGAAGCAGATCCGATAAATTACCTAGGAGGAGTTCATTCAAATACAAGGCAAAAAAGTGAAAAAAAATTAAAAATGGCCGCCGAGAGTGAAAATTAAAAATGCAAATAGCCGACTTCCTGTGGGGTTTGGAGCATGGGTCCAAGAGGCTTTTCTGTAGGTATGGGCACATTGTACGTGAATACTGAGTTTCATACATATTGGTGAAACGTGGCGCAGGGGCTGCTTTTTAAAGTTCCTGTAGGGGGCGCTACACACATGAGAAACACGATTTTTGGTATGTGTGCTAGAGGCACCAGTTTACACGTGTCCTGTGAATTTCATATTCATAACTATTACGGTGTCCGCAGAGTGATCGACCCTCCTCTGGCGGCCATGTTGTTTTTTAAATCGACTTAATTTTTGGTGAGCAGTTAGAACTTTGGTACCTAACGGCCATTGAGTTGGTCCCGCTCAAATCAAACATTGCGTCTATGAACTGTGGCTATTTTAGTCACGGGCCACGCCCACTTCGATGCCACGCCCCATTTGAAAAATTGTTGACTTATTCTTGTTCAGAATTTGATTATGAACAACTTTAGTAGAGAGGTCCAACACCATAGGAGTCCAATTAATGTAGATATGTGCAATTTACTATTTTTGGGGTGAAAAACACACCCCTTTTTGAACTCAATGGCTCATGGGTACTTTGAAATTTATCCTACAGACTAATCCTTATGTCAGATTGAAGATAATGGGCCATAGATGATATGTGCCAAAGGACTTTTGTCAAAGTCGAAAAACCTGGGATCCTTGGGGAATTTACTGTTTTTAACTAAATTCAAAATGGCGGGAAATCTGGCTACCGGAAGTGCTAAGTTAGTATCTGCAAATTTCTTCATTATGAGGATTTGCATATGTGTGCAAAGTTTCATGAGTTTAGGTCCAACCGGTGACGAGTTATGCTTGTGCAAACGTTGAAATTTTGGCATAGTTGGTATAGCGCCACCTAGGGGCGAATGTGAATTTGAGGGCTAGAATATCAAATTTTTCACCAGTCCCACAAAATGTGCCAAATAAAAATGAGTTTTCGAATATGTGCAGGGGGGGAAAAATGCAGTCGAAGATGAGGGAAAATAAGAAGAAGAAGAATAATAATCATGAGGGTTTCAATAGGGTCCTTGCCATGTTTGGCTCGGTCCCTAATTAAAACTGCGTGCAGTGATGAACGGGACCTCGCGCCGGCTTGCGGCCGCGTCACGTGCCGTCCTAACATGTGTGCTGGCAAGATGTGCACATGTTAGGACCGCACGTGATGCAGCCGCAAGCCGGTAAGAGGTCCCGTTCATCACTGCGCGCAGTTTTAAAAAAAATTCGCGCCGGCTTGCGGCCGCGTCACGTGCCGTCCTAACATGTGTGCTGGCAAGATGTGCACATGTTAGGACCGCACGTGATGCAGCCGCAAGCCGGTAAGAGGTCCCGTTCATCACTGCGCGCAGTTTTAAAAAAAATTCGCGCCGGCTTGCGGCCGCGTCACGTGCCGTCGTAACATGTGTGCTAGCAAGATGTGCACATGTTAGGACCGCACGTGACGCAGCCGCAAGCCGGCACGAGGTCCCGTTCATCACTGCGCGCAGCTTTAAAAAAGCGCAGTTTTAAAAAAAAATCGCGAATTTATGTAATCTGTAGAAGCAGATGAGGTAAATTCCCTAGGAGGAGTTAGTTCAAATACAAGGCGACGGAATTCAAAAATGGCCAACTTTGACGGCATGCCACGGACACGCCCTTCAACGTACAGTCACAAATAGCACGATTTTGTTTCAGCACCACTTCATGACTGTACTGACCAATTTTTAAGCAGATCCGATAAATTCCCTAGGAGGAGTTCGTTCAAATACAAGGGGAAAAAAGCGAAAATAAGACCACGGAATTCAAAACGGACAAATTTGACGGCACGCCACGGACACGCCCCTCAACGTACAGTCGCAAATAACACGGCGTTGGTTGAGCACCATTTTTTGACTGTACTGAGTAATTGTGAAGCTGATCCGATAAATACCCTAGGAGGAGTTCGTTCAAATACAAGGGGAAAAAAGCGAAAATAAGACCACGGAATTCAAAACGGCCAACTTTGACGGCACGCCACGGCCACGCCATTCAACGTACAGTCACAAATAGCACGATTTTGATTCAGCACCACTTCATGACTGTACTGACCAATTGTGAAGCAGATGCGATAAATTCCCTAGGAGGAGTTCGTTCAAATACAATGCGAAAAAGTGAAATTCCATTCAAAATGGCCAACTTTGACATCACGCCACGGACACGCCCTTCAACGTACAGTCACAAATAGCACGATTTTGGTTCAGCACCACTTCATGACTGTACTGACCAATTTTGAAGCAGATCCGATAAATTCCCTAGGAGGAGTTAGTTCAAATACAAGGCGACGGAATTCAAAAATGGCCAACTTTGACGGCATGCCACGGACACGCCCTTCAACGTACAGTCACAAATAGCACGATTTTGGTTCAGCACCACTTCATGACTGTACTGACCAATTTTGAAGCAGATCCGATAAATTCCCTAGGAGGAGTTCATTCAAATACAAGGCAAAAAAGTGAAAAAAATTCAAAATGGCCACCAAGAGTGAAAATGAAAAAATTAAAATTTCCGACTTCCGGTGGGTTTTGGAGCATGGGTCCAAGAGGCTTTTCTGTAGGTATTGCCACATTGTACGTGCATACCGAGTTTCATACATATTGGTGAAACGTGGCGCAGGGGCTGCTTTTTAAAGTTCCTGTAGGGGGCGCTACAAACATGAGAACCAGGATTTTTGGTATGTGAGCTACAGGCACCAGTCTACACGTGTCCTGTGAATTTCATATTCATAACTATTACGGTCTCCGCCATAACTATTACGGTCTCCGCTGAGTGATTTACCCTCCTCTGGCGGCCATGTTGTTTTGGCAATCGACTTCATTTTACTTGAGCAGTTGAAACTTTGGTCCTCAATGGCCACTAAGTTTGTTCCGCTCAAATCAAACATTGTGTCTATGAACTGTGGCGCTTTTAGTGACAGGCCACGCCCATTCCGATGGCACGCCCCATTTTAATTTTTTTTAACTTTATCTTGTTCAGAATTTGATTCTGAACAACTTTTGTATCTGGGTCAACATCATAGGAGTCCAACTTGATGTTGATATGAGCAATTTACTTTTTAGGCATTTTCAACCACACCCATTTTAGAACTCAATGGCTCATGGGAGCTTGAAATTTTATTGTACAGACTAATCCTTAAGTCATATTGAAGATAATCGGCCATAGATGATATCTGCCAAAGGATTTTTGTCAAAGTCGAAAAACCTGGGATCCTTAGGCAATTTGCTGTTTTTAACATAATTCAAAATGGCGGAAAATCTGGCAACCCGGAAATGTTCAGTTCAAGAGACTTTTTTGTTCATCATGAGGATTTTCATGTGTGTGTAAAGTTTCATGAGTGTAGGTCAAACTGGTGACGCGTGCTGCTTGTGCAAAGTTTGCACTTTTGAACAGTTGCTATAGCGCCACCTAGGGGCGAATGTGAATTTGAGGGCTAGAATATCAAATTTTTCACCAGTCCCCACAATTGCACCAAAAAAAATTGAGTTTTCGTATATGTTCAGGGGGGGAAAAATGCAGTCAAAGTGCTGGAAAATACGGCGGAAGAATAATCACGAGGGTTTCAATAGGGTCCTTGCCATGTTTGGCTCGGTCCCTAATTAAAACTGCGCGCAGTGATGAACGGGACCTCGCGCCGGCTTGCAGCCGCCACTACGAGGTCCCGTTCATCACTGCGCGCAGTTTTAAAAAAAAATCGCGCCGGCTTGCGGCCGCGTCACGTGCCGTCGTAACATGTGTGCTGGCAAGATGTGCACATGTTAGGACCGCACGTGACGCAGCCGCAAGCCGGCACGAGGTCCCGTTCATCACTGCGCGCAGTTTTAAAAAAGCGCAGTTTAAAAAAAAATTCGCGAATTTATGTAATCTGTAGAAGCAGAGGTGCCCTGTGGTGTCCTACTGATTGTTTTGACATTAACATGTAAGAGCACATTTAACTGAATTACATGTTGTAACAACTTTAACTAACATTATTAACCCTACATCAATGATCCGATAAATTCCCTAGGAGGAGTTAGTTCAAATACAAGGCGACGGAATTCAAAAATGGCCAACTTTGACGGCACGCCACGGCCACGCCCTTCAATGTACAGTCACAAATAGCACGGTGTTGGTTCAGCACCATTTTTTGACTGTACTAACCAATTGTGAAGCAGATGCGATAAATTCCCTAGGAGGAGTTTGTTCAAATACAATGCGAAAAAGTGAAATTCCATTCAAAATGGCCAACTTTGACATCACGCCACGGACACGCCCTTCAACGTACAGTCCCAAATAGCACGGCGTTTATTCAGCACCATTTCATGACTGTACTGACCAATTTGGAAGCAGATTCGATAAATTCCCTAGGAGGAGTTAGTTCAAATACAAGGCGACGGAATTCAAAAATGGCCAACTTTGACGGCACGCCACGGACACGCCCTTCAACGTACAGTCACAAATAGCACGGCGTTGGTTCGGCACCATTTATTGACTGTACTGACCAATTTTGAAGCAGATCCGATAAATTCCCTAGGAGGAGTTCATTCAAATACAAGGCCAAAAAGTGAAAAAAATTCAAAATGGCCGCCGAGAGTGAAAATGAAAAAATTAAAATTTCCGACTTCCGGTGGGTTTTGGGGCATGGGTCCAAGAGGCTTTTCTGTAGATATTGTGACCTTGTATGTGCTTACCGAGTTTCATACATATTGGTGAAACGTGACGTAGGGGCTGCATTTTAAAGTTCCTGTAGGGGGCGCTACACACATGAGAAACACGATTTTTGGTATGTGAGCTACGGGCACCAGTATACACGTGTCCTGTGAATTTCATATTCATAACTATTATGATCTCCGCAGAGTGATCGACCCTCCTCTGGCGGCCATGTTGTTTTTTCAATCGACTTAATTTTAATTGAGCAGTTAGAACTTTGGTACCTAACGGCCATTGAATTGGTCCCGCTCAAATCAAACATTGCGTCTATGAACTGTGGCTATTTTAGTAACGGGCCACGCCCACTTCGATGCCACGCCCCATTTGAAAAAGTGTTGACTTAATCTTGTTCAGAATTTGATTATGAACAACTTTAGTAGAGAGGTTCAACACCATAGGAGTCCAATTAATGTAGATATGTGCAATTTACTAATTTTGGGGTGAAAAACACACCCCTTTTTGAACTCAATGGCTCATGGGAGCTTTAAACTTTATCCTACAGACTAATCCTTATGTCAGATTGAAGATAATGGGCCATAGATGATATGTGCCAAAGGATTTATGTCAAAGTCGAAAAACCTGGGATCCTTGGGGAATTTACTGTTTTTAACTAAATTCAAAATGGCGGGAAATCTGGCTACCGGAAGTGCTAAGTTAGTATCTGCAAATTTCTTCATTATGAGGATTTGCATATGTGTGCAAAGTTTCATGAGTTTAGGTCCAACCGGTGACGAGTTATGCTTGTGCAAACGTTGAAATTTTGGCATAGTTGGTATAGCGCCACCTAGGGGCGAATGTGAATTTGAGGGCTAGAATATCAAATTTTTCACCAGTCCCACAAAATGTGCCAAATAAAAATGAGTTTTCGAATATGTGCAGGGGGGGAAAAATGCAGTCGAAGATGAGGAAAAATAAGAAGAAGAAGAAGAATTAAAACTGCGCGCAGTGATGAACGGGACCTCGCGCCGGCTTGCAGCCGCCACTACGAGGTCCCGTTCATCACTGCGCGCAGTTTTAAAAAAAAATCGCGCCGGCTTGCGGCCGCGTCACGTGCCGTCGTAACATGTGTGCTGGCAAGATGTGCACATGTTAGGACCGCACGTGACGCAGCCGCAAGCCGGTATGAGGTCCCGTTCATCACTGCGCGCAGTTTTTAAAAAGCGGTTTTAAAAAAAGTTCGCGAATTTATGTAATCTGTAGAAGCAGAGGTGCCCTGTGGTGTCCTACTGATTGTTTTGACATTAACATGTAAGACCACATTTAACTGAATTACATGTTCATTAACCCTACATCAATGATCCGATGAATTCCCTAGGAGGAGTTAGTTGAAATACAAGGCGAAAAAGTGAAAGAATTCCATTCAAAATGGCCAACTTTGACAGCACGCCACGGCCATGCCCTTCAATGTACAGTCACAAATAACACGGCGTTGGTTGAGCACCATGTTTTGACTGTACTGACTAATTGTGAAGCAGATCCGATAAATACCCTAGGAGGAGTTCGTTCAAATACAAGGGGAAAAAAGCGAAAATAAGACCACGGAATTCAAAACGGCCAACTTTGACGGCACGCCACGGCCACCCCCTTCAACGTACAATCACAAATAGCACGATTTTGGTTCAGCACCACTTCATGACTGTACTGACCAATTGTGAAGCAGATCCGATAAATTCCCTAGGAGGAGTTAGTTCAAATACAAGGGGACGGAATTCAAAAATGGCCAACTTTTGGCGACGGAATTCAAAAATGGCCAACTTTGACGGCACGCCACGGACACGCCCTTCAACGTACAGTCACAAATAGCACGATTTTGGTTCAGCACCACTTCATGACTGTACTGACCAATTGTGAAGCAGATGCGATAAATTCCCTAGGAGGAGTTCGTTCAAATACAATGCGAAAAAGTGAAATTCCATTCAAAATGGCCAACTTTGACATCACGCCACGGACACGCCCTTCAACGTACAGTCCCAAATAGCACGATTTTGGTTCAGCACCACTTCATGACTGTACTGACCAAATTTGAAGCAGATCCGATAAATTCCCTAGGAGGAGTTAGTTCAAATACAACGCGACGGAATTCAAAAATGGCCAACTTTGACGGCATGCCACGGACACGCCCTTCAACGTACAGTCACAAATAGCACGATTCTGGTTTAGCACCACTTCATGACTGTACTGGCCAATTTTGAAGCAAATCCGATAAATTCCCTAGGAGGAGTTCATTCAAATACAAGGCAAAAAAGTGAAAAAAATTCAAAATGGCCGCCGAGAGTGAAAATGAAAAAATTAATATTTCCGACTTCCGGTGGGGTTTGGAGCATGGGTCCAAGAGGCTTTTCTGTAGGTATGGGCACATTGTACGTGAATACTGAATTTCATACATATTGGTGAAACGTGGCGCAGGGGCTGCTTTTTAAAGTTCCTGTAGGGGGCGCTACACACATGAGAAACACGATTTTTGGTATGTGAGCTATCGGCACCAGTCTACACGTGACCTGTGAATTTCATATTCATAACTATTATTATCTCCGCAGAGTGATCGACCCTCCTCTGGCGGCCATGTTGTTTTTTAAATCGACTTAATTTTTGGTGAGCAGTTAGAACTTTGGTACCTAACGGCCATTGAGTTGGTCCCGCTCAAATCAAACATTGCGTCTATGAACTGTGGCTATTTTAGTAACTGGCCACGCCCACTTCGATGCCACGCCCCATTTGAAAAATTGTTGACTTAATCTTGTTCAGAATTTGATTCTGAACAACTTTAGTAGAGAGGTCCAACACCATAGGAGTCCAATTAATGTAGATATGTGCAATTTACTATTTTTGGGGTGAAAAACACACCCCTTTTTGAACTCAATGGCTCATGGGTACTTTGAAATTTATCCTACAGACTACTCCTTATGTCAGATTGAAGATAATGGGCCATGGATGATATGTGCCAAAGGAATTTTGTCAAAGTCGAAAAACCTGGGATCCTTGGGGAATTTACTGTTTTTAACTAAATTCAAAATGGCGGGAAATCTGGCTACCGGAAGTGCTAAGTTAGTATCTGCAAATTTCTTCATTATGAGGATTTGCATATGTGTGCAAAGTTTCATGGGTTTAGGTCCAACCGGTGACGAATTATGCTTGTGCAAACGTTGAAATTTTGGCATAGTTGGTATAGCGCCACCTAGGGGCGAATGTGAATTTGAGGGCTAGAATATCAAATTTTTCACCAGTCCCACAAAATGTGCCAAGAAAAAATGAGTTTTCGAATATGTGCAGGGGGGGAAAAATGCAGTCGAAGATGAGGTAAAATAAGAAGAAGAATAAACATGAGGGTTTCAATAGGGTCCTTGCCAAGTTTGGCTCGGTCCCTAATAAACATGAGGATTTCAATAGGGTCCTTGCCAAGTTTGGCTCGGTCCCTAATTAAAACTGCGCGCAGTGATGAACGGGACCTCGCGCCGGCTTGCAGCCGCCACTACGAGGTCCCGTTCATCACTGCGCGCAGTTTTAAAAAAAAATCGCGCCGGCTTGCGGCCGCGTCACGTGCCGTCGTAACATGTGTGCTGGCAAGATGTGCACATGTTAGGACCGCACGTGACGCAGCCGCAAGCCGGCGCGAGGTCCCGTTCATCACTGCGCGCAGTTTTAAAAAAGCGCAGTTTTAAAAAAAATTCGCAAATTTATGTAATCTGTAGAAGCAGAGGTGCCCTGTGGTGTCCTACTGATTGTTTTGACATTAACATGTAAGACCACATTTAACTGAATTACATGTTCATTAACCCTACATCAATGATCCGATAAATTCCCTAGGAGGAGTTAGTTCAAATACAAGGCGAAAAAGTGAAAGAATTCCATTCAAAATGGCCAACTTTGACAGCACGCCACGGCCATGCCCTTCAACGTACAGTCACAAATAACACGGCGTTGGTTGAGCACCATTTTTTGACTGTACTGAGCAATTGTGAAGCAGATCCGATAAATACCCTAGGAGGAGTTCGTTCAAATACAAGGGGAAAAAAGCGAAAATAAGACCACGGAATTCAAAACGGCCAAATTTGACGGCACGCCACGGACACGCCCTTCAACGTACAGTCACAAATAACACGGCGTTGGTTGAGCTCCATGTCATGACTGTACTGACTAATTGTGAAGCAGATGCGATAAATTCCCTAGGAGGAGTTCGTTCAAATACAATGCGAAAAAGTGAAATTCCATTCAAAATGGCCAAATTTGACGGCACGCCACGGACACGCCCTTCAACGTACAGTCACAAATAGCACGATTTTGGTTCAGCACCATTTCATGACTGTACTGACCAATTTGGAAGCAGATCCGATAAATTCCCTAGGAGGAGTTAGTTCAAATACAAGGCGACGGAATTCCAAAATGGCCAACTTTGACGGCACGCCACGGACACGCCCTTCAATGTACAGTCACAAATAGCACGGCGTTGGTTCGGCACCATTTATTGACTGTACTGACCAATTTTTAAGCAGATCCGATAAATTCCCTAGGAGGAGTTCATTCAAATACAAGGCAAAAAAGTGAAAAAAAATTCAAAATGGCCGCCGAGAGTGAAAATTAAAAATGCAAATAGCCGACGTCCTGTGGGGTTTGGAGCATGGGTCCAAGAGGCTTTTCTGTAGGTATTGGCACGTTATACGTGCCTACCGATTTTCATACATATTGGTGAAACGTGGCGCAGGGGCTGCTTTTTAAAGTTCCTGTAGGGGGCGCTACAAAAAATAGAAACACGAATTTTGGTATGTGAGCTACAGGCACCAGTCTACACGTGTCCTGTGAATTTCATATTCATAACTATTACGGTCTCCGCCATAACTATTACGGACTCCGCTGAGTGATTTACCCTCCTCTGGCGGCCATGTTGTTTTGGCAATCGACTTCATTTTACTTGAGCAGTTGAAACTTTGGTCCTCAATGGCCACTAAGTTGGTTCCGCTCAAATCAAACATTGTGTCTATGAACTGTGGCGCTTTTAGTGACAGGCCACGCCCATTTCGATGGCACGCCCCATTCGATTTTTTTTTTACTTTATCTTGTTCAGAATTTGATTCTGAACAACTTTTGTATCTGGGTCAACATCATAGGAGTCCAATTTGATGTTGATATGAGCAATTTACTTTTGAGGCATTTTCAACCACACCCATTTTAGAACTCAATGGCCCATGGGAGCTTGAAATTTTATTGTACAGACTAATCCTTAAGTCATATTGAAGATAATCGGCCATAGATGATATCTGCCAAAGGATTTTTGTCAAAGTCGAAAAACCTGGGATCCTTAGGCAATTTGCTGTTTTTAACATAATTCAAAATGGCGGAAAATCTGGCAACCCGGAAATGTTCAGTTCAAGAGAATTTTTTGTTCATCATGAGGATTTTCATGTGTGTGTAAAGTTTCATGAGTGTAGATCAAACCGGTGACGCGTGCTGCTTGTGCAAAGTTTGCACTTTTGAACAGTTGCTATAGCGCCACCTAGGGGCGAATGTGAATTTGAGGGCTAGAATATCAAATTTTTCACCAGTCCCCACAATTGCACCAAAAAAAATTGAGTTTTCGTATATGTTCAGGGGGGGAAAAATGCAGTCGAAGTCGTGGAAAAATACGGCGGAAGAATAATAATAAACATGAGGGTTTCAATAGGGACCTTGCCATGTTTGGCTCGGTCCCTAATTAAAACTGCGCGCAGTGATGAACGGGACCTCGCGCCGGCTTGCAGCCGCCACTACGAGGTCCCGTTCATCACTGCGCGCAGTTTTAAAAAAAAATCGCGCCGGCTTGCGGCCGCGTCACGTGCCGTCGTAACATGTGTGCTGGCAAGATGTGCACATGTTAGGACCGCACGTGACGCAGCCGCAAGCCGGCACGAGGTCCCGTTCATCACTGCGCGCAGTTTTAAAAAAGCGCAGTTTTAAAAAAAATTCGCAAATTTATGTAATCTGTAGAAGCAGAGGTGCCCTGTGGTGTCCTACTGATTGTTTTGACATTAACATGTAAGACCACATTTAACTGAATTACATGTTGTAACAACTTTAACTAACATTATTAACCCTACATCAATGATCCGATAAATTCCCTAGGTGGAGTTAGTTGAAATACAAGGCGAAAAAGTGAAAGTATTCCATTCAAAATGGCCAACTTTGACAGCACGCCACGGCCATGCCCTTCAATGTACAGTCACAAATAGCACGATTTTGTTTCAGCACCACTTCATGACTGTACTGACCAATTTTGAAGCAGATCCGATAAATTCCCTAGGAGGAGTTAGTTCAAATACAAATTCCCTAGGAGGAGTAAGTTTAATACAAGACCACGGAATTCAAAACGGCCAACTTTGACGGCACGCCACGGACACGCCCTTCAACGTACAGTCACAAATAGCACGATTTTGGTTCAGCACCACTTCATGACTGTACTGACCAATTGTGGAGCAGATCCGATAAATTTCCTAGGAGGAGTTCGTTCAAATACAATGCGAAAAAGTGAAATTCCATTCAAAATGGCCAACTTTGACATCACGCCACAGACACGCCCTTCAACGTACAGTCCCAAATAGCACGATTTTGGTTCAGCACCACTTCATGACTGTACTGACCAATTTTGAGGCAGATCCGATAAATTCCCTAGGAGGAGTTAGTTCAAATACAAGGCGACGGAATTCAAAAATGGCCAACTTTGACGGCACGCCACGGACACGCCCTTCAACGTACAATCACAAATAGCACGATTTTGGTTCAGCACCACTTCATGACTGTACTGACCAATTGTGAAGCAGATGCGATAAATTCCCTAGGAGGAGTTCGTTCAAATACAATGCGAAAAAGTGAAATTCCATTCAAAATGGCCAACTTTGACATCACGCCACAGACACGCCCTTCAACGTACAGTCCCAAATAGCACGATTTTGGTTCAGCACCACTTCATGACTGTACTGACCAATTTTGAGGCAGATCCGATAAATTCCCTAGGAGGAGTTAGTTCAAATACAAGGCGACGGAATTCAAAAATGGCCAACTTTGACGGCACGCCACGGACACGCCCTTCAACGTACAATCACAAATAGCACGATTTTGGTTCAGCACCACTTCATGACTGTACTGACCAATTTTGAAGCAGATCCGATAAATTCCCTAGGAGGAGTTCATTCAAATAAAAGCCTAAAAAGTGAAAAAAATTCAAAATGGCCGCCGAGAGTGAAAATGAAAAAATTAAAATTTCCGACTTCCGGTGGGGTTTGGAGCATGGGTCCAAGAGGCTTTTCTGTAGGTCATGGGACCTTATACGTGGCTACCGATTTTCATACATATTGGTGAAACGTGGCGCAGGGGCTGCTTTTTAAAGTTCCTGTAGGGGGCGCTACACACATGAGAAACACGAATTTTGGTATGTGAGCTAGAGGCACCAGTTTACACGTGTCCTGTGAATTTCATATTCATAACTATTACGGTGTCCGCAGAGTGATCAACCCTCCTCTGGCGGCCATGTTGTTTTTTAAATCGACTTAACTTTTGGTGAGCAGTTAGAACTTTGGTACCTAACGGCCATTGAGTTGGTCCCGCTCAAATCAAACATTGCGTCTATGAACTGTGGCTATTTTAGTAACTGGCCACGCCCACTTCGATGCCACGCCCCATTTGAAAAATTGTTGACTTATTCTTGTTCAGAATTTGATTATGAACAACTTTAGTAGAGAGGTCCAACACCATAGGAGTCCAATTAATGTAGATATGTGCAATTTACTATTTTTGGGGTGAAAAACACACCCCTTTTTGAACTCAATGGCTCATGGGTACTTTGAAATTTATCCTACAGACTAATCCTTATGTCAGATTGAAGATAATGGGCCATAGATGATATGTGCCAAAGGATTTTTGTCAAAGTCGAAAAACCTGGGATCCTTGGGGAATTTACTGTTTTTAACTAAATTCAAAATGGCGGGAAATCTGGCTACCGGAAGTGCTAAGTTAGTATCTGCAAATTTCTTCATTATGAGGATTTGCACATGTGTGCAAAGTTTCATGAGTTTAGGTCCAACCGGTGACGAGTTATGCTTGTGCGAACGTTGAAATTTTGGCATAGTTGGTATAGCGCCACCTAGGGGCGAATGTGAATTTGAGGGCTAGAATATCAAATTTTTCACCAGTCCCACAAAATGTGCCAAATAAAAATGAGTTTTCGAATATGTGCAGGGGGGGAAAAATGCAGTCGAAGACGGAGAAAAATAATAATTAAAACTGCGCGCAGTGATGAACGGGACCTCGCGCCGGCTTGCAGCCGCCACTACGAGGTCCCGTTCATCACTGCGCGCAGTTTTAAAAAAAAATCGCGCCGGCTTGCGGCCGCGTCACGTGCCGTCGTAACATGTGTGCTGGCAAGATGTGCACGTGTTAGGACAGCACGTGACGCAGCCGCAAGCCGGCACGAGGTCCTGTTCATCACTGCGCGCAGTTTTAAAAAAGCGCAGTTTTAAAAAAAATTCGCGAATTTATGTAATCTGTAGAAGCAGAGGTGCCCTGTGGTGTCCTACTGATTTTTTTGACATTAACATGTAAGACCACATTTAACTGAATTACATGTTCATTAACCCTACATCAATGATCCGATAAATTCCCTAGGAGGAGTTAGTTCAAATACAAGGCGACGGAATTCAAAAATGGCCAACTTTGACGGCACGCCACGGCCACGCCCTTCAACGTACAGTCACAAATAGCACGGCGTTGGTTCAGCACCATTTTTTGACTGTACTAACCAATTTGGAAGCAGATGCGATAAATTCCCTAGGAGGAGTTTGTTCAAATACAAAGCGAAAAAGTGAAATTCCATTCAAAAATGGCCAACTTTGATGGCACGCCACGGACACGCCCTTAAACGCACAGTCCCAAATAGCACGGCGTTTATTCAGCACCATTTCATGACTGTACTGACCAATTTGGAAGCAGATTCGATAAATTCCCTAGGAGGAGTTAGTTCAAATACAAGGCAAAAAAGTGAAAAAAATTCAAAATGGCCGCCGAGAGTGAAAATTAAAAATGCAAATAGCCGACTTCCTGTGGGGTTTGGGGCATGGGTCCAAGAGGCTTTTCTGTAGGTATGGGCACATTGTACGTGAATACTGAGTTTCATACATATTGGTGAAACGTGGCGCCGGGGATGCTTTTTAAAGTTCCTGTAGGGGGCGCTACACAGATGAGAAACACGATATTTGGTATGTGAGCTACCGGCACCAGTCTACACGTGTCCTGTGAATTTCATATTCATAACTATTATGATCTCCGCACAGTGATTTTGAGGCTCTGGCGGCCATGTTGTTTTTTCAATCGACTCAATTTTAATTGAGCAGTTAGAACATTGGTACCTAACGACCACTGAGTTGGTCCCGCTCAAATCAAACATTGCGTCTATGAACTGTGGCTATTTTAGTAACGGGCCACGCCCACTTCGAAGCCACGCCCCATTTGAAAATATGTTGACTTTATCTTGTTCAGAATTTGATTCTGAACAACTTTTGTATTGGGGCCAACATCATAGGCGTCCAACTTGACGTTGATAAGAGCAATTAACTATTTTCGAGGTTTCAACCACACCCCTTTTAGAACTCATTGGTGCTCTAAACTTTATTGTACAGACTAATCCTTAAGTGAGATTGAAGATAATGGGCCATATATGATATGTGCCAAAGGATTTTGGTCAAAGTCGAAAAACCTGGGATTCTTGGGGAATTTACTGTTTTTAACTAAATTCAAAATGGCGGAAAATATGGCTACCGGAAGTGTTCAGTTCAAGAGACTTTTTTGTTCATCATGAGGATATGCATGTGTGTGCAAAGTTTCATGAGTGTAGGTCAAACCGGTGGCGAGATATGCTTGTGCAAAGTTTGCACTTTTGAACAGTTGCTATAGCGCCACCTAGGGGCGAATGTGAATTTGAGGGCTAGAATATCAAATTTTTCACCAGTCCCCACAATTGCACCAAAAAATTTTGAGTTTTAGAATATGTGCAGGGGGGGAAAAATGCAGTCGAAGTGGCTAAAAATAATAATAATAATAATAATTAAAACTGCGCGCAGTGATGAACGGGACCTCGCGCCGGCTTGCAGCCGCCACTACGAGGTCCCGTTCATCACTGCGCGCAGTTTTAAAAAAAAATCGCGCCGGCTTGCGGCCGCGTCACGTGCCGTCGTAACATGTGTGCTGGCAAGATGTGCACATGTTAGGACCGCACGTGACGCAGCCGCAAGCCGGCACGAGGTCCCGTTCATCACTGCGCGCAGTTTTAAAAAAGCGCAGTTTTAAAAAAAATTCGCAAATTTATGTAATCTGTAGAAGCAGAGGTGCCCTGTGGTGTCCTACTGATTGTTTTGACATTAACATGTAAGACCACATTTAACTGAATTACATGTTGTAACAACTTTAACTAACATTATTAACCCTACATCAATGATCCGATAAATTCCCTAGGTGGAGTTAGTTGAAATACAAGGGGAAAAAGTGAAAGTATTCCATTCAAAATGGCCAACTTTGACAGCACGCCACGGCCATGCCCTTCAATGTACAGTCACAAATAGCACGATTTTGTTTCAGCACCACTTCATGACTGTACTGACCAATTTTGAAGCAGATCCGATAAATTCCCTAGGAGGAGTTAGTTCAAATACAAATTCCCTAGGAGGAGTAAGTTTAATACAAGACCACGGAATTCAAAACGGCCAACTTTGACGGCACGCCACGGACACGCCCTTCAACGTACAGTCACAAATAGCACGATTTTGGTTCAGCACCACTTCATGACTGTACTGACCAATTGTGGAGCAGATCCGATAAATTTCCTAGGAGGAGTTCGTTCAAATACAATGCGAAAAAGTGAAATTCCATTCAAAATGGCCAACTTTGACATCACGCCACGGACACGCCCTTCAACGTACAGTCCCAAATAGCACGATTTTGGTTCAGCAACATTTCATGACTGTACTGACCAAATTTGAAGCAGATCCGATAAATTCCCTAGGAGGAGTTCGTTCAAATACAAGGCGACGGAATTCCAAAATGGCCAACTTTGACGGCACGCCACGGACACGCCCTTCAACGTACAGTCACAAATAGCACGATTTTGGTTCAGCACCACTTCATGACTGTACTGACCAATTTTTAAGCAGATCCGATAAATTCCCTAGGAGGAGTTCATTCAAATACAAGGCCAAAAAGTGAAAAAAAATTCAAAATGGCCGCCAAAAGTGAAAATTAGAAATGCAAATAGCCGACTTCCTGTGGGGTTTGGGGCATGGGTCCAAGAGGCTTTTCTGTAGGTATGGGCACATTGTACGTGAATACTGAGTTTCATACATATTGGTGAAACGTGGCGCAGGGGCTGCTTTTTAAAGTTCCTGTAGGGGGCGCTACACACATGAGAAACAAGATTTTTGGTATGTGAGCTATCGGCACTAGTCTACACGTGATCTGTGAATTTCATATTCATAACTATTACGGTGTCCGCAGAGTGATCGACCCTCCTCTGGCGGCCATGTTGTTTTTTAAATCGACTTAATTTTAATTGAGCAGTTAGAACTTTGGTATTTAACGGCCACTGAGTTGGTCCCGCTCAAATCAAACATTGCGTCTATGAACTGTGGCTATTTTAGTAACAGTCCACGCCCATTTCGATGCCACGCCCCATTTGAAAAATTGTTGACTTAATCTTGTTCAGAATTTGATTCTGAACAACTTTAGTAGAGAGGTCCAAAGTCCTAGGAGTCCAACTTCATGTAGATATGTGCAATTTACTATTTTCGGGGTGAAAAACACACCCATTTCAAAACTCAATGGCTCATGGGTACTTTGAAATTTATCCTACAGACTAATCCTTATGTCAGATTGAAGATAATGGGCCATAGATGATATGTGCCAAAGGAATTTTGTCAAAGTCGAAAAACCTGGGATCCTTGGGGAATTTACTGTTTTTAACTAAATTCAAAATGGCGGGAAATCTGGCTACCGGAAGTGCTAAGTTAGTATCTGCAAATTTGTTCAGCATGAGGATTTGCATATGTGTGCAAAGTTTCATGAGTTTAGGTCCAACCGGTGACGAGTTATGCTTGTGCAAACGTTGGAATTTTGGCATAGTTGGTATAGCGCCACCTAGGGGCGAATGTGAATTTGAGGGCTAGAATATCAAATTTTTCACCAGTCCCACAAAATGTGCCAAATAAAAATGAGTTTTCGAATATGTGCAGGGGGGGAAAAATGCAGTCAAAGTGGCTAAAAATAATAAGAAGAAGAATAATCATGAGGATTTCAATAGGGTCCTTGCCAAGTTTGGCTCGGTCCCTAATTAAAACTGCGCGCAGTGATGAACGGGACCTCGCGCCGGCTTGCAGCCGCCACTACAAGGTCCCGTTCATCACTGCGCGCAGTTTTAAAAAAAAATCGCGCCGGCTTGCGGCCGCGTCACGTGCCGTCGTAACATGTGTGCTGGCAAGATGTGCACATGTTAGGACCGCACGTGACGCAGCCGCAAGCCGGCACGAGGTCCCGTTCATCACTGCGCGCAGTTTTAAAAAAGCGCAGTTTTAAAAAAAATTCGCAAATTTATGTAATCTGTAGAAGCAGAGGTGCCCTGTGGTGTCCTACTGATTGTTTTGACATTAACATGTAAGACCACATTTAACTGAATTACATGTTGTAACAACTTTAACTAACATTATTAACCCTACATCAATGATCCGATAAATTCCCTAGGAGGAGTTAGTTGAAATACAAGGCGAAAAAGTGAAAGTATTCCATTCAAAATGGCCAACTTTGACAGCACGCCACGGCCATGCCCTTCAATGTACAGTCACAAATAGCACGATTTTGTTTCAGCACCACTTCATGACTGTACTGACCAATTTTGAAGCAGATCCGATAAATTCCCTAGGAGGAGTTAGTTCAAATACAAATTCCCTAGGAGGAGTAAGTTTAATACAAGGCGACGGATTTCAAAAATGGCCAACTTTGACGGCACGCCACGGACACGCCCTTCAACGTACAGTCACAAATAGCACGATTTTGGTTCAGCACCACTTCATGACTGTACTGACCAATTGTGAAGCAGATGCGATAAATTCCCTAGGAGGAGTTCGTTCAAATACAATGCGAAAAAGTGAAATTCCATTCAAAATGGCCAACTTTGACATCACGCCACGGACACGCCCTTCAACGTACAGTCCCAAATAGCACGATTTTGGTTCAGCACCACTTCATGACTGTACTGACCAAATTTGAAGCAGATCCGATAAATTCCCTAGGAGGAGTTAGTTCAAATACAACGCGACGGAATTCAAAAATGGCCAACTTTGACGGCATGCCACGGACACGCCCTTCAACGTACAGTCACAAATAGCACGATTTTGGTTTAGCACCACTTCATGACTGTACTGACCAATTTTGAAGCAAATCCGATAAATTCCCTAGGAGGAGTTCATTCAAATACAAGGCAAAAAAGTGAAAAAAATTCAAAATGGCCGCCAAAAGTGAAAATTAGAAATGCAAATAGCCGACTTCCTGTGGAGTTTGGGGCATGGGTCCAAGAGGCTTTTCTGTAGGTATGGGCACATTGTACGTGAATACTGAGTTTCATACATATTGGTGAAATGTGACGTAGGGGCTGCATTTTAAAGTTCCTGTAGGGGGCGCTACAAAAAATAGAAACACGAATTTTGGTATGTGAGCTACCGGCACCAGTCTACACGTGTCCTGTGAATTTCATATTCATAACTATTACGGTGTCCGCAGAGTGATTTTGAGCCTCTGGCGGCCATGTTGTATTTTAAATCGACTTAATTTTTGGTGACCAGTTAGAACTTTGGTACCTAACGGCCACTAAGTCGGTCCTGCTGAAATCAAACATTGCGTCTATGAACTGTGGCGATTTTAGTGTCAGGCCACGCCCATTTCGATGCCACGCCCCATTTGAAAAATTGTTGACTTATTCTTGTTCAGAATTTGATTCTGAACAACTTTTGTATTGGGGCCAACATCATAGGCGTCCAACTTGACGTTGATATGAGCAATTAACTATTTTCGAGGTTTCAACCACACCCCTTTTAGAACTCATTGGTGCTCTAAACTTTATTGTACAGACTAATCCTTAAGTCAGATTGAAGATAATGGGCCATATATGATATGTGCCAAAGGATTTTGGTCAAAGTCGATAAACCTGGGATCCTTGGGGAATTTACTGTTTTTAACTAAATTCAAAATGGCGGAAAATATGGCTACCGGAAGTGTTCAGTTCAAGAGACTTTTTTGTTCATCATGAGGATTTTCATGTGTGTGCAAAGTTTCATGAGTGTAGGTCAAACCGGTGACGCGTGCTGCTTGTGCAAAGTTTGCACTTTTGAACAGTTGCTATAGCGCCACCTAGGGGCGAATGTGAATTTGAGGGCTAGAATATCAAATTTTTCACCAGTCCCCACAAATGTGCCAAATAAAAATGAGTTTTCGAATATGTGCAGGGGGGGAAAAATGCAGTCAAAGTTCTGAAAAATAATAATAAGAAGAAGAATAATCATGAGGGTTTCAATAGGGTCCTTGCCAAGTTTGGCTCGGTCCCTAATAAGAAGAAGAAACACGAGGATTTCAATAGGGTCCTTGCCAAGTTTGGCTCGGTCCCTAATTAAAACTGCGCGCAGTGATGAACGGGACCTCGCGCCGGCTTGCAGCCGCCACTACGAGGTCCCGTTCATCACTGCGAGCAGTTTTAAAAAAAAATCGCGCCGGCTTGTGGCCGCGTCACGTGCCGTCGTAACATGTGTGCTGGCAAGATGTGCACATGTTAGGACCGCACGTGACGCAGCCGCAAGCCGGCACGAGGTCCCGTTCATCACTGCGCGCAGTTTTAAAAAAGCGCAGTTTTAAAAAAAATTCGCAAATTTATGTAATCTGTAGAAGCAGAGGTGCCCTGTGGTGTCCTACTGATTGTTTTGACATTAACATGTAAGACCACATTTAACTGAATTACATGTTGTAACAACTTTAACTAACATTATTAACCCTACATCAATGATCCGATAAATTCCCTAGGAGGAGTTAGTTGAAATACAAGGCGAAAAAGTGAAAGTATTCCATTCAAAATGGCCAACTTTGACAGCACGCCACGGCCATGCCCTTCAATGTACAGTCACAAATAGCACGATTTTGTTTCAGCACCACTTCATGACTGTACTGACCAATTTTGAAGCAGATCCGATAAATTCCCTAGGAGGAGTTAGTTCAAATACAAATTCCCTAGGAGGAGTAAGTTTAATACAAGGCGACGGATTTCAAAAATGGCCAACTTTGACGGCACGCCACGGACACGCCCTTCAACGTACAGTCACAAATAGCACGATTTTGGTTCAGCACCACTTCATGACTGTACTGACCAATTGTGAAGCAGATGCGATAAATTCCCTAGGAGGAGTTCGTTCAAATACAATGCGAAAAAGTGAAATTCCATTCAAAATGGCCAACTTTGACATCACGCCACGGACACGCCCTTCAACGTACAGTCCCAAATAGCACGATTTTGGTTCAGCACCACTTCATGACTGTACTGACCAAATTTGAAGCAGATCCGATAAATTCCCTAGGAGGAGTTAGTTCAAATACAAGGCGACGGAATTCAAAAATGGCCAACTTTGACGGCACGCCACGGACACGCCCTTCAACGTACAGTCACAAATAGCACGATTTTGGTTCAGCACCACTTCCTGACTGTACTGACCAATTTTGAAGCAGATCCGATAAATTCCCTAGGAGGAGTTAGTTCAAATACAAGGCGACGGAATTCAAAAATGGCCAACTTTGACGGCATGCCACGGACACGCCCTTCAACGTACAGTCACAAATAGCACGATTTTGGTTTAGCACCACTTCATGACTGTACTGACCAATTTTGAAGCAGATCTGATAAATTCCCTAGGAGGAGTTCATTCAAATACAAGGCAAAAAAGTGAAAAAAATTCAAAATGGCCGCCAAAAGTGAAAATTAGAAATGCAAATAGCCGACTTCCTGTGGGGTTTGGGGCATGGGTCCAAGAGGCTTTTCTGTAGGTATGGGCACATTGTACGTGAATACTGAGTTTCATACATATTGGTGAAAAGTGGCGCAGGGGCTGCTTTTTAAAGTTCCTGTAGGGGGCGCTACACACATGAGAAACACGAATTTTGGTATGTGAGCTACCAGCACCAGTCTACACGTGTCCTGTGAATTTCATATTCATAACTATTACGGTGTCCGCAGAGTGATCGACCCTCCTCTGGCGGCCATGTTGTTTTTTAAATCGACTTAATTTTTGGTGAGCAGTTAGAACTTTGGTACCTAACGGCCATTGAGTTGGTCCCGCTCAAATCAAACATTGCGTCTATGAACTGTGGCTATTTTAGTAACGGGCCACGCCCACTTCGATGCCACGCCCCATTTGAAAAATTGTTGACTTATTCTTGTTCAGAATTTGATTATGAACAACTTTAGTAGAGAGGTCCAACACCATAGGAGTCCAACTTCATGTAGATATGTGCAATTTACTATTTTCAGGGTGAAAAACACACCCCTTTTTGAACTCAATGGCTCATGGGTACTTTGAAATTTATCCTACAGACTAATCCTTATGTCAGATTGAAGATAATGGGCCATAGATGATATGTGCCAAAGGATTTTGGTCAAAGTCGAAAAACCTGGGATCCTTGGGGAATTTACTGTTTTTAACTAAATTCAAAATGGCGGGAAATCTGGCTACCGGAAGTGCTAAGTTTGTATCTGCAAATTTCTTCATTATGAGGATTTGCATATGTGTGCAAAGTTTCATGAGTTTAGGTCCAACCGGTGACGAGTTATGCTTGTCCAAACGTTGAAATTTTGGCATAGTTGGTATAGCGCCACCTAGGGGCGAATGTGAATTTGAGGGCTAGAATATCAAATTTTTCACCAGTCCCACAAAATGTGCCAAAAAAAAAAGAGTTTTCGAATATGTGCAGGGGGGGAAAAATGCAGTCAAAGTTCTGAAAAATAATAATAAGAAAAAACACGAGGGTTTCAATAGGGTCCTTGCCATGTTTGGCTCGGTCCCTAATAATAAAACTGCGCGCAGTGATGAACGGGACCTCGCGCCGGCTTGCAGCCGCCACTACGAGGTCCCGTTCATCACTGCGCGCAGTTTTAAAAAAAAATCGCGCCGGCTTGCGGCCGCGTCACGTGCCGTCGTAACATGTGTGCTGGCAAGATGTGCACATGTTAGGACCGCACGTGACGCAGCCGCAAGCCGGCGCGAGGTCCCGTTCATCACTGCGCGCAGTTTTAAAAAAGCGCAGTTTTAAAAAAAATTCGCAAATTTATGTAATCTGTAGAAGCAGAGGTGCCCTGTGGTGTCCTACTGATTGTTTTGACATTAACATGTAAGACCACATTTAACTGAATTACATGTTGTAACAACTTTAACTAACATTATTAACCCTACATCAATGATCCGATGAATTCCCTAGTTGGAGTTAGTTGAAATACAAGGCGAAAAAGTGAAAGAATTCCATTCAAAATGGCCAACTTTGACAGCACGCCACGGCCATGCCCTTCAATGTACAGTCACAAATAACACGGCGTTGGTTGAGCACCATGTTTTGACTGTACTGACTAATTGTGAAGCAGATCCGATAAATACCCTAGGAGGAGTTTGTTCAAATACAAGGGGAAAAAAGCGAAAATAAGACCACGGAATTCAAAACGGCCAAATTTGATGGCACGCCACGGCCACGCCCTTCAACGTAGAATCACAAATAGCACGATTTTGGTTCAGCACCACTTCATGACTGTACTGACCAATTTGGAAGCAGATTCGATAAATTCCCTAGGAGGAGTTAGTTCAAATACAAGGCGACGGAATTAAAAAATGGCCAACTTTGACGGCACGCCACGGACACGCCCTTCAACGTACAGTCACAAATAGCACGGCGTTGGTTCGGCACCATTTATTGACTGTACTGACCAATTTTGAAGCAGATCCGATAAATTCCCTAGGAGGAGTTCATTCAAATACAAGGCAAAAATGTGTAATTTTTTCAAAATGGCCGCCGAGAGTGAAAATGAAGAAATTAAGATTTCCGACTTCCCGTGGGGTTTGGAGCATGGGTCCAAGAGGCTTTTCTGTAGGTATTGGCACGTTATACGTGCCTACCGATTTTCATACATATTGGTGAAACGTGGCGCAGGGGCTGCTTTTTAAAGTTCCTGTAGGGGGCGCTACACACATGAGAAACACAAATTTTGGTATGTGAGCTATCGACACCAGTCTACACGTGTCCAGTGAATTTCATATTCATAACTATTACGGTGTCTGCAGAGTGATCGACCCTCCTCTGGCGGCCATGTTGTTTTTTAAATCGACTTAATTTTTGGTGAGCAGTTAGAACTTTGGTACCTAACGGCCATTGAGTTGGTCCCGCTCAAATCAAACATTGCGTCTATGAACTGTGGCTATTTTAGTAACGGGCCACGCCCACTTCGATGCCACGCCCCATTTGAAAAATTGTTGACTTATTCTTGTTCAGAATTTGATTATGAACAACTTTAGTAGAGAGGTCCAACACCATAGGAGTCCAATTAATGTAGATATGTGCAATTTACTATTTTTGGGGTGAAAAACACACCCCTTTTTGAACTCAATGGCTCATGGGTACTTTGAAATTTATCCTACAGACTAATCCTTATGTCAGATTGAAGATAACGGGCCATAGATGATATGTGCCAAAGGAATTCTGTCAATGTCGAAAAACCTGGGATCCTTGGGGAATTTACTGTTTTTAACTAAATTCAAAATGGCGGGAAATCTGGCTACCGGAAGTGCTAAGTTAGTATCTGCAAATTTCTTCATTATGAGGATGTGCATATGTGTGCAAAGTTTCATGAGTTTAGGTCCAACCGGTGACGAGTTATGCTTGTGCAAACGTTGAAATTTTGGCATAGTTGGTATAGCGCCACCTAGGGGCGAATGTGAATTTGAGGGCTAGAATATCAAATTTTTCACCAGTCCCACAAAATGCACCAAAAAAAAATGAGTTTTCGAATATGTTCAGGGGGGGAAAAATGCAGTCGAAGTGGCCTAAAAATAAGAAGAAGAAGAATAAACACGAGGGTTTCAATAGGGACCTTGCCAAGTTTGGCTCGGTCCCTAATAATAAGAAGAAGAATAAACATGAGGGTTTCAATAGGGACCTTGCCATGTTTGGCTCGGTCCCTAATAATCGGACCAAAAACAATAGGGACCTTGCCAGTTCTGGCTCGGTCCCTAATAATAATAATACATAGAATTAATATAGCGCATTTCAAGGCTCTCAAAGCGCAAGCGAGTGTTGACATCCTCCTCTACCACCTTGCAGCACCAGGCTGGTTGACGTGTGCCTAACCACTCACCACACACACACAGCAGCCATGCTTATCTTTCAAGATGAAGACACTGTTCACGTGCTCTTACGACAGAACAGACAGAAGCAAGAGAGCAGCCCCAAGCAGACAGACGCTGGAGGTCTGATTAAAGTATATATATACTGTATGTGTTAAAGAACACTACGTACAAAAGGGTTAGTAAATGTCAATTAAAACTCAAGCACTGCTCTAAGATTCAAAAGGTATGGAAACGTGCACATAGTTAGAACTACCATGTGGTTTATACCCCCCCCCCCCCCCCACCACCTGGCCCAGCTGCACAGCTTCCCCTCCTCTGAAGAGAATAACTGTGATCATTTATTTGCGCCACTTCCTTTTTTTTTATGCCACCTTAAATATTGTAATCGTTACAGTACATTCTGGTCGCTTCTCAGAACAACGTTATCTCTCTGGACTCGCTCCACTGGTGGCGGTGCGCCACCTCCGGGCTCAGAGTGGCTGTGATCCACGTCCACGGGGCCGACCCAGTGCTAAATAACACAAGTAGAGATGGTGTGAAAATCCTGCTAAGCCCCTCCCCTAGAAACAGCAGGAAGCGTCATCTTCACCGTGCGCGTCAAGAGAAAGTGAGGCAGAGGAAGGAAGAGACGCGAGAGAGAGAGATGAGAGAATAGTTCCGCAAAACTAAAAGAATGGACATGATGTATTCCTTTAAAGAATAGTTATGATAGCACAGGGTTCAATAGGGTGAGGTGAGATTGTGTTGGGTGTTCATACGGGTGGGATAAGGAAAGTGAGGGGCGTGGGGGTGGGTGGGTGGTGGGGGGGTCGTGGGGGGGCGGGGGGGGGGGGGTGGGGGGGTTGGCTGGGCGGGGGGTCTTGTGCTTTTTCGGTGCCTGTGCTCTTCGGTCTTTCTACTGAGACGGGAACGTTGACAGACGTCTGAGCTCCGGCAAAACACCAGGACGTCCCAGATAAGAGGTGGGAGCGCGCACCACACCGCACTCTGAGGGAGATTGTTGCATTGTCGCGTTTGGATGTCAGTTTGTCGGGAGAACACGGAAAGGCGGGAGAGAGAGAGAGAGAGAGAGAGAGAGAGAGAGAGAGAGAGAGAGAGAGAGGTTGGAGAATAGTTTAACTCTGGAGTCATATCCCGCGGGAGGCCTTAAGCGAGTGGAATGTCTGTAATGCAGCGGAGGACAGCCCACGCACATGTGCGTTTGTGTTTGTCTGCGTGTGTGTGTGTGTGTGTTTACAAGGCTCCCATATGTGTGCGTTTATTCGTGTATCAGTGGGTTTAATTAAGCAGACTTTAGTCTTGTAAATGCTGCACGTGGAAGGAGCTCATTGCTTACACACACACACACACACACACAGAGAGAGATGACTCACTGGAGAGAATAAATCATCAGTGGAAATTCCTGTGAATCTTACAGTTGAACTCTATTAGGAAGACTATTTTCTGTGTCATTGATATAATATTACATATTTATGTCATTTACCTCACTCTGCATATCCAAATATTGGCCAGACACAGATAGCCTTGTCTATACAGTATGTGTGTGTGTGTCATGCATGCAGTCTTCATAGACCTTGGTTTGGATGAGGGGATGCGGACCTACTGGTTTTAAGGAGTTCGACCGGTAACCGGAGGGTGTACTGGTTCGAATCCCGACTGGTCGGCAAAAAATGTGGACGGGGGGGGGAAAGTTGTGCTTCCCGGGGCACTGTACTGCAGCTGACCACCGTGTCCCGATGTGTGTGTGTGGACCTCTGACAAGGTCACTCCTCTGTGTGTGAATGTGTTCACCGGCTCTCAAAAAGCAGAGAAAGAATTTGCCCCCAGAAAGGGACAATAAAGGGTAACTTAACGTAAGGTGACGTAACATGAAAACAATCCTATTTAGCTTGAATCTGTTTGTTTAGACTCTATGTTTTGTGGGCTAACGAGGGGACGTCTTATGGGAGTGATTCTTTATCTGACAGCTTCAGGGGCTGATGACCGCAGGGGCTCTGCACACACACACACTCTGAGAATGAGTTGGTGTCCCCCCTCCATGGGACACCATGGAGGGGGGACAAATTTCACCCACCTGCCCACCGTCAAATACATTCAGCAGGGCACTGACCCGCAAGGGACTACGGCAAACATGGAAAACGGCTGAAATATTGTGTGCAGTATTGATACATTGAGCTGTCGTGATAGTGTGATACTGCCACGTATTCTCTGTTCTGTGGCCTAAGTGAGATTAGGTCTGTTGAATTATTGTGGTCTCTGATCACCCCCCCCCCCCCATGGTGTCCCATGGAGGGGGGGGGGGGGACAGAGAATACGTGGCAGGCCCTGTGTGTCGTCAATGTCCACACTGACAACGCTCTGACCAACGGTTCAATCCCCTGAATCGACAGGGGTTGTTTTGTTCTTATTTGTAAGTCTTTTTCATTCACACTATCACGACAGCTTAATGTATCAATACCGCACACAATATTTCAGCCGTTCTCCATGTTTGCCGTAGTCCCTTGCGGGTCAGTGTCCTGCTGAATGTATTTGACGGTGGGCAGGTGGGTGAAATTTGTGAAATTCTTACATTTTAAGATCTCATTCTCATTCTCCAATGGCACTATTAGACAAATACAATCGTCACATTTCTGAACAATGAATAAACCAACGAGTATAACGGCAGGCAGTGCCAGTAAGTGGAGAGAGAGTTGTGCTCTGTGACACCTGACACATTCAGCAGAGACGTGCATGAGGGTGTTCCTACTTTGATGTAGGCTTTGTTTGCGAAGGCCTGAGGTTACAATGTGCAGATGTGAAAGTGTTGTCTATTTTACCTATGACACCTGACAGAGCCAAGCGGAAATGGTACACAACACTACATTTTCACGCCAAAAATATTGAACCAAGTACAGTAGTTTTAACATAAAGTAATGCAAGCAATAAAGTGCAAACCCATCTAAGAAAAGAGGGTTTTGAAACATGTTGTTTGAGAAGAACAGCAGTAATGCAGGAAACAGACATCACCTCCTTCTCTCCTAGGGATCATTAGAGCAGTGATCTCATCCTGAATGTTCTTTTAGCAGTGAGGTCATGGGACCACGACTGGGACCATTATAGTGGCTCTACTGGTCAATAGATGGCATGGACGACGTTCACAGCAAACACCACTTTCTCTCCCAACAGACAGACGACAAAGCAGCTTGGCTGGAGACACAAGGAGGAAAAGCAAGTGGGTGTAAGGAGGAAGCCCGGCCCCTCGTATCATCGAGGTGCAAGGCAGCGCCGTTGATCACAGCACAACTCATGAAGATGAGCGGAGCGAACCAGAGCTGCGTCAGCAACAAGGAGGACCTCCAGAGCTACCAGCACCAGGTCTACGTGGTGGTGTACGCCATCATCTTCACCCTGGGGCTGCCCTGTAACTTGATGGCGCTCTGGGTTTTCCGGCAGTACATAAAGGAGACCAAGAAAGCAGTGCTGTTCATGATCAACCTGGCCTTGGCCGACCTGATGCAGGTGACTATAAGCTTCCGCTGCAGATTGCTTCCGTAGGACTTTTGTTTTAAAACATTTTATGTAGCGGGATCTGAAAACTGCGTATACTTAACGATGGTTAAGTATAATGATGGTTAACTTGATGGTTGCAAATTAACTCGATTTGGTTGCCCCTGTAGTGACTGATCAAGGTCTGAGCAATCATTCATTTCTTGCTAATATAATCTATTTGAGACAGCTGAAAGGTGAGAGCTTTCATGTTTAAGGGCAAACAAAGAGCCTCAAATGACGCAGCTATTTTTGTAAGCACGCGATAATCAGGCCACTGTCACATTAAACTATGACACACGAGCTAATCTGATGCTGGTATATGACCTTGCATACCACTTTGTGCACTTAAACTGAGGAGATCCTCATGTGCTCGGCGTGTGATTTACCTCCTCTGCCCAGGTGCTCTCCCTGCCCCTGCGGATCTACTACTACCATTACAACGTCTGGCCCTTCGGCCAGCCCCTCTGCATCTTCTGCTTCTACCTCAAGTACGTCAACATGTACGCCTCCATCTTCTTCATGGCGTGCATCAGCCTGCGCCGGTGCGAGCTCAACATGCATCCGCTGAAGCACCGCTCCGCCAAGAAGAAGGGCGACCTGTTCATCTGCGCCTCGGGCTGGCTGCTGGTCTGCCTGTGCTGCATCCCCTTCCCCCTCCTCCGCACCCCCAGGCCGCCCCAGACGGCCCACCACCTCGACGCCGAGGCCGGCGGCAGCGGCGGCGGCGGCGGCGGCGGCGCTCTGGTCGGTGCTACGAGCCCCAGTGTCCAGGACTTCACCGGAAACCCGCAGCAGGTTTGCTTCTCGGAGCTGCCCATGCGGCCCATGGACGCCCCGGTCGTGTGGACGCTGCTGATCCTGGCCGAGCTCCTGGGCTTCGTCCTGCCCTTGGTGCTGGTGCTGGTGTGCGCCTGCCTGAACGTGGCGAGTCTCCGGAGCCGGACGGAAGCGGGGGCGACGCACGACAGGCGGGAGCAGCGGCGGGCCATGAGGATGGTGATGAGCTGCCTGATGGTGTACCTGGTGTGTTTTGTCCCGTACCACGTGACCTTCCCGCTGGACTTCCTGGCCAAGGTGAACGCCTTGAGCTGCAGCCTGCGGGAGAGGGTCCTGCGGAGCCACCCCGTGACGCTGTGCCTGGCGAGCTTCAACTCCAGCCTGGACCCCATCATGTACTACCTCACCACCAAGGAGTTCTGGAGGCGGGGCCGTGGGGACGTAGGCTGACGCGCCAGAGGAACCCTCACCTTAAAAAATCGCCAACGGGATATTCTTGTTGTGGACGCTTGATTGAATGTCACTTTTTTTATATATATAGCATTTATTCTGTGATGGCCCGAACAGCCCTTGTGATTCTTCATTATTTTCGATCTATTTTTTTAAAACACACAGGTGTGTTTTACTGCGAGTGTTCATTCGTACTACAGAATGGTTCTATTTCTATTTCTAGTTTTCATTTCCTTTGCACAAGCACGTTTTTTTTTCCGTTTGTCTTCCGGAAAGTCCCCAGACCTTTTAATGTGAAACGAGACCAACGCCCTCAACGCCGAAAGACAAGCGGTGGTATTGACTCAGAACGTGTTGATGTCAATAAGTGAATGTATGGAGAGTTCCACACAATATGAAGAAGCATTGCTTTGGGTGAAATTATATTGGATGAAGCTATTGTATGATTAAACTATTTCATAAATAGTTTGTGTCATATTATGTGTAATAGTTGTGTATTATAGTCATTTAAAAATAAACATATAGAGCAGGCTTCTAAAGGTAAAGAAATGTAACTTTATTCAACAACAAATTACAATTACAAAGTGACATTAATTTCAATAACTTTACACAAAACCATATTATCTTTCATCAAAACATGTTGAGCATCTCCCTGTGTTCAGAAACACACTTCACCGGGCACAGCTCTATCCCTTCCGATTGTCCTTCTTTGCAGCTAGATTTTTATGGGAAGCCGTTTTAATTGTTATTTCACAATTTAATTACAAACATTTTAAACATTTATTTACAAAAATTTAGCATCGTGTTTGTCGTGTTTGAATCAATTGAAACAACTTGGAGGTACACAAATAAAATCCTTGGAGATGGTAACCAAAAATGTACACATTTGCTAAAATTGCCAAAAGTCTCGATTCTGTTCAGCTATTAATTGTTTTTGCACGTCTGCCACTTCTCATTTCCTCAATCGAATCTCACACATTAGCATGTCAATGTCCATTACAATGTCCTGCGGGGGAGCAATCTCTCCTCTTTGAGGTTTGATGTCATCAATACAGTAACGAGTTCAAACAGTAGGAAGGGACTTCACCTACAGACTCAGACCTCACCTACAGACTCAGACCTTGGGTCTGAGTCTCATTATGACGACACTAAATAAACAAAACAAGTGCATTGTTGTGGGGTGTCATCCAGCCGTCTTAGCTAGGCATTTAAAACTTACACCGATGAAGTCTGGAAGGTATAGGACTCTTCTAAACATCTCCCTACAACGTCTTACATCAGGCCGACATGAGACGGGTTTCACATACAATAACGCTTCTGTGTGAGGTGATCGGATGTTGTAACATGCCAATAGATGTAGCATCACTAGCTAATATATGTACGAAAGCTAGCTTAGACATGTAGGAGAGCTAGCTAATAGATGGAGGATCACTTGCTTATTGATGATTCAGGTTCTTATTTATCCCCAGGGGGAAATTGTTTCATTGCTATCTAAAACATGTAGGATAGCTAATAGGATCAAAACTAAAACAGCCCCAGTAAAACGTAAGCTAGCATTATCGAAGAGATGACCAGTACAAGACTAGATAGGGACCAGGTTAGTTAATGAGCAATCAATAACCTAAAGATGTTACATTGTGGTAGCTTATAACGCTGAAACATCAAATTCACTTGGGGAAAGAGCGGGGAAAGCATAATGTTCAGTAGTAAGGTAATTTTTTACAAAAATACTCTGCTAGTGTAATAGCAGCTTGCGCTCTCTCGCCCTCTCTCTGTTTCACTCTTTCTTTCTATCTTTCTTTCCCTCCCTCTCTCTCTTTCTCTCTCTCATCAGGCCTTGCAGATTCTAGTCTCGGTAACAAACTTGTTCTCAAAGTGGTGGATGGTGAAGCACTTCTCTTCAGAACGCTTCTGGATTCGGCCACCTGATGGAGACAAGAAAAAAACGTTTTAGAAAACTTCCCACATCGTTTTCTATCGCTGGTCTAAAACTAGAGCAACAGGTAAGATTGTATTTTCAATAATTATAGTAATAACAATATTTTAATACATAGGAAGTTATGCTGCCACCAAACCGGGGAGCTCAATATCGAGTTCAAGCTAAATCACCATCGTTGTGCAACATGTGTTTAAAGTCTGTGTTGCAGGGTTCATTTTTTTTTGTTTGTGCAATTTGCTTGTTGGTAATAAACATTTAAACGGTTATCCATTGTATTTAATGTTGTTGGGTATCACAAAACAGAATTTAATACGAAAAAGAAGGTATGATTTTAGCGGTTTGCAATTGATTCTCATTTCCCCCACAATACATTGCATGACGTCATGTTGGGGAGACGACAGACTGAAGCCCCATTGAGACCCTTGAGAGTAGAGACTAGTAAGAGAGTGTTAGCAGATTATACAGATATATATATATATATATATATATATATATATATATATATATATATATATATATATAGATAGATAGATAGATAGATAGATAGATAGATAGATAGATAGATAGATAGATAGATAGATAGATAGATAGATAGATAGATAGATAGATAGATAGATAGATAGATAGAGTATTCAAGTATTTATTATTGCCAAACGACACAAATCGTCGGGAATTCATTTTGGTGGTTCGGCTCACACAGGACAGTACAAGACAACACAGAACAAGGGAGACAACAAGTCTGACTGGACATACACAAAAGACATCACATTAAAACTAGACAAATGAGTTGAATGATGGATATAGATAAATATGTTATATATAAATATTTTTTGCCAAGCAGAGCCAGTCAGTCCTGTGCGTGTATGCAAATTAGCCATGTGCGCCAAACAGAAGAAGGACGTAATGTTGAGAAGTCATACTAAAAACGGATAGCAAGCGAAAGCTAAACCAGAGTGTATCACTCACACACTTTGGGTCCATTCTAACTTAAGGTAAAAGACAATTTAAATCTTTGCAGTGACTGAATGTTGATGGTAGAACTGATTGTTGTGCATAAGATGAGTGTGTGCGACTGTGCGTTGTGTCCTTCCCGGCTTCGCACTACTGCATGGTTAGTTGTGGTTGGTTGTGGTCTTAGTGAAGCAGCCTAGCCTTGGAGTTGGAGGAGTTGGAGTGATCGTGTACGTGCGTGCGAGAGCGAGAGAGAGCACACCCGCCGTGATGATGTTTGTCTCGTTGTGGGCTGTCAGCATCCGCCGGGTTGGACAGAATGTGCTTTGTGTGTCAATGACATATCTGTCTTTTCGTATTTGCTGTAGATGGATGGTTAAATAATCTCACACGATCGGTCATACTGCAGGCTCTCATTTGCAAGTTCACTGATTGCGTGTCTGATAGGCTATATACACCTGGCATTTATTCCGTTGATTGCGCTTCTAAATGCACCAGATTGATGCCAATTATTGTCATGTTTGCATTGTAATGCACATCTTTGCCTCTCCTTGATATAAAACAATGTGCATCGAAACAACTTTAGCCAATGCAGCCTCCTATGTCAGTGTTGCTTTACGAATACTATAGCATATCGGTTTATCAAAATTGTTAAGTGTGTGCGTGTGTGTTGTCATGTAGGCTATAGACTGATTGTCTTGGCTTGCATCGATGAAATATTGTAATGTTATTGGCCTAGATCGTTATTAAGCAACAATCGGGAGATGGGACTCCACGAATATTGACGGGTATTTCGCACACAGGGTAAAAGCTTAGAAATAAACACTTGGTAAAGATGTTGTTACTGGAGCTAGTATGCTACCATAAAAACATGGGATAACTAATCGGAAATTTGTTTACAATGTCGGGGGGAAGATTTAATTAAGGATTATCTGGGGGGGAATTTCACAGGTGGGAGTGGCAAGTTAGCCCATAGCTAGCATTATGCCTTCTATTTCTAGATCTTCTGATTAAGTACCGGTACGTATCTGAACTAACAACAGAATCACTGTCACTAGATATAAAGAAAACGTTGACTTTCACTCGGTGCTATTCACTGACTGTAAAAAAAAAAAGTGTTGTTACTGTATGCACTGCTGTTCATAGACTAGCTCCAGCGCTCGTTGCTGAGTTGCTAAATGGCCATCAGTCATTGCCATTCTCGGCAATTCCTCATTCGCCCTCTCACGTCTGACAGGTTCGAAATGATACGGTTGTGGGCCATCATACATGTAATTTGTGGTTCTTGCCACCTCTTCCCCATCCCAGACAACACCCGTTACTACCAAAAACTACAAAAACTGGACTTTAACGCTATTTTGGAGACATTTTATTAATGATATACTTATTGCTTTATGTACCCATTAATCGAAACTTCCGGTTAACCTGCAACAGGGGCTTTAAAGGTCCAGTATATAAAATGAAGGGGCTACACTTTTAATGTATTAATCTTAAGATTTAGCTGACAGATGAAACGCGTTTTTAACAACGTCAAGCTAATATTTGATTGTTATTTTAAACTTTACTGTTTACAGTGATAGCATCGTAATCAAATGTGTTCAATTCAAATCATCACAAACCAAAAAAAACGGTGTCATAGATCTCATTTCTAAGTTACTCAGTTTATACATGTTATTTTCGGAACATTAGCCTACGGCGTCCAAACACGCGCTAATGGCGGAGCCAACGCCCCTGGGGGGGTCCTGACCTGGCAGCTCCGAGCGGGGCTGCATGCGGTACGTCTCCTTGCCGTCACACAGCCGGCGGATGTAGAAGCCCAGGGGCTTGATGTCATCGATGCGCTCCGTCACCACCAGGTCCTCCTGCACCAGGTAGCTGCGGTAGGAGCCAGACTGGACAAGAGCAAGCCAACAGTGAACCAACGCACAACGACAACTGAAGCTCGCTGTGGTGTAATGTACGCACGGATACGGCGGGTCAGGGATCGGGTTTGACGTCGGATTGGTCTCTTTGGGATCATTATGACTATTAGAGGGTTACCTGTGCTGCATGTCTGACAATGAAGGCTAATTCAAGAGGTCACTGTGGACTAGTGATCGACAAATATATATAAATATGTTGTCCGGCCGAAATTATCTGCCGATATTTGCGTTTTTTGTTTTTTTTACGTGTATCCGTATCGGCTGATTTTTTTTGGCCGATTTTTTCCCTACGGTGTGAAACTACGATGGGGATTTGCCCGTTTGACCTTGACTGACTAACTGGGTCATGTTATTCCGAGCCAGTGACGGCGATGCCGTGGGCTCACCATGAGCTGCATGAAGAGGTCCATGAGGTCCTGGGGGGGGAGCACCACGGACGTGTTGAGGGGGATCACAAAGCAGGTCCTCAGAGTCAGGTCCAGGTACGCAGTCAGCTTCTGCTCGAGGGAACACACACACACACACACACACACACGGTTGGATCTCAGGACACGAGTGTGACAGAGGGAAGGAGAGAGAGGTTAACTGAGGGATAATGATGGAGCTGTGTGTGTGTGTGTGTGTGTGTGTGTGTGTGTGTGTGTGTGTGTGTGTGTGTGTGTGTGTGTGTGTGTGTGTGTGTGTGTGCCACAGGAGATGTTTTTTGTACCCTTGAACAAAGCAGTATCTCATCTCATGAAAATATTTGAATCCTCTCCTTTGTAATGTGATTGGTGGATTCAAATAAAGAATTAAAATGCGTGCGTGTGCGTGCGTGCGTGCGTGCGTGTGCGTCTCTCTCTTCAGTCCCGCACCCTGTGGAAGTCGTGGAGGATGTAGGCGGGGTCACCGGATCGGAAGCGGGGGGGCGGCACACTGATGACGGCCATGTTGTCGGAGATCTCCACCTCCTCCTCCACGCGGGGCAGGTAGTAAGGCTGGTTCTCGCCGGCCACGCCGGCCGACACGTCGCTGAACTGCATGGAGCCGTGGTAGAGCCGCTGAGAGACGGACAGAACAACCCCCCAGCGCAGCGTGAGCTTCTGTGACAGACGTTAGTGCGTTTGTAAACCCTCACACCCCGTGGCCTTAAGAGCGCTTCTAGCCGCTGAGTCAGAAGCCTGAGCTTTTAGCTCAGTGGTCAGAGCGTTCCACTCCCGTGTCGGTAGTGTTGTTGTAGTTCGAGAGGTGGCAGGTTCGAGACCCGGGAGCGGTCGAACTGCTCTCTGCTACACTTCCTTGCGTTTGTGCGCAGCGTTCCGAGCCTCCTTGAGTTTGGAAGGTGCTAAATAAATTGGATTTATTGGGGGTCAAGCAGCGAAGCTGCTAGACAACCTATTGTTATTGTAAGTTTTCCTATTATTATTATTCCGCCATGGGAGTCTGTGGCAGCCCATAGAACCCCATGGTAAAAAGTTGAGAAATTTGGCACACTGATTCAGGACAGTCCCTTAATTGTTATTATTATTATTATTATTATTCACCGAGTCAACGGTGGTTAGAGGAAACCCAACCCCCTTGTTTTGGCTTGTCGCTACCCACTGGAAGACTGTATAAAAAAATATATAAAAAGGCCTATATGTTTTTTTAAATACTTTTTAAAATGTTGTTGTTTCGATTTTTGCATGGAGCCAGAATGTTTGATGTTGCATAGTAAACCGAAATGGTCAATAACAGGTATGTCACGAAATGGCAATGGAGTTTTTTAATCCATAAAGGGCCATTTGAGTCCATATTTACATGTTATCCTACTTTTTAATAACATTTAAGTCTAGATTTAGACATGGGTCCATCCTTAGCGCTAATATGTAACCCACAGCATCTGCTTCCATCCAAAATAAGTTGTTTTTGTGTTTGGTTTTATCCAAATAAGGACAGCAGCTGACAGTTATGAATAATCATAAGACAGTCAACCTTTTGTGGTTTTGTTCTTCAGAATTACTTAATCACTGTGAAAGCACCGGGTGTGGTTTAACAACCGATACAAGGTGAACGGTACGACGAACTGCAGGTCTGTTCACCGTGTGAAGAAACCACACGTTTAACCTTTACCACTCTGTCAAACCCAGCTCAAAACAACCATATCAGAGGACTAAATAATGTGCTTCCTCAACAATCACACAAGTGTGGTTGTTCATTTTAAGAACAAAATGAATCATACTTCACAGAGAAACGATGGGAACGACAGGAAGGGGCTTTAGATAGATACTCTCAGTAGACCTAGATGTATTCTATTTATATCAGTGGAAAGCATGCAACCAAAAAAACAGGAGGAAATGCTAAATCATGATAATATTAGATCCATCCCCCCTTTGATATTATTTAAGTAAATTAATTTAGTTGACACTTTTATGAGCACTTATGGGATTAGTTATTCTGCTCAGGGATGCCTACAGCTAAACTGCAAACATTGAAGTAGGCTATTAATAATTAATTACAATAACAGAACCCCCCTGTCCCATGTCCACTTCCCTATTTTTCATTTCGACCCTGCTGCTTTGTTTCCATAGCCTAGGACTTACTTTTGGGGTGAAGTAGCGGTAGAGGCATGCTCCTCCAACGATGAGCCCGCTGAGGATGAAGGCTATCCCCAGCAGAGTGAGCAGACAGCGGCCTGTGGAGCCCTCGCTGCCCTCCCGGGCGCAGGCCAGCTCGGGATCCTACGAGGAGGTCAAGCGCACGTATTCAGCGCGCACGCAGCCAGACAGGCGCATCATTGACACACGCAGCGCGCAGACACACGACGCACACATTGAACTAGTCGGGAGAGGTCAGCTAGAACCGAGATAAAACATCGCTTTTACGGACATGCGTTAATATGAGAGCAGAGGACCATTATTCCTAAAGATGGGCGGGCCTAGACCACTGTTTGTCAGCCCTCCGCAGGTGTAATCTATTAATCCACAGAACGCTTCCACGAAACACGAACAAATACGATGCAAATCCATATCATACTGATGCATACAAAACGTATATTTTCACCATTAGCGTAGGACATTATGTGCGCCCAATAACAACGGCTACAATAATGAAGGGCATGTTGATTGTGGCGTGATGGCGACTGTAGAGAGAGGCCTCACGCGAGTCCTGCGACAGACGCAGACAAACACGCAGAGCCGCTGGCGCACACAGACAAGACAATCATTTACCGTGTCCGAAGCCGGCACCTCTTTGCCTAGCGCCTTCTGCGCCAGAGCGGAGTTGAACGCGATCTTCACCATGTTGAATTGTACAGTATGGCCTCCCTACGTGGAAGAGTTGGATAATCAGTGCAGACACTAGTGATGTCCGCTTCGGTTATCCTCGGCAGCTCCGCTCTGTGACGCACTTTACAACCTCGGATTTGTTCTGCACTTCCGGTTTTGCTGGATGACCTGCAGACAGGGAGGGTAGGGGCGGAGCTGGCCCTCGGGCCACCGCTTTTCCGTTATTTTCGTTCTCAGAAATAAAGATAAAGATGGCAGCAAGTGATAAGTGCAATGTTAATGCAATGCCCCCCCCCCCACAATTGATGATGATGAATAATAATAGCACCAAGAAGATCGTTTAATATAGCAACAATATGTGGATGTGATCATTGGATGTACGCATGATGTGCAACAATGTATTATGAGAGTTTTATTGGCATTAGTGCATATATATATATATATATATATATATATATATATATATACATACATACAATTATTAGAATACAAAAGATCATTTGCTCATTAAAACAACGGCCAACAATGTTGGGAGATAGTGAAGCGGTAGGTCTTTTTTTGTGGAATCAGCCCCTGCCTAACCCGTTCTCCCTAACTCAAACCCCTCCCATGGGCAGAGACAAACCACCGCAGTGGGAAAAGGAAGAAACATTCAGAACAGGGATGGACAACTGGCGGCCCGCATCCTCACTCAGCGAGGCCCGCAGATCATTTAAGATTTTATTTTTATTTATTTTTTTTACAGAAAACTTGATCAACAAAAACCGTACCTTTCAGTCAAGATGAGAAACAGTAATTCAAAGGCAAACCCATGTGTCTAGTTTGCTTAGAAACAATATCAGTCATGAAAGATTTCAATTTAAGTTGCCAGTACAACTACTACAACTGCACTGAATATAATGCTAGTTGTTGTTTTTTGCTGTTTTTCAGTTTTGTGCCATCATTGAATGATGATGTATGTGAGCCCTTTGCACTGAAAAAAATAAGAATCACTCATGTGGCTGTTGTTGTTTCTTTTAAAACAAACTTGTTGTGTTTGTCGTTTAACAAGAGTATAGACATGTTAAAAATGCATTTGAGCATGGAAAATATGAGATCAATGTATGTTGGTTCAATTAACATACATAGGCTATGAATCTGAATTAATTTTTAGGTCGTGGCCATCCCCAAAACGCACCAGAATACAGGAAATCATCTGCCAAATTCAAATCTGAATTTGGCAGATGGCAGATATTGGCAGATCTGCCAAATTCAAAATTTTCTGGGGGTCCTCCCCCAGAAAGTTTTGAATTTGAAATTTTTATTTTTAATTTAAATGTGAATTTGCAAACAATACAATCTCCAGCCATTTAGCAGACACCTTTATCCAAAGACATTTGCTAAAATAATGCACTACCGAGTCCCGACAGAGAGAATAATTTTCACCAGCGCGATTGTGCATGTAAGTCCCGCCCGTTTGGATTTGTGAACGCTAATGTCCTCAAAGCCCATTCAGCGCAATACAGCGATCTAACGTGGGGAGCGAGAGGCTCACTCAGCGGTCCTTTGGCCCTAGCGGTGTGACCTGTGGGAGCCTGGGTCCTCTTAAACGCCATTATTTCAGTGTTTCAGTTTTCAGTTAACACCGCTTGACTTGCACCACTGATTCGTTCTTAGCCCTAAGTTCTCTAAGCCCTATTCGTTCTTTAGTACTACTAACACTTTGTACTAACAATTTGTCTCTTTAGTACTGCTAAAGAAATTCCACAGATCCATTACTAGTTGACTGCTTTATCAGACAATGTAGCTTTTAGGCCGCTCCCGATTAATACATGACCAATCAGGGCATCTCTTCTCTGATTGGTTAGAGAAATTCTGTCATGTGCTATTATAATACGTATGATTATAATTTTTTCCACAATTGTTGACTGTGAGAATTTGAGTCTTCTCGAATGATGATTAGACTGTTACACGTTTAGGGTACAGCCCAATGCCGCTGCTAGCCTCTTTCTCAGAAGCCTTTCTCCCTCCTCTAAACTTTTATTTGCGGGGAAACATGTGCAGACTGGTTTCAATTGTGTGAACTTGAGGGCACGCAAACATGGGCCGCTGGTTAAAACGTAAATCTAACGTTACATCACCTGAAGTGGAACCTGCTTGGATAAAACACGGAACCCGAAAGAACTCACCTTAATGCAAACAGTGGCAGCGATGTCAACGTTCACAATGTTAACCCTCTGGTTCCTCACACAGGTTATTCTCACTTTACTAAGCAGTCCAAAGACAAGGGTCAGGCTAACTGGCACAGAATATATCCACGGCTCGAATATAACAACGGTGAAATAAGCTGATCAATTTGTGTCGATTTATATAATTTATGGGGAATTTCCCCCCCCCCCCCCCCCCCCCATTTCGAAAAAAAATAATTTCAAGCACTGAGTACATTTAATTGTGATAATATGTTATTACGTTGAATTCAAACTTGAAAAAGAGAACAGAGGCAAAATAAGACCTATTTTTTTGGTGAGTAGGCGAGACGACATTTCTTAACAGAACTTAACCCCTAAGCATAATAAACTTAGCCTGAGAACCAGACAAATTCTGGCCAGCTCATGTTTTAATTTCTCTGAAGATAAGGTCTGGCCACCCTCACATGCAAACATTTTTCCACCTGGAACGAAATAGGCCGACCATTCACAACCGTGTATATTACATGAGTCAGGATAAATGCAATGATGGTGCAAGTACGCCATAGAGGCATTTCAACAACAACAAAGATGGCTGCTGCTGATGTAGAACAGTCTGTTGATCCTATCGAGACAGTAATTAATGAAATAACAAAGAAGAACAAAAAGAAAGAAGAACAAACAACTGCACTTAAGCTTCTGTTGAGAAGAAAGATGTTTTTTCGTCGGTCAGTGCTGGGTCTCCCGTTTTGTTGCTATATATGGGTGCCTTTCCAATTAGGTCCAGAGGCATTTTGGTCAACAATTATGAACACACAAGGCGAATGTGATGAAGGTGCCTGCATCAATGCCCGTGGCGACACACTAAACAAACTAAACAGCCCTATAGGTGTAAGATGTGTTTCTTTAACCTGCGCCACACCTTTGGTCCGCCTTCAGTTAGTCAGAATCATGCAAGTGGATGTGTTTTTCAGACAGCAAAGATGGGCATAATCTATAGGTCAGAAAATGATTCTGACAACCAAATAGTGCAACATAGTAGGACAATGGCAATGCAAAATATAAAAGGTATTGATTGAGGCCCCACCCAATGTGTGGTCTTGTGATTGACAACGTCTTCAGGCATTGCACCTTGCACCCACTGTAGTTGCTGCTTGTGGGAGTTGACATGGGCTGTAGTCAACCAAAGGAAATTTTGGTAGACTGAAGTTCTGCTAGTTATCTCTAGATGAGCACTCAACCAGAGAATGTCTAATATGAAGAGAACTGGCACTCTCTGGTGACTTCCGGTTTCTGGTTGCGGTAACACATCTCTGTCCATGCAAGAGCGCTCGCCTGTGAGTGCAGAATGAATGGGAGTCTACATGGTTTCACCCTCAAATTCCACTTTTCTGAGGGTGTCATTTTTTGTCAAGTAATTTGAAAGTCACATTCAAAAAAGGGGGGGGGGGGGCTAAGATAATATACTCAGCTGAATATTGGATTTTTTTAAGTCCACTTCTGTTCTAGAATCAATTTATAGTTCTATTTCTATTCTAACAGTTCTCAATAAATAATGTTACGCCATATCATGTTGTTTCAAGAATTTATTTCAACACGAAACAGTAAGGAGGCACTCAAACAACACTTTTACACATATTTGTTAAGGCACAGCAAACAGTGACAATCTTATCCAACGGCATTAGGTTTTCACCCTCACATTTGATGAGCATGTTCACAGGTACAGTGGAGTGTAAGAATTTAAATTTGTTGCGCACAACACCAATCACCCTCTCAACATGAATCCTGAGATGTGCTATGGCCCTAGTCTCCTCCACATCTTTCGCATCCAGCTGTGCACGACCCCTTGTGAACGTAGGTACCTTAACTTCAGCACACATCATACCCACACTTTCCCTGATATTAAAGCACCTATCTGCCAGCACAATGTCACCTGGCAACAGTTTGTTGAGGAAACCACTTTGCTCTGTTATACGTTTGTCACTAGTGCGCCCACCCCACCCTTGGGATATGAAAGAAATTACACCCTTTAGGTGTAAGGGTGTAATTAGGTACTTCATGGTGTATGCATGTTTATACTGAGAGAAAGTCTCCCTTGCCAGTACATTTGAGGGTTTTTCAATAAACACCTCGAAACAATCCACAATGGCGGCTACATTTTTCCCGAACGATTCCACGAACTGGTGTGGCATACTCGTCAATAAACAGTCTCTGCTTGGCCAGTGCACTAATGGACACAGCCGTGCATACATCACTCCAAGGGTATGGTGAAAGGCATCACTGACTGTTGTCCTGTGTACCCGAAACAGATGGCTGATGTGCTTTACTGGCAGGTCTAGTCTGAGGCGCATTAGAGTCAACAGGACAAGCTGGAAGGGTGAGAGTTTCTTCATCCTACCTTGAGGCAGATATGGGGTGAGACTGCATAGAAGTGTCTGAAACATTACATAGCTTGCAAGTCCTGTGTAATACTTCACTATGTTATCATCACCACTCAAAGTTCTCATTCATCCGGTACTCATCAAGCTCCTCCTTCAGCTTTCTGTTTTCCTCCAAAAGACTGTTGATTACATCTCCTCTAGATGTGCAGAGTCCACATTCCAGGTCCTGTGCTGGGGATGGCGGTCGCTGCTCCTCTGTCGGGGATGGAGGCCGCTGCTCCTCTGTCGGGGATGGCGGCCGCTGCTCCTCTGTCGGGGGTGGCGGCCGCTGCTCCTGTGCTGGGGATGGAGGCCGCTGCTCCTCTGTCGGGGATGGAGGCCGCTGCTCCTCTGTCAGGGATGGAGGCCGCTGCTCCTGTGCTGGGGATGGAGGCCGTTGCTCCTCTGTCGGGGATGGAGGCCGCTGCTCCTCTGTCGGGGATGGAGGCCGCTGCTCCTCTGTCGGGGATGGAGGCCGCTGCTCCTCTGTCGGGGATGGAGGCTGCTGCTCCTGATGCTCTGCCAGCGGTGGCACTTGCTCCTGGCGCTGGGTCCTGCTGCGCATTACATGCCGCTGATATCTCGCTCCATCTGTTGGCTTGACATCACTGTGGCCTAACCGCAAAGATGGTGTCCAGTCAGGGTGGTTCTCCACCATCTCATATGATGGTTTACCTAGAACAGAATAATTAGATTATGAAAACTCAATGTAATCAATGCTTTAATTACAATCAATGTTTTAATGCAATGTACAATGTACAATCAATGCTTCAATCAATGCTTTAATGCAATGTAATCAATGCTTTAAGCTTTTACAGAAAATGTGTTAGTTAAGCTCAAAACAATCATGGGAAACACTAATGTCATGAACTGAATCTCAACTAGTTTTGTTTAATACAACATTAATGGTTGGGCCATCGAGCATTTTCTAAGAAGCAACAGTTTGTTAGGTAGCTAGCTAGCTGCTAGAAAACAACTTCAGATGCACTTCAGGGTTCGCACCAACATAAAGTACACTTCGTGGCTTTAAGAGACGACAACATAAACAAATTTAAAGACATTTTTAGAGAACGTACCTGAGTGAAAATGCAGAGAACACACTCTTATCGACTGGGGAATGTTATCGAAAGTAAGGTCCTTTCTTCTGATTGCAGCCACCCAAGAAATCCGACGTCTCCTCATGATGTCGGATACTTGCTCTCCTAAGTGCGTTCTCCATTTAGGGAACCTAAAAAACTGTAGCCCACTGTTCTTACGGTTTCCTCGGCGATCGTGTGAGGCATTGGAGCAGTTTTTAACGCAGCAGTTGCTTCCAGGCATTGTTAAAACAGTAAAGAATTTCAACAACCTCCTCTGCTAGCAGCTACCGTGTCAACAATAACGCAAAGCTCAGCTGCACTCGGAGGGGCGTACCTACCAACATGGCGGAAAGGGGGGGGGCTTACACGGCTTACTGTGCCGTGACGTCAACTCCTCATTCCTAAATGAGAACACAATTCGGTGTTTAGCTAGGCTAGTTGCACACGTCTTTTTTATGTAGACTAGCCTAGTCAAGGCCTGCGGTTCGATTAATACTTTTCTATTAGATGTAGGTACCCAATGTGTTCGCGTTATCCATACAGCATGGCCTTTTCATGCATTTTAATTGCCCATAGATAGGCTACACCAGCGGTCCCCAACCACCGGGCCATTCAGCTCTTAGCAGATCTTAGCTAGATTCCTGACCGGGCCGCCGGCGGCGGAACCCCGACCGCGGAGCCCCCCGGCGGCGGAGCTAAGATCTGAATATTAGCCCCAGCTTGATGATTCGGATCTTAGATTATGGTAGGTGAAAAGTTTGGACCCCTGGGCTACACTATCCATTGGAAATTGACACCGTTTCTCGTCGGTGAGTTCGCTTTAGCACTACAGGCATCATGCACTTAGCACGTGATCAGACCACCAGAGTTGTTGGTCGTAGCAGATTGAGACTAGTGCCGCGGTCAGTCGACCGCCTATTTATTTTTGTTCTCCCGTCAAACGGCTCTCTGTAAGTTCACCTCCGCACAAGTCTGTGCGCTGTGCGCGCCCTGCTGGTTAATCTGCTATGCTCTTTCTTCCCCCTCCCCCCGCCTTCACTGCTTTGATATAAAAAATGGCTGAGGCAGGTGAGTCCTCCGAATCAAGTCGAGTATTTCAGGCCAACTGGTAAAGGAGTGTCACGGCTTTCAAACACACACATAAAGCCTATGGACGCCTCAGAACTGACTAGTCAACGCGCTGCGGCATCACTCGGGCAGGTTGGTGTGTGTGTGTGTGTGTGTGTGTGTGTGTGTGTGTGTGTGTGTGTGTGTGTGTGTGTGTGTGTGTGTGTGTGTGTGTGTGTGTGTGTGTGTGTGTGTGTGTGTGTGTGTGTGTGTGTGTGTGTGTGTGTGTGTGTGTGTGTGTGTGTGTGTGATATCAAAGTAACAAACTCAAAGCCGATGCATGCGTCCGAAACTATTCGTTCAAAACCAAATAAACAACATAAACAGCGTCCCTTATTCGCTTTAAATACTTTATTTACCGCTCCGTATTAATTCCCAAGTTTTGAAAAGAAAAGAAAGTATTTGAAGCGAATAAGCGACGACACACACGCACGAACACACGTGCACGCACGTTCATTCACGCAAGCAGGCACCCACTACAACCTGGAGAGGCTGTAAATGCTTTTAAAAATGATAATGGCTATAGACAATTTTTGACAGGTTACAAATTCTCCCAATTTACTTACTATTCCTCTGTACATATTTGTTTTTTCCTGCATTTTACAGATTTGTGAGGAGTCTTTCTGTATTACAAACAAAGATCTACTCGAACATTCAGAGCTGCTGTAGAAAAATATGCGCCCCTACTGCTGAGTTTGTACCGCGCCCGAAAAACAGAGTTTGGCAAGGATCTGAAGGAGATACTGAGAAAGCTTGATGATGAGGTGTGTGCACAGTACAGTACCAAACAATACTTTTTCCCAGATGAAATTCAATCTGTTGAATTACAATTAGTCTTGCTATTATTAGAGCTATCTTTCTGTTTTTTCTTTGAGACCACCAACATCGTCAGACACGGCAAGGAAGCAGCCATGAAAGGACTTCCTGTGTTCCTGCGAAGATCCTAATCTACTTTTCAAGCAGTGTCTTGTAAGTATTAATGGTCATTAATATAAATTTTACAAGCATAGAGATACAATTGTAAAATGAAAATACTGTAATTGAAAATACTAGAAAATCTGAAAGTTTATTTCTGTTTCGCCCTCGGACTGCTTGAGAGAGGGAAGGGAAGTTAATTGCCTGTCTTATATAAAAGCTTATTGGTTGTGAAGTGAGTCCCTCTAGCACATTTGACAGGGGTTTCAGATTATACCATGAGGAAGATGCTGCTTTGATATAGAGGTTGTTGTCGGCAGATGTTAGACTGAGGCTACCTGCTTTGGCTAGAACTAGGGGGCTAGATCACAGCCATATCACTCACCACCTGTCAGGTCATTCTTTTGATACTAGTGATTAGGTCTAGGCCTCTACAGGCTACAAGCTATTATTTTTCTTACAGTCCGAGTCAAATGTTCTGGGCCACATAACTACAAGGGTGATATACTCTTCTACATTGGGTTGGAACCATTTCCTTGGTTTTGTGGACATTGCAGGTTATGCTGGTGAGCTGGCACGCATCTCACAGGGGTGAATTATACCATAGATTATAGATAGATAGATTATACCATGAGGGAAGATGCTTTTATTAGCAGCCACGGTACCATGCGCTAGTGTTTACAGTGGAACACTGAACACTCCGGGTGCTCCGGCGGGAGTCCTGGAGCTCTATATCTAAATAATATTATATTTATATATATAAATATATATTATCATGGTCAAAAGCTGTTTGCGCCTCCGTATGATATTATGAATCTCAAACGACTGCGACGGGTTCTCAGACACCTCTGGTTCTTCCACTTCCACGTCAATATTAAGTAGGCTACAGACTCTTAAAAAAATTAAATGGAGGAGAAGGGGATTGTTGCCCGCGATTGTTGCCCGGGGTTGTCTGCGTCGGGTTGGTTGAGAAGGAATTGGGAACCGCGACATGGAGGAGAAAATAATTGTTGCCCAGGATTGTCCGTCGGAGCCCCGTGGAACGCTGGCCGCCCCCGGGGCTGCCCGCCCAGCCCTGCTGCCACGGCAGCGGTCCGTCTGAGCCCCGCTGCCCGCTGGCCAACCCCGGGGCTGCCCGCCCAGCCCCACTGCCCACTACAGCGGGGCTCCGACGGACAATCCTAGGAATCAATCCTTTTTTCCTCCATGTCGCGGTTCCCAATTCCTTCTCAACCAACCCGACGCAGTCTAGTCTTTTCACCAAATGGGAGCTACATGCAAGCTTGCGTAATTGAGTTGCATGTTCTGCGCCATGAAGGCCGCCTCATACCTCCGGATCCGGACGAAATTTGTCCGTCCGTACTAAACGTTGTCTCCGGGACTATCCTTCATACCTCCGTCCGGTTTCAGTGTTATGGATGTTACGCAAAACAACCTCTAGAGGGCAGTGACTGTCGTATATAAAATGACCGGCATCGACAATCGCAAACATGGTATCTGTAGAGGAGATGATTATGCTCTGTGTCATCCGGCACAAAGTGTATGTGGAGGTGGCATGTGGCACCCCTCACCAACCTGAAGATTCTCTGCTCAAAATTTAAATTCAAAAAAGTTTTATTAGCATAAAAAATATACATTTGCATTGCAAGTGTATAAAACGTTAAAGTATAAAACGTTAAATACAAAATATATATACATATCAGTTATTATAGGCCTACTACTCTCGTGGTTGGGACTTCTGCCTCTACTGCCGCCTCGATCTCCGGTGGTAGTGCTCCGGTTTGTCCGGAGCACTCCGGATTCGTAAGCTCAGAGGCGACGGACCCACTGACGGACGACCTCCGGGACCAGACAAAAGCGTCCGTGTCCGTATTTACCGTAGGGTGTGAATGGGCCTTTACACCAACAGCGGAACGGTTATCCAAATAACAAAGAACACTTGCGTTACAGTGTGTATTCACACACACACATGTGGTGCTCGCACAGTCCTAGCTCATTGTCTCATTGGCGGGCCAAATTCTCTGGGCGGGCCAAGCAGAGAAAGGGGAGGTAACATGGCCCCATATGACGTCATATGGGGCCGGAAGCCAAATCGAAGCGTTTCAGCGATCCTTTTTTCAAAGACGGCGCAAGATAGCTACTTCTCGGTTTACACCTAACGCAATTTCTAGCTACTGGGGGACCATAGGGAGGCTAGGGGAACTCGACTTAATGTTAGAAAACCACAAAGTGAAAATTTTTAAATGGCTTATAATTCATAGGGCTCCTTTTTAGGTATAGGCCCATTTGATTGTTGTTTCTGCTGATCAGGTGCACCAACCCATTGCAGCAGCAAATTTGATGATGGAGGTGTGATTGCTGCTCTGCAGCGGGTGCATCACATAGCCCTGGGCAGAGCCGTATATAGAGAGAGTTCTGCCAACTGAAATCATGGGTGCCATCTTGTAAGTCCTGTGCTTCAAGTACCAATAATGACATTCAAGAACACCATCGAGTGTAAGATTGCAAATCAATAACACAAACCATCTTCATTATCAAGAATATTGTAAAATGTTTTCATATTGTGGGTTAATTTGCCCTCAAATTCAAGCTTTCTGCCCGAGTTCATCTCCATCAGAAAATAGTTCCTATAGTAAAAGCGCCTCGTTCCTACTGCGCAAGTGAAACAATGTAACAGTTGAACGTTGTTATGGAAACTAGGCTCATGAAAGTAGTTTCAGCTAGTTAGTGTAGCGATACTTTCTGTAATTAGGCACATTATTTTTGTCCGTTCTTTCACCAGGCATTTAAACACACTCTAAAAATGGGAATTGACCAATCAGAGTGCTTGCTTAAACTTGTGTGTTATTGAATACCACATTAAGTCAGCTTTACAAATTTTCTCATTTTTCCCATGGACAGCACCAGATAGGCTTGAATGACGGGGATATGGATCAGTATACACCGGAATGGTCCTTCAACAACAAAGCTAAAATGACAGACAACTTCATATTGGATATGACAATCCAATTTGAGATGCCTGGCTCCCTACAAGACATGTAGTATGTGATGTGAGTTTGAATTGAAAATCATATTTCTTAATGTCCTCAAACAGGAAACTGATCCAGATGACGTGGCTGCCAAGGGAGTCACTGTGGGAATTCTGTATGTCCTGTGTGGCTGAAGCCTCATCCCCCAAGATCCAAAACATCGCACTCATCTTAGAGGAATCCATAGTAGTAAAGGACCTTCCGGATACTCCCATGGCCTACCTTCTCGGCCTCCTTTATGCACTCAATATTTCCTATCCGGAGGACCTTAAGTACACCTTTGAAACACGTGTTCCTGGATAATGGCCCAAAATGCTCTGTGTGCGATCTCTAAAGAAAAAGCTTTGTCTTGTCTAAACGTTGCAAAAAGAAAAGTGAAATAAAGAAACAGGTTTTCCCTCTTGGAGTCAGCTCTGATTAGCAGCTGTGAAATTTGTTTACATAATTGTTAATTGTTTTGTGTTGTGTTCTCAGACTAATTGCTGGTTAATAGCTCAAAAGTTTGTAAAATGTGTGTTACACCCATTTGTAAGTTATGTAGTTATTGCTAATAAGGCAACGTGAAATTTGACATTGATTTATTTTATTTATATTTTTCTACATTGTTACATTGCTACATTGATTGTTCTAGCAAAATGTTAATGCAGAATGTATTTTTAAGTTAGACCTGTGAAGCCATACGTGTCAAGACAGCTGTGAATGACATGTTATGTGAATTTTAACATAACTTTTTCATGTTAATTCTCTTGATGCCCATAGTCATCTCTGACCAGCAGCTGGCAAACTAATGTTTTAAGTGTTTATCACACATTTTATTGTCTTAAATTGTATTTTAGATGCATCTGAGCAGGGATTATTGTTCTAGCATAAGTGTAACTGCAGAATGTTTTTCAAGTTATACCTGAATATTTGGCCATATTGTTGAATTTGAAATTCACACTTTGAGCACTGACTAGCAGCTGTGAATGACATGTCATGTGAAATTTAACACTGAACTTTTTCATGTTAATTCTCTTGATGCCCATAGTCATCTCTGACCAGCAGCTGGCAAACTAATGTTTTAAGTGTTTATCAAGTGAAGAATGGGGAGATCGCGCACTAGGGCTGAGAAGTTCCAAAAGTATTTTAAAAGCCGAAACAACAATTACAGGACATAAACAAGGGGAAACGTTTCGGGTCTAGCCCTTCATCCGTGTTCCTTGTACGTGATGTGTCACAGGGCGCAGCGGCCTTTTATAGACTCGCCTGCCAATCACCCAATCACCCCAAGACACATGAGTGTGTTTGGGGTCACAGTGTATCCAAATCACCGAAGTTACACCACAGGTACTATAATATCACGATTATATACAAACATGTACAGGAGATATAACATTTGTATACAGAAACATAGTCACATTTTAATAGTGATACCATATTTAAATTTAAATTAAAAATATATATATATTAAACATAACAATATTTAGAAAAAGGTACACATCACCCTTATCAAAAGCAATATCATCATAGCACATTAGGTTAGCTTGCGTCCATGTTGGCCTAGTCCATTATTCAACCAACTATTCTAATTACAACAGTTACAGCGAACATGTTAAGGTAAATTCATCATTGATACCACAGAGACGGTCTCCTAAGACCAGTTCAGACCAAAGATTCGCGACGCAACGAGACTCTTTTGGGACGTCGCAGGGGAAAAGTTGCAGCAGTGTGAACTGGTCGTCGCAAGTTGCAAGGAGTCCCCAAAGATTGAACATGTCAAATCGTCGGGTCCAGTTTTAGAACGCAACGATGTGGCTATTTCTCTTCAGCCAATCAGGACACAGCACAATAATTTACAAAAACTGAGGGGTCTCATATCTGAAGTTGTCTGCCATATTTGGCATTGTAATTTCATCTTAAACAACACTCATCCATCCCCGTGCAGTCTCTTACCATTAAAAAAATGGTAAGAGACTGCCCCTCCCCCCCACAGTCAACATATACACCCGCGGACCCTGCTATGTATGCATTACAAGATTCTACAGAATCTCACGCCAGTAATGTAATGCATTACTGAACTGGTCGTAGGAGACCATTCGGGAACCATGCCTATGTAGGTAAACAAATGATACGTCTAAACGTAAAAAAAATTATTCTATAAAAAAAATTATGAAAAAAAAAAATATATATAAAAAAAATTATAAAAAAAAAAAATTATCTAAAAAAAAAATTATAAAAAAAAAAATTATCTAAAAAAAAAATTATCAAAAAAAAAATTATCTAAAAAAAAAATTATCTAAAAAAAAATTATAAATGTAAAAAATAATAATAAAAAAAAAATTAGACCTGCGCACAAATGTTTTTTTTTGGACCTGCGCGCGCATCTTTTTTTTGACATGCGCACGCGCATCTTTTTTTTGACATGCGCGCGCAGGTCCAAAAAAAGATGCGCGTGCGCATGTCAAAAAAAAGATGCGCGCGCAGATCAAAAAAAAAGATGCGCGCGCATCTTTTTTTTTACATGCGCACGCGCATCTTTTTTTGGACATGCGCACGCAGGTCCAAAAAAAGATGCGCGTGCGCATGTCAAAAAAAAGATGCGCGCGCAGGTCCAAAAAAAGATGCGCGTGCGCATGTCAAAAAAAAGATGCGCGCGCAGGTCCAAAAAAAAACATTTGTGCGCAGGTCCAATTTTTTTTTTTATTATTATTTTTTAAATTTATAATTTTTTTTTATATAATTTTTTTATAGAATTTTTTTTTTTTTATAATTTTTTTTTATAGAATTTTTTTTTAATTATTTTTTTTATGTAGTTTTTTTTTATATAGAATTTTTTTTTCATAATTTTTTTTATATAATTATTTTTTTTATACATTTTTTTAAATATCTTTTTTTTCTATAATTTTTTTTTCATATCTTTTTTTAAATCTGTTTTTATATATATATATATATTTTCTTTTTATAATTATTATTTTTTTTATTATTTAAAAAAAAATATAATAGGTAAGACCGCACGGGGATGGATAATGAGCGTTGTTTAAGATTAAATTACAATGCCAAATATGGCAGACACCTTCAGATATATGAGAGACCCCCTCAGTTTTTTGACTTTGTTGCCTTTTTGGGAGCTTGGTTCCCTCTGGCTCCCACGTAATTCGATTTATACATTTCAGAGCTGCCAACTTGCACGGTGCACCGTGTGACACACGTTTTTGCCTGCTTACACACGCCACACATCCAATTTCTCACGGCCAAAAAAACAAAAAACACGCGTCCCACCCCCGTGCATTCTTTCGTAGTGGCGACTTCTCGACTGCAAGGGAAGCTCGGCTTCCCCTAAAATTCCCCGAAAATTAAATGGTCAGATATATACTGTTGTGTTAACATTTCATTGATTAAAAATGCGTTAGAACACGTCCATCTCGAAGACGAGTTCGTTCAGAATCAGCTGCTTATCGCAGGTCGACTGACTCGATTTCCTTCTCATACACTGACGTGTTTAATTTGCGTGTGTTTAGACAGATGGGCGTGCACACACACGCGCACCAAGCATCACCCGCATTCATTCATTATTTTAAACACTCACTCGCGGTAAAACTATGTTTTCTCACGATCAAATAGGCTACTCATCAATCCTAAAAGGCTTGTACACGATGTCTTTGTCAAGAACATATGTGTTTGCTGTACGGTGTTTGCAGATGCATTGATTTAAAAGTAGGTCTACAATTTACTGCTGTATCAGCTGTTCTTTTCCCAAATCATTTAACCAATCATTTAGGCCTACCCTAAAACTAGATTTTGTTTTGAAAGCCTGGAATATACTTTCTCGAATGTATTATTGTTATTATTATTATTATTTTAACGCATGGCATAGCTTACTATACTTCATTCATGTTCATTCATGCAGCCCTATGAAAGAAAAATGTTTCCACAATCCACACGCTATTTCTATGCAGTTTCACACGTATGCATAATCTTTGACATCATAATATTTAACATGCAAGTGTAGTGGTGCCTG
>NC_140276.1:7294614-7297877 GCF_964030765.1 Micromesistius poutassou
GCACACATATAAACGCACACACCACACCCACAACACACACACACCCACCACGCACACATGCACACATGCACACACTCACACACACACACACACACACACACACACACACACACACACACTCACACACATATAAATGCACACACATGCACACACACACACGCACTACCACCGCCACCCCCTGCCCGCCCCGTGCCGCTCCAGGGGCCTTTGATTGACATGTGAATTACAGCGTGTGGTGATGATAATAGGGCGGCTAAGCGAGGCCAGGCCAGTGGGCTGATCCACCGCCAGGCAGCCAATCAGCAGCTGGCAGGTCCTAAAAGAGGAGGCCACCAGCCGAAGAGGCAAATAAAAATGACAAGCTAACGGCTAAGGAACTGATGATTTCTCACATGTTGTTTTAAAAGACTTTGCGGCCCACGCAGGAGTTTTTTTATTTTGATTTAATTTTTTTCTTCCGCTGTTTAGCTCTCAACTTTCCTCCTCTCGCCACAATCTTGCTCTTTTATTTCTCCTCCCGACCACATCCAGATATATGTAACCCCTCATCTCTATGGCGTTGATCTAAAAATAATACGTTTCATTGTGGAACCGCTTTGATGAGAAATATTTGTGTTTGAAACAATTGCTCTTTGGTCGGGACAGAGACGGATAAATATATACTTCCCGGCCTCCCCGACCACATGCACATAATCATGTTCACATGCATGTGCGCGCACACACACACACACACACACACACACACACACACACACTTACACACGCACACTCACGCACTTACACACACACACACACACACACACACACACACACACACACACACATTCACACACACACACACACACACACACATGCATTCAGGAAAAAACGACCACCTGTTCATACACACAAACAAGCAAACACACAAGTACACAAAAACAGAAACACTATTGCAATATTGAAGAAAAAAAAACATGCAAAGGAAAAAGTGTACGGACACAGAGAGTACATAGCAAGCTGGGATTATTATTACCAGGCCAGAAATAGCACGGTTTAAAACTCATCTGTTTTGGATAAACGTAGGCGTGGGTTTGATGCCCTAGTGTTACTCACTTGACACATATCCTCCTCCTCCTCTGCACCATTACACCCAACATACCCCCGGTGCATTATGGTCTTAGGGAAATGACACAGACTGCAGCCCTCACCACCATTTAGGCTGAGGCCTTTTCTCCCACGGGAGATCGCTGGTTCCTCCCGGAGATCGCTGGTTCCTCCCGGAGAACCCTGGTTCCTCCAGGGACGCTGGTGGACGCTGTGCCCCACTGAGGCTATAGTGTACGACCGGGAGGGATCCCAGGTCTGTCTGGCCTGTCACTGCGGTGTGGTGTCAGGGTGAAGGGAGGGAGGAGAGGGGGGAGAGGGGGGAGAGGGGGGAGAGGAGGGAGGTAAGAGGAGGGGAGTGGGGGAGGAGAGCGAGGAAGGGGGAGGGGAGAGGTAAGAGGAGTGAGGTTAGGGAGGAGAGGGGGTTGAGGTGGACAGGAGGAGGAGAGGGAGAGGGAGGATAAGGGGGAGGAAAGGGAGGAGAAAGCCATGGAAGGGAGATCTACTGGGAGAGGTCTTGCAGCCTTCCAGCGCCTGACTCTCATTATCAATTATGGCTGTTTTTGTTTCTGCTCACCACAGCCATTAACCACACATTCACTGGCAAGGAGGGAGGGGTGGAGAGGGGGGCAGGGGGCAAGGGAGACGGAGAGGGAGAGGAAGAAGGAGTAGCGGAGGGAGAGGGAGAGGGAGACGGAGAGGGAGAGGGAGAGGGGAGGAGAGAGAGAGAGCGAAAGGCAGAGATAAATTGGCAGAGATAGAGAAAGAGAGGAGGAGAGAGTGGGATAGGTGCAGAGGCCAGGGAAATCAGAAGGGGTGCAAGAAAGATGGCAGGGCAATTTCCATCAAAAGGAATTATCTTTCTACACGAGCGAGAGATGACTGAGCCATGGAGGCAGCTGAAGCTCTGCATGTGTTTAATAAGAAAAGGACGAGCAACAGAGGATAACTCGACTCTTATGAGGGGGAAAGAGTGAGACAGACAGAGATGGGCGACCGAGAAGAAAGGAAAAGGAGAGAGAGAGAGAGAGAGAGAGAGAGAGAGAGAGAGCAAGAGAGTGAGGGGTGGAGAAAGAGAGAGAGACAGAGGGGGAGAGAGAGAGAGAGAAAGAGAGAGGGAACGATGGGGAGTATAATTTGCAACACACTTGTGGTGGGAGACTGCCTACTGGCTCACATGCTGCTCTGCTTGTCCCCTCGCCTCTCCCTACTCACTCCTCACCCACCCACTTACCCACCCACTCACTCCTCACCCACCCACTCACCCACTCACCCACCCACCCACCCAGCCAGCCAGCTTGATGCCAGCCAGCTTGATGCCAGCCAGCTTGATGCCAGCCAGCTTGCTGCCAGCCTGCCAGGCAGTGGCACAGAGCGCCGGTACGGGGCTGCATGCCGTGAGACATGAGCCATTAAATATCCCTACTGTGGACCAGGGGAGAGCCCCCCTGTGGTGCCAGGCTCCATGTTAGGGGCCCCGGGCCCCTGCCAGCACAGACACACGCTATGGGGGCTGCAGGAGACAAGAGGCTCACACACAAGGGTCTGTTGAAAGTCGGATTGTCTCAATTTAATCTGTTTTTGTGTGATATGGTTTTGGATTTGCAATAAAGTAAATTTTGACCAGATTTAATGATAAGGAGCAGCATATTAAACTGAGTCTATATATATATTCCTTTTGTCTCTGTCTCTCTTTCTGCAGCTCTCTCTTTCTGCCTTCATTCTCTCACTCTTTGGGGGTCTATGGGCAGAGGGGTTTCATAAAATATGGTATGTGGATCCATTTGAGCCTGTAACTGTGATTCAGGGAAATACGAATAACATTTACATGACTTGACTCTCTCTCTCACAGCAGTCAGTGTATCAAAACATGAGGAGAAGAGTTTGGACGCTGTTGAACTCTAAATATTGAAGGACCATATGCGATCGGTTGGGACACTAATTGGCTGCCACACTCACTTAACTCCCAGGCAGGGGGCTGTTGTGATTGGCCGCTTGTTGATTGACTCATTAAAACAGCTGGGAAAGGATGGTGATGGGACGTTCAGAGCAATAAGGTTCCATGAGACAAATCAAAAGGCACACACACACACACACACACACACCCCACATACACACGCACACACACACACACACACACACACACACACACACACACACACACACACACACACACACAC
>NC_140276.1:7298077-7338077 GCF_964030765.1 Micromesistius poutassou
AAATGGCTAAGGAGAAGAGTTTAAAACCAAAAATGCACTAATTGGACCTGAGTGGCAGGCTTGTTTATCTATCTCCCGCTCTTGGTCTGTCCTTGAAAGACACACACGCACGCACGCACACACACACACACACACACACACACACACACACACACACACAAGCCCACGTCACTCATCTAAAATAAAAGAAGCTCTGGGGATATATGAAAAAAAAAAGCATTAATTTTCTCTGAAGTGTGTGACGTCACCACGCTGATGAAGAGGACCGCTCGTGGTAGGGCTCGCTGTAAATGGCACTCGCTGAAGAAAAACGTACAGAGCTAGAATTTTGTTGATTTAAGATTAAGATGGAACTATGACAAAAACAATAAACAATACACATGTGTATTTTTTTATCTGAATGACGTCACCACGTATAGCCTACATGTAGCCGTTGTTGTCACTTGGATTTACAAAGATAAGATAATACCCTATTCGTAGTTGCAATTAAGCTAAATAAAATCATTAAAATTTGCCGCACACACAGGTGAAATGAAAAGGCTGCATAAATAAACCGTAGAAGAAAAAAAAATGCAGCGACACATTTTGTCACTTGTCACTATAGCAATAACCTTTTTCTAAAATGGATGGTTGAGTAAATAATAAATAATGCCTGTAAATAATCAACCTGGATTTACGACACGTTACACAAAAAAGGCTTCGCAAAAAAAATGTACCGTCCTACAAGTTGGAGATAAAGAGATTGTGTTTGATCAAACGGGAAATGGGGGACGGACGACAGACGACAGAAGACGACGGGTGCTGATGTAGGCCTATAGATACACTGCAGCAACACCACCACTATAAATAGCGGAGGCTAAAATAGTAAGGGTGTAGGCCTACCATAGAAGTGCAGGGTTACGTGTGCGCACGATCCGTGCACACATACCTGAGTGTGTGTGTGTGTGTGTGTGTGTGTGTGTGTGTGTGTGTGTGTGTGTGTGTGTGTGTGTGTGTGTGTGTTATTACGCGGATTGTCGTCATAGCCGCCCACTCGCAGCTCTTCCGCGTGACGGAGAATAGATCCGCATCTCTCTCTCTCTCTCTCTCTCTCTCTCTCTCTCTCTCTCTCTCCCTCTCTCATTTATCCGTAGGCGTTCTGTTTACTTCGATCACAGAAAGCTCCCAATGAAGAAGCTTTCGAACGAAGCTTTCGTTCGTTCGTGCGTGTGTGTGTGTGTGTGTGTGTGTGTGTGTGTGTGTGTGTGTGTGTGTGTCATACTTGCCAACCTTGAGACCTCAGAATTAGGGAGATTTTCAAAAGGGCCGGGGGGGGGGGGGGGGGGGGGGTAGGGTGTATATATATATATATATATATACACCCTACACCCTATATATATATACACATATATACACACACACACACACAAAATAAGAAAAATGAAATACTTGAATTTCACAGAGTTCATTTATTGGACAAAGAAAATAACAGTCCACAGTAACAAAGTCAAGTAACAAATTTAATAGCTGTCCACAGTAGCCTAATAAAATAGTAAATAAAAAACAAATTATTAATTAAATAAATAAAACCAAAAATGCATAGATGAACCATCAATCTATGCAATGTATGCTCAATAAATAGAAATAAAACCAAAAAAAGCATACATTGCATAGATTAACCAGCAATCTATGCAATGTATGCTCAATAAATAAAAATAAAAACAATGAATGAAGAATGGGAATTCTCTTTTCCACTCATTTTTAAACTTGCATGCGTACTTTCTCTTCTTACTCGCCATTTCTTCTTCTGCTTCTTCTTCTTCTTCTGTTCTGTTTGCCGCGCTTGACTTCGAGGTGTAACCGTTATTATTGTCCGGCCGGAAACGGCGCCCAGTGAAGGTCGGATGGTGTAGCAATATTGTTGTCCGGGTGGAAATCGGGAGAAATTCGTGAGAATTGTGGCCCCGGGAGATTTTCGGGAGGGGCACTGAAATTCGGGACTCTCCCGGGAAAATCGGGAGGGTTGGCATGTGTGGTGTGTGTGTGTGTGTGTGTGAGAGAGAGAGCGTGCGCGCTGATGTTTGCTGTGTGCTGTTTCAGTGTAAACTTCTCACAAGTAGGCCTGCTATGACACAAATCTCACGTGTCGGGAATCGACCCCGGACACCCGTGTGGCGATCTGTGTTCTTCGCGTCCTCACAGAGACGGACGTGGACGCGCGCGTCCATTTCCCGCTACGTACGTGTGACCGTTTGGTCGAAAACACACACACACACACACACACACACACACACACACACACACACACACACACACACACACACACACACACACACACACACAATTATAACAGCAATTATTGACGTCGCGTCGTCCCCACCACGACTATGTATTTAACTCTTAATATAAATCAATATTATGTTCCAATGGGCTACATTTCGAAACACTTTCTTGAAAGATCAACGTTTGTTATTATTAAGTCCTGCTTCCTATATCGCTACCACCTTCACGGCGCCTAGTAGCACGTTAACAGCAGTTTAACAGTTAGCCTACTTCCAAGGTGGAGAAGAAAACCAAACACTTCAATGATAGCAATAGACAACAACAAATACAATGAAGTCATATCGCTAACAGCTATTAAAGGATGCTCCAGGGGATGTCTGTGTAGACTGCAGACGAGTAGCTAAAGATGGGAGGGATAAGGATGTGTAAACTGCACTCATCTTGCTTTAATTGTGTTTTTGTTTACTCCGTCTGTAGCCTATAGCCTACACTCATCCAATCATTGCTGCTGCTTTATTTCTCTTTGTAGGCTAAATGTTTACGACCAAGCCTCCTCTACACAGTCCACAGCCCTATTTACGTGATGTGCTAGCTAAACAACAGAATGGGGTGTTTTTGTCAATGTGAGCGTTCGCTGCGGTGCCCCTATCGGTTGATCCGGCCACCCAGAAGTTTGTGTTTTCTTTGCTAGATAATCATAGATAATCGTGACAAATTAGTTCCGCTTTAAACGTTTTTTGAAGCTTGAATTAAGCAATAAAGTAAAAGGTAGACAAAAAAGATTTCCAGAAAACTAGGAAGTGTTGCTGGGCTCTCTATGAGAGAGGGCCACTAGGATATGTATGAGTACCAATTCGAGGGCTCTATCGCTACAGCAAGGGACTCATATTAACCCCTGCTCCATCTTGTGACTCGTCAGAGATTTTGAGCTGAATTTCTTCCCAGACCTAAACCCAATTGAACCTGCACACATGTCCGAGAACGTATTGTATCATATTTGTTTTTTTTTTATAAAGTTGAGCGAGCGCAAAGGATCTTTTTTTCTAAATCTCGTAATCTCGTAATATGAATAACGTATCCAGAGGCCAGCAGTTTGTTTACACGCCTTACGGCACAAGTTTCTCTCTCCACCCCACCGGAAATAGGAACCTTCAAACAGCGGCTGTTTGGCTGTTTTATTCCTATTTATTTTAAAGTTGGAGGTCACGTCCCTTTTCTTGCCCTTTCATGATGGCTGGAAATTATAACATTCATTCACATGTTCACCGGGGTCCCAGGAATGAAATATCAGAGATTTGGATTTCTAGCTCTTTTTCTAGCTCATGAAAAGGTTTGCCCAATGGGTTATTTAGGTCCTAATGATATTATAGGCCTACATAGGACTACATTATAGGCCTAAATATAAGCTGCTTTCACATATGACCTCCGTCTTTTCTCCGCATTTGTGGAGCAGGAGGTTCGACCGTGAGGGTCATTCACACTTATTCACACTTGATGCCCGATATGCGGAGATCGGTGTCAGTAGAATCTCCGGCTGCTTAAGGGGGGGGCGGGCTTGCAAGGGGCGGCATATGACGTAGGGTCGCAAGAGGCGGGATCGGGTTTGTTTTGGTTTGACCGCAGACAGCACGCAGGCAAAACGGGCAGAACTCATCGCGATCATGTTAAATGTTGCTGCAGCGATGCATATATTCCGTTGCATCCACAACATCCGCATCGATCGATGAAAGATTGGAGCATGACCTAACAAACACTGGGACAAATGTAGTTGATTTCTGTGTTTAACTGAGAAAACAGGGAGTGGAAGGACGGGACCATATAATGTTCAGCTAACTGTCAATAATTGTTACGAGAGTAGCGCATGTGTGTGCGCGAGAATGGCAGTGTGTGTGTGAGTGAGTGGACGAGCGAGGAGAGCGAGCGGTAGCGTGTGTCAGTTTAGTGAAGTAATGAACGAGTCCGGTTGTGTCTGTGCAAACGTGTAGGCCATACTGTAAAGTTAGTGAAACTAAGAATAAAGTACCCAGCCTGTCAATAATCGGTGGCCGCTTCATTCCGACCATATTCAAACCTATAAGCAGACCCACTGCCGGTCAAAGTGATTCCCGAGAGAATCGACGGAGCGGAACGTCGCTTTTGTGCTCCTCGACTATGGTCTGGGAGCCGACAGCAGGAATGGTGTAACATAATAATAAAAACATTTTTTAAACCATTCAGCAAACAAAAGGCAGTAGTCTTATTATCTGTTAGGGTGCGGGTGACACTTAATGACATGCAAACGTAGACCGAAGCGTCATCAACACGCCCACTCAACTGGTGTGAAATGCCGACATCCTACTGCTCATTCACATATAAGGTAATTAGCATTTCCTCCGGAGAACATACTACCTCGGGGGTAGTATTTTTTCAGGAGGTCCAACGTCAGGATATGTCATTCACATGTACGCTACGTCCGTAGAATCTACGGAGAATAGGCCTAGACGGATGCACGTCCATATGTGAAAGCGGCTATAGGCATACCTTACTACATATAGGACTAGGCTACTTTAAAGACCTACATGCGCTATGCTTGTCAGACATGTCAGACTGAGTTATGTTCTGCAAGATCATATCTTGCATGACGCAAGTGTAACTACAAATAATTTGATCAAATTTGTGTCAAATGTTAGCCAATTTCCTGTGTGCGCACACATGATTACAAAGCACATGTTTCTGAACATTCCTTGAACTGTCCTCAGCGCTCTTGTCCGACATTTGGTAGGCTACATTTTTGCCATTAGGCTATGAGTCTACTTACTGTAAACACAAAGCAATAGGTGATTGATTACTAGGATATTGATAATCAACTTTGAAAAGGAATATATAAACACATTTAATCTTTCGACCTTTGTCCTAACACACCTCATGACCACAGTCACTAAGTCACTCACCACTGTTTACTTATTTGTCATATAATCTGATGATCTCCAACCTAAAGGACAGAATAGGTATGGCCTATAGGTCGTCCAACACGACTATGAAGCAATGAATGCTAACCCTAAAAAGACCAAAGGTTTCTAGCTTACTCCAAAGTCTGCTCTGATGACCCGCTCCACCACTTTGACAACGAGTTGACACGCTTCTACTCAGAATCAGTGAGCCAGAAACAGTTGAAAGGGGTTGTTTTCTTTCACTTTGCTCATGTCACTTCACTTACAACAGCGAGCACTGGCCACTGGGAGATATTGGTACACGATACAGGTTTTGCTTTTGCAAACGAAATATGGTACAATGCCGCCATCTAGTGTCGAGCTCAGGCTAAAATCTTTTTTTTGTCCAGGCGAAAATATCGACAAAATGGAGCCCGTCGAACGGACATGCAATGTATGTAATTTTTCATGGAACTGTGGCCTAACATTAATAACCAAAATCGGGGAATTTGTAGGTCTTTAACTTTAACTCATTAACTTAACAGATTATCGTAGGTGAGCCAAAGCAAATAGCCAAACCACATTTATGTTGGAACACATTAGGCCTGTTGCAGTGAGAACTACAATCACACCTATATTGTGACAAAATCATGGTTCCGATGTCAAATGAAGAATTGCCATTTAATGTTATTATAATTAGCGATAGTTTGTACTCTGTGCTCAAAATTGACCATACATAAGTAACTCTCTCTCTCTCACACACACACACACACACACACACACACACACACACACACACACACACACACACACACACACACACACACACACACACAGGCCTGCAGAAAATGCTGGAGGGAACACACATGTACTTTGTAATAATCTTCCATTCAGTGGCTTTACATTTCGTGCATCAACTCTGGCCCACATGAAATGATACATCTCACATTCAGCACCCATCTAGCCAACCCTGAGATAAGATAAGATAAGATAAGATAATGCACAGACATATGATAGCCTGGAACTATATCAATATCCAAACAACATACAAACGGTCAACTTTAGAGGCAAATTGAATCAGACTGTATTCAAATGACGACTTGTGTGTGTATAAATGAGGATGCGGTGTGGGGTCACTGTGTGTAAGTGTGTTCAAAGAGAATTAGCACGACAACAGCTTTGGTTTTACCGAAATGTCCTTTATGAGACATTCAGAAATGACAAGAACTTCAAGAAAGTTAGTGTAGCCATGACGACCTTGGGATTATATATATAGATATATATATAGAATGACAGAGGGGGCAAGCAGAGGGGAAATGATCTTCAATAGCTCCACCCTTCCTCCCAAAGAGACGCACACGCTAATACCAATAACCAGCATCAATAAAGTGTTCACTCTGTTCTCTGAATCAATGACGATAGGTGATCCACAATCAACTATAAAAGTTGAGAAAGGATGATTACTTTAGCTGTAACCAGAGTAATGAATGAAGAGGTATTTGTGGGACGTCAAATGCATACGTCTTGTTTGAGCTTTCTTTGCGAGGTTGCATTAAGCCAGCCAGGGCCAGCAATACAACTGATATGTCATTGTGTCCGAATTCAGAGTTGATTTTGTTACATAGTTGACGAGTGAGCAGTTTATTTGATGTTTAAGGATCCAAGTCTAATTTGAAATGATTAGAGCTGCAGAATTACCACTTAAAAGTCTTTGTTCACATTGAATTAGACTATGTAATTATACAGTTCTACATTTTTTTGATGATGATGTCGTTTCCCCCCCCCCAGGACTAGAGATACAAGCCAAGCGTGCTCATGTTAACAATTAACTAGACTTCCTTGACTCCTGCTACGGTTTTAAGCATCCAACAAGTGCCTTTCCAATCTGTGAAGAGTACAATTTCTCAGTCTGTATATAAAACAAGTCAGTCAATATATCAGTTTATCTCTGTGGTATTGCCTGACATATCAACAATAGACGACACAGCTAGCAGTGTTCAATGGCTTCTCAACGAGGGTTTCTATTAAAAGAGATATACATATATATATACACTTTATACAATCAGGAGACTGGAGCCATCACTTTGAGGAAAATTCCCAGGACTTCCTTTTATTAAGAGAATTCCAGAACATAAGAGAGGGACCCGACACCTGCGTTTGGTCAGAAAAAAGGTTTCCAAATTCAATTCATTTAAAAAAAACACAGAGTGTTTTAGAAAAAGCTGACGTGAAGCGGGCCTTCGGGTTGGAGCGCGGCCGTCCGCATTCGACACGCAGGGTCGTCAAGGAGACTACAGGTCAGAGGGCCGTCGCTGTTCTCCGGAATGTTTCACGCGTCACCGTCTTCCTCTTTCTTATTGGACAACACGCTTTTTAAAACACGCTTCTTATTTTTTTAACAAGTCAATGAAAAAAAAACAACAACAACAACCCAAATACAACAATGGTTGAACATGAGCCGGAGGCAAAAGAAAATAAAAAGGTAGGGGGGGGGGGTGGGACTCACTGCACATTTAGAAGGTCTAAAAAGAATTATCCACACACATGGCTGAACCGTTAATAAAAACATGATTAAGAGGTTAAAACCGGGAGGGAGAGGGGTGACTTTTTTTTGTCTGAGGGGTGGTGGAGGACGGGGGGGCGGGGTGAGTGGTGGGGGTGACCGGGGGTATACACAACTCACAACTTTAGCCAATCCGGCAGGGGGACGGGGGGGGGGGGGGGGGGAGGGGGACGGGATGGGAATGGGGGGGGACGCACTTTCTACATCGAAACAAGCCTTGTTTTTTTTTTTTTTTTTTTTTCCCAGACAACCATGAAATGCCGTTTAAAAAAGATTTTTAGTGTATTTGACTTGCTTTGCAGACACTTGATATGACCACTGCAAATCTGCTCCATAATCAGCTTTGCTTTTTTGTGCTAAAAATCTGTACGGATACTTATAAAATCATTGATAAAAATATTCCTCTGTTAACAATACGCCTTGGAGGGAGAGCATGTGAGAGACTCGTGGGGGGGACGGGGGGACGGGGGGGTGGGTGGGGGACGGGGGGGCTGGCTGGTTGGTTGGCTGGGGTAGGAGGGGGGGGTGGGGGGTTCAGGGGTCAAAGGTTGTAGGAGGAGGACGACGACGTAGGGGCAGTGGTGCTACTCAGATTTGGCCTCCTCCTTGGCCTCCTCGGGGACTGCCTCCTCCTGCCGGACAGAGAGAAGGGACAGCGGTCAGAACGTGGGTACCACACTTCATCACACACTCACACCCCCCCCCTCTCTCTCTCTCTCTCTCTCGGTCGCGGGGTGGGGGGTACCCGGGTTCCATCCGTCCACCCACCTCGTTGGTCTTGGCGTCTCCGTTCTCAGAGTGGTTCTCCTCATTGGCCTCCGCCTCGGCGTTCTCCTTCGCCTTCTTGGTCTTTTTGTCCTCCTTCTTGTCGTTCACCGCCTTTTCTTTCTGCGATGGGGGAAAACCGGGGAGGAGGAGGAGAGGGAGCCGTTACAAAATGTGTTGAGCGCGTCTACGCGGTACTGTTCTGTTGGGGAGCGGCCGATGACGTTACGATCAAGGATTACAGCGGGAGGGAGGAGGGTGGTCGTTGGTGTTGTGTTGTGTTATGTTATCGTGCGTATACGTTTGTGTCACCAGCGTCGTATCATCTTACCTTTGCCGCCTTCTTGGCTTTTGGCTCCGCCTGAGGAGGGGCGGGCTTCTGAGAGGAAGGGGGAGGGAGGTTACATGCTAGTTCGCCCGTAACGCGCGGCCCAGACACACACACACACATCTCAGGCCTCGTGTGCATTCACGTGTGTAGTTGTGTGTTCAGAATGAGTTGGATAATGTCTTACAATGTTTTTTTTTGTTATGGTAATGTGGTAATTTGTTAATCGATGCTGTAATTAACTAATTCAAGTAGGCAAAGTAACAATATGCACATTTACCTTTGCCTGGAAGTTATCTATTTTTGTAAACATTTCTATCAAATTTGTTGATTTTTAAGCTTCTTCGGTTAGTCATTTGTCGGGAATACACGTCGGACCTTTTAAAATAGCTGTGTATATGAAATAGAGCTGCTGTATGTTATAAAAGCTGATTATTCAACTTGATGACGTTATGGGGGCGTTTAAAGGTCATTTTTTTACTATTTGAATGCTACAATATGTTTGTTAAGTGAAATTGATGACCTTAATAAGCACCACGTTGTGGTGCACGTTTTTGCTGCGTTACTTACCGCTGATAACCTAGCTGACCTCCTCTTGGGCTGAAAATACAACAAAATAGCGTTATTCACACTTCATATGGCTGTTCTAATGCTCCACAACCAAATGGTACAAGGGACATTATGTTCAGAGTGAAAAAAAATGGCTATAGTACACAATGTTTGATGTTTTGAGTATAAAATGATGTGCAATGTGTTCACCTCCTCCTTGGGCGCACCATCTCCTCCCTGTTTATGAAAAACACACAAGGACAGAGTTAACACAAAGTACAGACCCTAAAAATGGAAATTATACTTATCGGCCATTCTATTAACAGCTTACTTTTCTAAAAATGTTTTAAATGTATATAATGCCTGCTGGTGAGGCAGTTGAGGAAACTTTTTGGTTTCATATGCAAACTCATTGTATTTTCCAATACACATAGTTTTAAAGGTTTATTACCTAGTAATAAATGCACTTTTGTGTTTGTTTTGAAGTAGACAGTGAGAACATGACTAGGAGTGCCTTAGAGCCCCAATTCTGAAGACCCTAGGGCAGCTTCTCTGTTTTACTCCCCGCTTGTCTCTCTCTCATTCAATACATGGAGCTCAGATTTGAATGCTGGCGCGGGAGGGCTTTCAAAAAGGGGAGGGACCAGCTTATGGTTAGTGGCGCCATCAGGCGGCAGAGCCATGCCATCGCAGCCATTTGGGACTACGAACAAAGGGAAAAAATATATAATCTTATCGAATTGCGACGGCGAATGTTTATTTTTACGGTAAAATTGGAAAGTAAAAGTACTAATGCATTTTCTCATGGCACTTTTAAGCGGTTTGAGGCCGGATTGACGATTAGTGAAGCGTTTGTTCTCGGTAGGTCGCCGAGGAAGGTAGACAAGAGCTGCAAAGCATGGCTGCTGCTTGTGCTTTAACTGCATGGAGACCGAGATAGACTTCTGACTCTCCAAAGGACAGCGGCTGCTTCAAGAAAACGGCTTTTAAAAGGCGTACAAACGCAGGAAAATATTTATTCCAACGCATAAAAAATGAAGATTAATTCTAGATAATAGGCGAAATTTTCCGATTATGTAGGTCCGTTAGAAATTGGGTTATAATTAAGTAATGTCTCTGAGGGATGACTCCATAATCGTTTGCAATGAATTAATACCTCGTATTTTCACCAAATAATTCAAATTATTTTCAGGATACGTACCTTTCTCTTGGGCATGTTGATCTTTTTGAGATTTTCTGGCAAATGCAACTAAAAACTGTTTTTTTTTCTTGGTGAGCTCAGTGCAAGTGAAGACGAGCGTCTCCCTTATGCTCGGCAGTGTAGTAAACACACAGGAACAGAAAGGCGAGTGGTTGAATGGGGGGAGGGGTGCGGCTAAAAGCGTGATTGATATGGCCTGAGCCAATCATATCGCGCCATTCGGGGCTGCAGAACACTTGGAATTTTGGAGCCGGTGATGTTCTTGGGTATGCGCGAATGGCTTCTTGCAGAAATAGATGGGAGGAAACCAGAAAAAAAAAATGCAAAGGTTGAAATAGGCGACATATTGCTTAAAAACAACACGTTCCTCCGCTTGGCAGAGGTCGTGGACACACTAGTTTGGTCACGGTGTGCCGTGGCACGATTTAAGTCAGAACTAAAGACAACACACGCCATTCATTTATACACAGTTCCCCGCCATGGCATTTCGTCGAGAAGGTGTACACATTTAAACGCAAAAAACAACGACATTTTTAACGAAATGTTTTCGTCATGTTGAGGCCAATATGGCGTCCTTTCCTCTCCGACACATTTTTTTGTTTGTCTGTCGGCTTCCCTAAATTCATTTTAAGGAAACGTCTCCGTCGCCTGTCCCCTCCGCCTGTAGGTGGCCACAAAGCCTTCCGAATGAACATGGCTGCTCAAACTATGCTTCTTGTGGCCGTTCGGCACAAAAAAAGCGTACGCCTTCACTGTTTTGTCATCATGTCAAACAAACGCCCATGCAATCTCTCATACACGCAGTGAGCCGAGAGACTCCGATCGTTTATTTACTAGACGCAAAATACACAATAAATGTAGGCGATCGGGCCACCAGCAAAGGACTACGTGTGGACACAATGTGTCCAAATCACTGTAGTCTCTCTCTTTCTCTCTCCCGTTAGATTCGAGGGGCGGGGAATGTGTGCGTAGAGGCGGACGAGGAATGCGAAGTCTAGCATCCACTGTCGGGATCCGTCGCTTTGCGCAGACAGTCTGCGCTGCTACGGACGGGATTCCAAGTCGGGAAGTTTGACTGTGCCTTTCGCCTTACGATAGATACACCCAGAGCTGGCTGCAGTCCGCACGACGATCTCCTTCCGTTTACTAGTGCATCGCATAGACCAGGGCACCAAACATGGTGGTCAAAGTGTACATAGCATCATCCTCAGGCTCCACTTCGGTAAGAACAAAAGCAGCATGCATGGATGTTTGGTGATTTAATTCTGCTATGTAGTCTTTAATAGTGTATCATTCAAATGCATTCAATTGATAGTGCATTTGAATTCATAATCCATGTCCTACCTTTCAGAATAGTGAAAACAACGCTTCCTATTTTGCACTATTCGTTTGTTTGTCTCTGGTGGGTTTGTGATCCGATTCGTTGTGATTCTGAACACAATTGCATTCATTTAGAATTGGCAGGTGTAATTAACCTGCTCACTTTCCTCTCGTTACTAACTTTTTGTGTGTAAAATGAGATGGGGAGTAGTGATAAGGTGGTGGCGGTGGTGGTGGGCGAGGCTGGTGCGTTTCAGTGTTATTACTCAGGAACACGAGACTAAGTGTTGTATGCTTTGTCATCTGGTTTGTTACAGCGTTTCCGTCTGAAACGATAGCTTTTCTCCCACAAAGATGTGTGTGTGTGTGTGTGTGTGTGTGTGTGTGTGTGTGTGTGTGTGTGTGTGTGTGTGTGTGTTTGGGGGGAATACCAGGTCATCTGCACACAAATATCTGCAAAATAAAAGTGGGCTTCTGTTTTAAAGAGTAGACTGAACCTCACACACACACACACACACACACACACACACACACACACACACACACACACACACACACACACACACACACACACACATATATATATATATATATATATATATATATATATATATATATATATATATATATATATATATATATATGTGTGTGTGTGTGTGTGTTAATACCCCAACAGCAGAAGGTCCTTCCAGCATAGAGAGGATTAATGTGATGTCATTCCCTGGGCGCCTCGGTCTTAACAGCCGTTCAAAAACAATGTTTAAAAAAAAAAAAGAAAAACGCAAATTAGGCCCTACTTTCCATTTTTACTGTCATTTGCGTTCAGTCATTTGTTTTCACAGTGTTTTGCATGAGTTTGCATCCTGAAAGGAAGGGGACCCTTCACGATTTTTGCACTCTTAAATCCGGTGACATTTGTTCGTTTTATTTGCTGTTGGCTTTCTGTTACTGAGTGACTGAGTGACATTTGCCTTGGGGGGGGGGGGGGGGGGGGAGTGGGGAAGACCAGTCGAAGACCAGTGGAAGACCAGTGCAGAGTGCTTTATCGGTTTGTCCTAAGAGGCCAGGGAACACATTTGTCCAAACAACTGCACCAAACATACAGACACACACACACACACACACACACACACACACACACACACACACACACACACACACACACACACACACACACACACACACACATACATACACACACTGGCTTAACAAGCATAGACCACATGCACGTACGCACACACATTACTCCTCACACCAAAAATACTTTCTTAAAAAATACCGGCTACACACACGCACAAACACACAGACATGCCCGCATGCCCTCGCCACACACAGGATTTATGTTGTTTAAATGTTGAGAACGATGAGATGGTGTCACTTGTTAAATGCACTGGAGCCGTATGTTTGACTCACCTGATGACTCACTAGGACCAGCTCTCACTACTAGGAGAGCTCTCACTAAGAGAGCTCTCATTGGGGTACAGATGATGGTGGTGGCCTAGCCATGCCAGCCAACCACCCCTCTTAAAACTTGAATCTGGTGCTGTAGCGTAATGCTAGCGTCTGGCAGCGTTTGAGCCACAAAAACGTCATCAACCAACATTGAAAGGCTAAACTCAATACGTGCTGTATTCAGCTTGTAGTATTGCCCCCCTGGGAAAGAATTATAGAGCGATGTTGCTGGTACACACCTTCCTCTATTGTTACCTGTCGCTTACGTTAGGACAAAGCAGTATTTGAATATCGGAAAAAGACAAGATTAGGATTTTTTTGCATGCACGCTGACCAATATCAAAGCTATCATTTGAAGACTGAAACTGGAGGTAAATAGTGATAGGATTGCGATATGGAAACATCATTAACATTGTCCTCATGCAATAGTTAACATCATTGCAAGACTAATTCAATCAAGCTGAAACCATGTTCTCCTCTGGTGGAGAGAGAGACAGTGCAGGGTTTGTGTCTGAGAGAAGGGCATGGGTTTCTCAGTGTGATGCTGTTACTGATGCTGTAAATATAGAAGTCACACTGAAACTATCTTCCACGCAAAAATGGACACACGTGCACCGAAAATATTCGCCATTGGAATACACTAAGCTATTTGTTATTATTTAAAACCTCAATGTTGGAACCTTCAATTTGTGATCGCTCTGATTATGCCATGGTTATGTGGATTATGACACATTACTTGCGTCAGCACCGTCGTGAGTTTGTGCGATCACACTTGAAGCCTTTTCACCTACTGCCCCCAACACGGAATCACCATTCTCCTGGTCAGCAGATTATCAGGTGATGAGAATTATACTTTGTGGTACATATCAAAAATGGGACATCTCACTTTCAGTGTCTTTCTGTTTAACTGATGACCTTTGACCTTTAAAAAGGTAACCGAGAATTTAAAGTAGGTAAACTGTGTCTCAAGTAATGTCGCTTTCTTATTGGTTTAAATCACAAACTAATCATCAGTGACGCTGCCGTCAGCCGTCCCAACCTTTATTGGGTTGAAATGATATCTGTGGTTAAACCTACATAGCTGTTCTCTGCTTTATTTAAGCTCTCATCTACACAGAGATTCTCAATAGGGTCATTGAAAAGCAAATTGACCCAAACTCTTTCTAGTGGACCTGGTTGATTAGATCAAACTCCACAGTATTGATCCACTCCTGTGTGGCTCCAGACACTCTGCATCCAATCGATAGGCCGCGCACTCTGGAAGCTAATGGCTTTTGCTCTGTCTCCTTCTCTCCCTGGACGAGTTAGGCCCGGGTGAAGTGGGGCCTTTACCCTGTCAGAGTACGCACGTTAGACTGCACTGGCTAACCGGCACTAGCCAACAGCGACGATCAAAGTTGTACAATAGACCACATCCTGTCATAATTCATACAATACAAATATTCCCCTTCAGCGGGGAGGGCCTGACCTGCACAGTATTGTTTCCTTTGAGTAAGAGGGAATGCTTTGATGCCCATTTAGATGATTGATTGGCCCTACGACAAGGTTTTGGTGCACCAGAGTCTCCTGGCATAATGACTACACTTCCAAGCACTTCATTGGAGTCTTTGCCAAGCTCTGATTTGATTGTAAGTAATTCTAGTATAATGCTATTCCACCCGTATTATGCAAATGTTATCATTTGCAAACACTAATAATATGTGATACAGTTATTAGTCATGGTTCTATTAGCTGTTAGTTAGGGCAGTTTGGTTCCGGGGATCGTTTCGAACGTTATTAGAGAACCGCATCGACGCGATCAAAACAAAGAAAGATCAAAGTACTATTTACTTAGCGGTACATCTCTGACCTTTAACCTGACACTGATCTGTCTGTCTGCCTCCTAGCTGCCTCGTTCTCTTTCTTCCCTCTTTCTCTTCCCTCTTCAACTATAATGCAGCCCCCCCCGTGAGAGGAAAAACACAGTTCTGCGGTGGATATTTCATGCACTGCAATCTGCATGTGATTTGATCTTTAACCCTCCGCTTAAACAACATTTTCAGTCTCCATAGTTACAGTAAATGCTGATCACGTGTGTGTTTGTATTTGTGTATTTGTGTGTGTCTGTGTGTGTGTGTGTGTGTGTTTATTTAGGGAGGGTAGGGAAGGAATGCAACTGAAAGGAGATTGAAGAGATATTTATTGCCGCTCCCTACAAACAAGGGACCGTCAAAAATGTGATGCTCATCTCCTGTTAACTCCTTATATGCCCCCACTTAAACAGGGATAGCGGTCCTGGTGGTAGCGGGGGTGGGGGGGGTGGTGGTGCACTGAGAGGCTCGGAATGGGTCTACTCGCAGTGCAATTAGAGACGGGGGCCGCTGGAATCTGGCCAGAAATGCTCTGCAAATTAATTTAGCCACAGCACAATGCAGGCCTGTGGAGCCTGCGCCTGGGGAGCAGTCGAAGAGACCACAGAAGCTTTAGCTTAGCTCAGTGTTTAGCGGCAATCGCCCTGTCAGCTGCTTGGTGCGGGTGGCAAAAGAATGCTAGCTCATGTGGCAAATGTTAGCATTATCTGTTACCCGTGTTGTTTACATAATCTCTTATTGGAAATAGGTCATTTCAATCGGCAACGGTCTTGTCAGTTTGTGTCTGCATAAGCGGGACAAGTAGATTGTTTGGTAGTACAATTGAATCAAAGTAAACTATTCCTAAGTAGGCTGTTCTTGTAAAACAGTTGGAGGTTCAGGGTAGTTTCTTATGAAACCATGACAGTGAATTGGGTCCCAAAGGGGCCTTAAAATGATGGCAAAACATATGTCCAGCCTGTGTGTAGCTGTTGCCTCTTGAAAGACACACTGTCCCAGAGAGCAGAGACTCAACATAGTGTGCTGCATGGGACTGGGCGTTAATAAACAAAAAAAGGATTGGATTACAAGACTCGTTTCGCTCCTTATTGTTAGGGTTATTGATCTGCGGTCGTTTGGCTACCGAGCGCTTGGCTCACGCTGCACAAGCTGCTTAGAGTGCCGAGAGACCTTTCTGTGATCATTAAGTGCACTTTTGGGGGTGGCTGAGGTTAATCGGGCCCTGTTGAATTCAAGTGCGTTAGCCGTTGGAAGTCAACGGGGGGCTGTGAGGCTTAGTAGTCGACTCTCCTTGTAACCCGAGATCACCTCTTTTACTCCGCCAATCTGTCAAACTAAGTAATGTTATTATTACGTTGAAATTATTTTGACTGGCGCCTTGCCACCACCCACCATAATGTGACGTCCTTCGTGCTAAAACCCTTGTCTACAGTCCTCCACCCAACAGATGGTTTACGGAGAGATGCCTGGACACTTTGGTGGATGGGTTTTATTCCTTTTATACACCCATCATTTTAAATGCAATTTAAACACGGGTCAAAAAAAGTGATATAGTACCAGATTCTAATTACGGGGAGATTCAATCAAAAAAAATTATCTCACTGATCAAAGAAGAACAATCTTGAAATATGTATATATATAATCTAATCATCTAAAAACGGAGTATACAGCAGGATGGACTTGTTCAGACTCTGTGAGGGTTTTTGTGTGTGATATCCTGACTGGGTGTCCTGAGGAAGTTCCGATCCATGGAGATAGGTAGATCATTTGGAAAAATGAATTTGTATTTCTACTTTCAATAATTAAGCCATTCAAATCTCATAAAGCTTTGCATAGATAGCTGCTTCTTTTTGCATGCCTTGATAATATCTCCCACAATGCCGTCCGCGCAGCGCGATCTGAGTCACGAAGCCTATGATTCAGCCCCCATATTACGCACATCCACACCGAGAAATGTGACATCAAATGTACAGTTTATTTGTAGCGTTATGTGTGGCGTTCTGCATTTACATATACACAGAGGATTCACCAAGTATAGCAATACAGTCGTGCTCTGCTCATGTCACATCTCCTCACATCATGTATACACTACAGTGCCGCGGTGAAAAAATAAACGTTACTGTACTTTCACCAAAGTCGTAAATTCAGACAAAAACATGCAACCGTCAGAGTGAGTGTGCACGCTCATCTGTGTGTGTGTGATTGCCAAGTTGCAGAGTGGCTCACTGCAACAGGCCTTATTTGGCATGTTAGACCAGTTCAGTTACCGCCTCCCACGTCCCAGAGGAGCGCCTGCTTCCGAGTGGCCTTCTAGGGCCGCCCGGCTTCTCCAACACGCCCGCCCAGACCCCTGTACCACCAGGACAGCATATGGAACAAACATGATGTGGCCTCCAAAAGATACATACTGTGTGTGTGTATGTGTGTGTGTGTGTGTGTGTGTGTGTCTCTGTGTGTCTCTCTCTCATGCTCTCTCCTATTCTCTCTCTCATTCTCTCTCTCTCTTATTTTCTCTCTCTCTGTCTCTGTCTCTCTCTCTCTCTCTCTCTCTCTCTCTCTCTCTCTCTCTCTCTCTCTCTCTCTCTCCCTCTTATTCTACCTCTCTCTCATTCTCTCTCTCTCTCATTCTCTCTCTCTATCTTTTTCTCCCTCTCTCATTTTCTCTCTCTCTCTCCCTCTTATTCTCCCTCTCTCTCATTCTCTCTCTCCCTCCTTTCATCTTTCTCCCTTTCTCCCTATTTCTCTCCCTCATTCCTTCTCCCTAGTTCTCTCTGTCTTTCTGTGTGTGTCTTATGCACACACACACTCACATTCTGCATACCTCTTCCAGAGCCTACTATTGGCCATTGTCTTGCAGAACAGTTGCTCCTTGTCTATCGCTCCAACAGTAGTTTGTACTTTGCTCCCCATACTGAGGTATCAGAGGTATGATGTAAGCAAACCCCACAAATGATTAGACAATTCAAATGGGCTGGGCTTGAGTACACAGTATTAGTGTTTTATCACTAACGGTAGGCCTGTTATTGTTTTTGTAATTATGTTCCCTTTAAGGAATCGACACTGAAGCATATTGTTCTGAAAGTGCACACATTTTGTGTAAAAACAACCACAGTCACCACGATAAATGCATGCATCCTTCTGCTGAAGCTCACCTTCTTCCTCAACTGGTATCTTAGTAACCTGTCAGTCTGGTGGCCGGGACAATAAGTCCCGCCTCCGAGGCTCCGGTTCCCTCGGTCAAACGTCTATGGGGAATAACGTGGCGTTTTCGAATGATCTGATTTCGAACAAACTCCGTAGGTGGCACAGAAGTAAAAGCTGTGTCACTTTTTGAACTACACACTTTTTCCATCTAGTTTCCACTGGTTTTTTTTTGGATTGTCGGTGCTGTTAAAGTAGTAAACGATTATTAATGCTACTTTAACGGCACAGACAAAAAAAACCAGTGGAAACCAGATGGACTTATTCTTCGGTGGTCTACAGGCTATTTCTCTGCCCCCAAGAGCGAGGAGAGGCCTCCTCCATATGTCAACAAGATACAAAAAACAACATTGACAAAGAACGTTTCTTCTTCTGTTTTATGGTAAGGGAAGTGATAAAAGTCAGAGTATTGCAGAAGTCGCCTAACCGCCCACTTCCCCTCTGGCGCGCGTCCCGCAGATCAAGAAGCAGCAGCAGGATGTCATGGGTTTCCTGGCAGCCAATAAGATCGGGTTCGAAGAGTGCGACATCGCCGCCGACGAAGACAACAGGAAGTGGATGCGGGAGAACGTTCCGGATGCGTCGAGGCCGGCCACGGGTCACCCCCTCCCCCCACAGATCTTCAACGACAGCACCTACTGCGGGGTGAGGATGGGTCCGATGCATGTCCCCTAATAAGATAAGATAAGATAAGATAAGGTAGTCCTTTATTAACCCCCCTTAGGAGAAATTCACAAGTGACCGTCAGTCCAGTGGGAAAAGAGAGTGCAAAACAAGAGTATATATACAAATACATTTACCAATTGAAATAAAATATAATAAAAAACTATTAGAATAAGATACACATACTACTGTATATACATGTAACTGTCCGTTTGTAGGTGACTTGTGCATTAAAAAATAAATATGACTATGAGTATAAATGTGCCAATGTGCAGAGGTTCCTGGGGTAATGAAAATGAAATAAATAACAAGGTTTAAAACAACAATCAGTCCTGAGGTGTGGGGTTTAAGTCCTTAATCAAGTCTAGAAAAGGAGGTGTTGGGCCTTTGGTGTTTGGAGCGGGGGGGTTGAGGTGTTGTAAAGTCTGATAGATAGTCTGAAGATACTTCATCTCAGTCAGGAGCAGGATGGGCTTTTGGGGGGGTTGTCTCACTTTTGGAGGCCTTCCGTCAAGCGGTGGACTCGTTTTTGGCTCGGGAGTGGAACACCTCCGCAGCCACTCCACCGCCGCGCCCCAGCGCACACACGCACACACGCACACACGCACACACGCACACACCCGTACGTGCGTACCCACACTACGGTGGATAATTCAGTGGCTTTCAGCGAGCTATCCCCGCCCGGCCCTTCTCTAAACAGACAGTGGAGCCGTGTTATTGCATAGAGCCGGGGCCCAGAGCCCCTGTGCAGCGAGGCATCCCATAATTCAAACAGATGTACGGGCAGTAGTTGTGCTTCTAATGGACGATGCGCTGTTGTAAATGTCACCGAGATGAGAGCACTATGCGTCTCACTGGCTATTTAGTGTGTGTGTGTGTGTGTGTGTGTGTGTGCGCGTGTGCTGAGACACAACCAGCCAAGAGTTAGAGGAATAATGAGAGAACAACAATAAGAGAGAGAGAGAGAGAGAGAAGGGGAGTGCGACAATAAACATAAATAACAGTGAGAGAGAGCGAGAGAGAGAGAGAGAGAGAGAGAGAGCGAGAGAGAGAGAGAGAGAGAGAGAGAGAGAGAGAGAGGGGGAGGGAGGGAAGGAGGGAGAGAGAGAGAGAGAGAGAGAGAGAGAGAGAGAGAGAGAGAGAGAGAGAGAGCAAGAGAGAGAGGGAGAGGGAGAAAGAGGGAGAGAGAGAGAGAGACAAAACAAAAACCAACACCGAACCATAATCACCAACATTCTCATCGTTAGCCATGCACACTTAGCATACTCTTCTACCGTATTGAACAGCACTGATTGACGTCGAGCCCTAGCGCGTGGAGCGTTCCAAACTCTTTCAAACGATCGGCTTGATAAAGGTCACAGAGTCACAGAGGACGGTTGTTGTCGGGCTCAGATCAACGCTATCGACCCCACGCCCCCCACGCTAAAACACCGCCGCCTCTAGAACCCCTTCTTCCCTCTTCGTCTCTAGAACTACGAGGCGTTCTTCGACGCCCGGGAGGACAACGCTGTCTATGCCTTCCTGGGTCTGACCGCACCCCCTGGCTCCAAGGTAAGCTACCCCAAAGCCAGGATAAACACACGGACCCACACACACACACACACACAGACACACACACACACACACACGGCCACAGCTGTCTGCTCCCTAGCTCTGGCCCCCCCCCCCTTTGCTCACTTCCCTACGTCTTGGCTCTCCTGTATCCTCCAGTGGTTCAGTGTCCGTACAGAAAGGTACACACGTGTGACAGACAACATCTGTTCATGATATCCCTGTGCACCTCAGCAGTGGCCGCACAGCCCCATTCTATGCACTCACCGTTCTATTCCCCCCCGCCCCCCGCCCCCCGCCCGCCGCCGCCGTCTGGCACCCTTGCGCCTCCTTACTGCCACCGACGGAACTGCACGGAGGTGTGCCAGTTACTATGGGAACAGTGGGGCTTTCCTCTCTCTCTCTCTCTCTCTCTCTCTCTCTCTCTCTCTCTTGCTCTCCTTAGCTTACGCACACACACACACACACACACACACACACACACACACTGACGCACACACACACACACCCACATACACATATGTACACACACACACACACACGCACACACACACACACACTCACGATAGGGGGCATATGACCGGAGAGATAACCCCTCCATTTTGTTAATGCTTTCTTTCATCCCCATTTGGATGATGTCTCTAGGCCGGGTACAACGCGTGTTATTCTTTATGTAAATGTAATGTAAATCTCCTCTTTCTCTACACTCTGTTTTGTCTTACCTCTCCCCCTCTCTGTCTTGCTCTCTGCCTTTCTTCCTTCCATTCTTTCTTTCTTTCTTTCTTTCTTTCTTTCTTTCTTTCTTTGCGTCATTCTTTCTACCTTCTCCAGGAAGCGGAGGCTCTAGCGAAGAAATCACAACAGTAGCAAGTTAGCAGCGTCACGTTTTAGTCTCTGTTACACCTGGAGCCCTCAGCTTTGAACCCTGACCCCCAGACCTGACCCCCGACCCCCACCCGCCCTCTACCCGCTCCGATACGCACCCGGGATCCGACCCAAAGAAGGATGGAACGTGGAGCAGGAAACAACGATGGAAAATGGAAAATTAAAGCATTGAAAAATGGAAAAACTAAATTAATGTTAAAATGTTGAATTTTGTTTTGTGTTTTATTGTTTTTGTATTATTGTAAGTTGAATTTGTGTGTGTGTGTGTGTGTGTGTGTGTGTGTGTGTGTGTGTGTGTGTGTGTGTGTGTGTGTGTGTGTGTGTGTGTGTGTGTGTGTGTGTGTGTGTGTGTGTGTGTATGTGTTAGTTCCTTGATATCGGTCGTGCCTTGTCAGCTGTACTGACAGAAGTACCTCAGATCTCTAATCCTATTGGCCGAATCGCAAGTCAATCAGCCATACATGAATGTTAACGTATTGAAACAAGAAAAGGCACATTTCAACACATCCATTTGTATGCACCTTAATAATTTCACCCGGACCAGTAGATCTGACCACGTGCAGAACCCAAACTCAATCTGTGTTGATCACTCAATGGTTTCATTATTCTGTAGCGATGACCAAATTCAATTTAACTAGTTTTGTTCTGTGTAACCCCTTATGCGCTGACTCATTTTCACAAATTCCAATTGAACATTCAACGTTTAATGCACTCGCTTCACTCAACCATTCCCACATATGACATAGTTACATTTTGAATTGACACACTATTGTCTTAATGCCGTTTGAATGACAGACTGTTAGTATGAGATGTGCCACACTGTGCTACGTTAAGGGGAGCATCACATTTATTAGTTATTTAGTTAGCTTGGTTTCAACTTTCCTATTGTGCTGGCATTATACAGTTTCACTCTAATATATGTTGGTATCTTATATGTAAGAAAATAAATTCAACAACTAATGCTTCAAACCTGACCATATCTGCTTTTCCGATAAGAACAAACCATTTGATGAAGTCACAGGTGTCACGTAACCCTCTAACAGTAAAGTTTTGTTTTTCTAAGAAACATTAAACATTTTGAAATTAATTTGAACCACTGAGTCTATTTTCATTGGCATTTCTGATGGAATCTTTTGGAATATGAGGATAGGATTATATCAGTGATATCTGCAAACTTTTTGTCTGAACATTTCTTAAAATTTCAATGTTGTGTCATTAGGGAATATTTGTACGGTATTGCGTCCCAGCCCCTGTGGATTGGATGACGCCTTAAGTAGCTTGCTGCTAGCAGGTTCATGAACGCAGTAACTAATGCTTTATGATCCCTTTACGACTAACTAATAAAGGGCATCTGTAGAAATAGGCACCTATTTAAGTACTTTTGTATTTACGTTTTGTAACATCCTTTAAATAGTTATAATAATAATAATAATAGCTGTCAAACCCTCTATTCAACATGTCTATAATTACAAAGGGAAATTTAAACCACTTTCACACACTTAGCAAGTTAAGAAAAAACCAAAATGCCCAGTTCTGCTTTAATATTTTTAGGGGGATGGGTCTGCGCACACACACACACACACACACACACACACACACACACACACACACACACACACACACACACACACACACACACACACACACACACACACACACACACACGCACACACACACGCGAGCGCGCAACCGTCTTGCTCTGTGATTTCATCGCCCCAGTGCAGAAGTGAAAGAGCGCAGTCATATGTCCAGTGACACTTTTGTATTGTAGCTTGACGCACGGCCGAAAAGGAAACACAACAAAGTCTGTTCAAACAGAGGAACGCCAAGCCCGCACACAGGCAGCCGGAGAGACGGACGGACGGACGGACGGACAGTGTGTAGACCATGCTTTCAGAGTCCTTCCTCCAGACACTGCCATACAGGGACGAGAAGGGGGGCCCCTCTACCACCAAGCTCCAGGGCGGGGAACACACACATCCACACACTCTGCGTGGAGATGCGCTACATGGCGGGCCCGCGCTGACCGAGTCAGGGGAGCTCTCGCACACGCCGCGCGCACTGCGCACAGGTACGAAGGATGAATCGTTCGTTCTGTTTGACATGTACAGTATACTCCCGAGATAATGCCAACTCAGGAAGCTTTGTGTATACATTCTGATTGACATGTACAGTATAATCCCCACCTTTTATAACTCAGGAAGGTATATGTATATACTTTCAGTTTCTTCATAATTGAAATTCTATATAATTTGTCAGTTTTCCTCCTTGATGGTAATTATGGAGAATGTATAGAAATGAACATTAAAAAAAACATAAAAACAAAAAAAATAATCTGATTTCATAGCTTGATTTCCTTCTCATAATCTTTACGTTGCAGACCTGGGGCCGAGGTTCGCCTTTCCGCCCGAGATGGGCCTTCTGATCCCGGGCAGCGCCTCCACCCGCTTCCACCGCTCCCCCCACCCGGACGACCATCAGTCCGCATGCAGCCTCATACGGCAATACCCGGACCTCCGTCTACGGCAGGACGTGGACGACGAGGCGACCCGCCCACACAGCAGCGGCTCTTTCCGCTGTCTGTCTACGTCCGTGTCTGGACGTCCCCTGCTACCCCTACCGTGCACGCCCAGCTCCCCGGGCCCGGACAGACCACCGGGGACGACGACTGGGTTACCGGAGCCCGGGACCTCGAACCCCGACCAGGGCTACCTGGAGATGAACGGCAACCGAGGTCTGGAGTTCTCTCTGTCAGGGCTGGAACCCCTGTCCAACTCTCTGCTGAACGGCCTGTTGGAGAGGCATCTGGACGAGCTTTACCGCCAGCATTTTACAGACAGCCTGGCCCGGTGCAACTCCCAGCTGGGGCACAGCCTGCTGCGCGGCCTGGTGCCGCTGCCGCAGACGGGCGGACAGACCCAGGCGTCGGACTTCATGGAGGCCAGCCTGCAGGGTGTGAGCTCCAGGGAGGGAGAGTTGAAAGTCAGCTACCTGAACACTACCTCACACTTCAGCTCTCCCGTGCTACGGATCTCAGAGGCTGGAAGTCCCCCCCCCAGACCCCCACCCCCTACCCCCACGCACACATGAAGAACACAGACATACACACATGAAACGTACACACACACACACACACACACACACACACACACACACACACACGCACACACACACACGCACACACACACACACACACACACACACACACACACACACACACACACACACACACACACACACACACACACACACACACACACACACACATGACCAAACTCAACGCATTCTTTAAAGTGCTCTTTTTTTTAGAGACTCTCTGTGAACGCTTATTGGTGATTCCTTCGAATTTACAAGCTCCTACACGCCATCTGCTGTTACATCATGATATTACGTTTGTTCTATTGTTCTTGTTTAGTTCATTAATCTCCGATTAAGTATATAGCCTGATTTGCGAGAATGGTAGTTAATAAGTTAGGTTATTAGGTATACACTGTTAAAAGTACTGCCATTGTCATTGAAGTAGACATTACAAGTAAGTAATTTGTTGATTAAAGCCCTCAAGGCTATGAGACAAGATGTGCGCATTTTGGTTTGATAAGTAAATAGTGCAACAAACATCAACGTGTTAGCAATAATCTCTTACATGTTATTCTTTATGTAAATGTCTCATCAACATTTTAAAGAAAAAACTTTTTTTTAATAATGTGTATGATTTGTTCTGATACAAACGTTAAGTTAACTTCAAACATAGGGTTAGTACGTTTTTTGGACAGCCATGTGAGCCAGTACAGCGTTCTTTGTTAACCTATCTTTGGATGCAGAAAGATCATATTTGCAAAGAATATAATAGAAAGCGAAACTAAACAAAGAGGTGGTGTAGTCATCTGTCACGAGTGTTATGTCAATGTAAAAAATAATAATAATCTGCAAATAAGTGTTTTCACGTCCCGCATTATCATAACTGTAAGATATACTCATAATGTTATTATTCTCCATTGCATTGCATAGTGTCACAGCTTCAAATAAAAGAATGATCAAGTGAAATGTTGTAGAACCTTGCCAAACCTGATAAGTAGGCCATTCAGTCGCTGAACTCCTAATCAAAACAAACACAATCCGCTTGATCTTGTCTTGGTGGATGAACACAAAAGGAGGTTTAGTTCTAATCTAGACAATCAGACAGATGGGTTAATAGGTCTAATATGAGTAAATGCTACTTCATCAGTAATGTTTTGCTTGCAAGAGCTTCTTCATCCATTAATGTTGCTTCTCACAAAGTTCAAACTTTAACATTCTGCACTTTCTGCTCTTTCTTCCCAAAACATTTATCAGTTATTCAAGGATGTTCATGTCTTTGGAATATTCTGATCTGTGACCTTCTTCCACAGAAATCATACTTTATTTGAATACTTTTACTTTAAATACTTTAAAATGTCAGGGCTGTTTTGTACCAGAGGGATTCTATCCACCACAATATATGTCATTATTTTCAGTTGTGATAAAATCTGAATATTAGCAGAGTCTGACAATAAACTCAAAGGCTTGCAGAGAAAATATATTTTTTAGGATCAAAATTGAGAAAGAGTTCAGTGTTATTTTGAGGGAAGCTGCTGTAAGCCTGTAACCATCAAAAGTTAATAACATATAACAATAACACATTCAAGTTGTCAATTGTATTTTAGTATTTAATGATGATGCAATAATATGGGCTTTTCTGGTGATTAATCCAACAATGCAATTGGAGTAGAATAAATGTCTTAGAATTTAGAGATTGTAAAGTTTGAGTTATAGTTATATTTATTTAAAATGGCTGATTTTGTGTTTTTCTTAGGTATTGGGTTAGTGATAATCTAGGAATGGGTTTGATTTAGGTAAAGTTTGAGCCATGATCGCATGATATTGTTGGTGATAACCCCATGCATGTTTGTATGTATGTGTGCATGCATGCAATTGTATGTGTATTTGTGTATTTCTGTGTGTGTGTGTGTGTGTGTGTGTGTGTGTGTGTGTGTGTGTGTGTGTGTGTGTGTGTGTGTATGTCTTTGCATGATTTATTTGTGTGTGTGTGTGTTGTTTTGTGTGTCTGGGATGTATTTAGTCTTCCCTTGAGCTCATTATTGATGGTTGGTTATCACTGCAAGCTCAGGGATTCCTGTGCACATTAGTGGGCATGCTAGGTTGAACAGTGTGTGTGTGTGTGTGTGTGTGTGTTTGTTAGCTTTTGTGTTAGTGCATGTATATACAAGCATGCGTGTATGTGCGTATATGCATGCGTAAGAGTATGTGTCTGTGTATGTGTGTTTGTGTGTGCGTGGGAGAGTGTGTAAATGTGCATACACTTTTATACATATATTATTAATATGTAAGTGTGTAATAGTGTCCATATGTGTATTTTTATGTGTTTGCGTATGTTTGGATGTATGTATGTACGTGTGTATGTATGTGTGCGTTTGTGTGTATGTATGTGTGCGTGTGTGTGTTTCTGTGTATGCGTTTGTGTGTATGTATGTGTGTGTGTGCACGTACGCATGTGTGTGTGTGTATGCGTTTGTGTGTGTGCACGTGCGCGTTTGTGTGTGTGTTTGTGTGTGTGTGTTGTGTGTGTGTGTGTGTGTGTGTGTGTGTGTGTGTGTGTGTGTGTGTGTGTGTGTGTGCGACCCCTCTGCCATGCTCCTGGCCCCCTCCCCGTGTCATTCCAGCTATGGCTACAGGATGGCCGGACTGTGGACTCGTGCTTTGCTGCTAGCTGCTTGCTCTCTTCCATGTGCAAGCCTGACCCCCCCTGCCCAGGCCCCGCCACCCCAGCAGCAGCCCCTCAGCCTGGGCCACAACAGCAGCGATGCTGGCCTGCTCCTGGACGTCCCCGTGGCTCTCAGGGTGTTCAGCGTGGACTACCACCATGTCCAGGCACCGTTCGAGATCGTGCTGTGGATCATGCTAGCTTCATTAGCCAAGTTGGGTAAGCCTGGATTCACCATTCTTCTTACCAAAGAGAAAAACGATAAGACCCCCGAAAGGATACATAAACATTGTTTACAATTACACCAATAATACCAATAATACTCGGATTGAAAGTTCAAATCGTTGATGTTTGGCACGTTATGGACCCTTGAAAAAGGGGGCGACAATGAGCCTCAATTCAATAACACGCAAGTTTAAGCAAGCACTCTGATTGGTCAATTCCCATTCTCGAGCGCGTTTAAATGCCTGGTGAAAGAACGGACAAAAAGAGCATGCCTAATTACAGAAAGTATCGCTAACTAGCCAAAACTACTTTCATGAGCCTAGTTTCCATAACAACGTTCAACTGACCAAGAGTCGGCTATCGTTACCATAGGAACTATTTTCCGATGGAGATGAACTCGGGCAGAACGCTTGAATTTGAGGGCAAATTAACCCCACAATATGAAAATATTTTACAATATTGTTGATAATGAAGATGGTTTGTGTTATTGAATCGCAATCTTACACTTGATGGCGTTCTTGAATGTCATCATTATTGGTACTTGAAGCACAGGACTTGTACTTGAAGCACAGGACTTGTACTTGAAGCACAGGACTTGTACTTGAAGCACAGGACTTCGGAACTCGAGCGTGCGAGCGCCTCGTTCCTACGGCTGTGCTTCGCGTGCCAACAATGACATTCAAGAACGCCATTGAGTGTAAGATTGCTTAAATAAATCATTGACGTTCGGCACATTAATATGGACCCTTGAAAAAGGGGGGGGGGGGCGACAATGAGCCCCCTAATAGTCAACGGAAAAGAGCAGGGCGGCGCGCGGTGCTGGTGTGTGTCTGTGGAGCAGTTCACGTAGGAGTAGCGGCCTGTGGCTAATCTTCTCAGGGTTCCACTGGTCAGGCCGGGTCCCCGCCGTCGTCCCGGAGAGCTGCCTGCTCATCATGGTGGGCCTGATGGTGGGCGGGGTCATCTATGGCGTTCGCCACTCGGCCCCGCCCACTCTCAGCGCCGACGCCTTCTTCCTCTTCCTGCTCCCGCCCATCGTGCTGGACGCCGGCTACTTCCTGCCCGGGCGGCTCTTCTTTGAGAACCTAGGTACCATCCTCTGGTATGTGCTAGCGTGAGGCTAGGTAGCGTCCTCTGGTGTGTGTGTGTGTGTGTGTGTGTGTGTATGTATGTTGGCGCCCAGCTAGGCAGCACACTATGGTAGTTGTTAGCTCCAAGCTAGGTACCATCCTCTGGTATGTGCTAGCGTGAGGCTAGGTAGCGTCTGGTGTGTGTGTGTGTGTGTGTGTGTGTGTTGGCGCCCAGCTAGGCAGCACGCTATGGTAGTTGTTAGCTCCAAGCTAGGAAGCATCCTCTGGTGTGTGCTAGCTAGAGCCAGGTCACATGGTGTGTGTCAGCTGGAAGCTGGTACCGTCATCTGGTACGCGCTAGCTCGGAGCCAGGTAGCATCCTCTGCTACGTGCTTGGGCCAAGCTAGCTTCCCATCATCTTGTATGTGCTAGCTAGGAGCTAGCTACCAACCGCTGATGTGTGTTGGCTCCGAGCTAGGTAGCATAAATTGGTATGTGTTAGCTCCAAGATAGGTAGCATCGTCTGCTATGTGTACGTTTGAAGCTGGTGCCATCATCTAGTAGGTGCTTGCTAGACGCTTTGGTTATCATCCTCTGGTAATGCTAGCCAGATGCTAGGTAACGTCCTCTGGTACATGTTAGCTCCAAGCTAGGTAGACTCCTCTACGTGTGCTGGCTAGAAGCTAGGTACCACCATATGCTATGTGTTGGCTAGGAGCTAGGTAGTATCCCATGGGTTTTAATAGCTAGAAGACAGGTATTATCCACTGGTATTTGCTAGCTAGATGCAAGGTAGCATCCTCTGGTATGTGTTAGCTCCAAGGGAGGTACCATCATCTGGTATTTGCTAGGCAGCATCCTCAAGCATCCTGGTATGTGTTAGCTTCAAGCTAGGCAGAATCCTCTGGTATATGTAAGCTAGAAGCTAGGTACCACCCTCTGGCACATGTTAGCTCCAAGCTAGGTAGAATCCTCGACTTGTGCTAGCTAGAAGCTAGGTACCACCATATGCTATGTGTTAGCTTCAAGCTAGGTAGACTCCTCTGGTATATGTAAGCTAGAAGCTAGGTACCATTCATTGGTATGTGTTAGCTCCAAGCTAGGTAGACTCAGCAAGTATGTGCTTGCTAGAAGCTTGGTACCATCCTCTGGTATTGCTAGCCAGATGCTAGGTACCGCCCTCTGGTATGTGTTAGCTCCAAGCTAGGCAGCATCCTCTGGTGTACGTAAGCTAGATACTAGGTACCGTTCATTGGTATGTGTTAGCTCCAAGCTAGGCAGCAAGATGCTAGGTACCGTTCATTGGTTTGTGTTAGCTCCAAGCTAGGCAGCAAGATGCTAGATGCTAGGCACCGCCCTCTGGTACGTGTTAGCTCCAAGCTAGGCAGCAAGATGCTAGATGCTAGGTACCGTTCATTGGTTTGTGTTAGCTTCAAGCTAAGCAGAAAGATGCTAGATGCTAGGTACCGTTGATTGGTGCGTGTTAGCTCCGAGCTAGGCAGCGTCCTCTGGTGCACCAGGTCAGCCAGACGCTAGGCGCCGCTGTAGCTGTCTGCGTGTGTCCCAGGTACGCGGTGCTGGGGACCCTGTGGAACGTGATGGGCATCGGGCTGTCGCTGTACGGCGTGTGCCTGCTGGCCCAGGACTCCCTGGGCGACGTGTCCCTCCTCCACTGCCTGCTGTTCGGCTCCCTGATCGCCGCCGTCGACCCTGTGGCCGTGCTCTCCGTGTTCCAGGAGATCCACGTCAACGAGCAGCTCCACATCCTGGTGTTCGGCGAGTCGCTGCTCAACGACGCCGTCACTGTGGTGAGGGGGGGGGGGGGGGGGGGGGGGGGGGCAGGGGGGGTAAAGGTCAGAGGGGGGTTAGTTAGTTAAAGGTCCCATGACATGCCATCAGGTGCGAGTGTGATTAGCCGTTACAAGCCGTTTTGAAAATCTGGCTCTTCTGACATCACAAGTGTCCACCTAGATGTGTGCTGGATAGATCAGTCCACCAGCTGTCCCAGTGGACCGTAGCAAACGTTGCTCATCTGTCCGTCACACATCTAGGCGAACCCGCCCACCTGTGATGTCAGAAGAGCCCGATTTTCAAAACGGTGTGTAACGGCTAATCACACTCACACCTGGTGACATGTCATGGGACCTTTAACTCTTAACCTTGGTGCCAAGTGATTCCAAATGTTATGACATCAGGCAGGTAGGTTAAAGCTAGAGGTGTTTGACTCCCAACTGAAAGGTTTGAGGTCCGACTTCTTGAGCAAGATAACTCGTAACTCGTCGTGTTTTGTGTGTCATGCTGTAGTCCATTTTTGCCAAGTGACTCAGTGGTTATTTTATGTGAAAATCCATAAAATCCGATGGTGAGAGTGAAGCACTATTGCTGGAGTAATTATGAATTATTTATTATTGTCTTGAATTGAACAATTAATCTCCTCTCCCTGTCTCTCCTCTCCTTTCCCCTCTACTCTCCCCACCTTTCCTCTCCTCTCTCCACCCCTCCCCTTCTCCTCTTTCCTCTCCCCTCCTCTCTCCTCTCCTCTCTCCCCTCCTCTCTCCTCTCCTCACTCCTCTCCTATCTCCCCTCCTCCACTCTCCTTCCCCCTCCCCTCTCCTCTCCTCTCCCCCTCTCTCCTCTCCTCTCCCCTCCTCCCCTCCCCTCCTCTCCTCCTCCCAGGTTCTTTATAAGCTCTTTGAATCCTTCCTGCGCATGCCCACCATCTCGGGCGTGGACGTCCTTCTGGGGGGCTGCCGGGTGGTGGTGGTGGGTCTGGGGGGCCTCTGCCTGGGCCTGTTCTTCGGCCTGCTGGCCGCGCTGACCTCCAGGTTCACGTCGCGCGCGCAGGTCATCGCGCCGCTCTTCGTGTTCCTCTACTCCTACCTGTCCTACCTCACCTCCGAGATGCTCCACCTCTCGGGGATCATGGCGTGAGTCTCTGGGGGAGGGTGGGCTGCGTGGACGCTGTGGGGAGCCCAAAGGGATGATTCTGGTCCCACGTTCACGCAACGCGCGGGGCTTACTTGTGTCCACCGTGAGGGCCTGACGTGCGCCTCCACAAAAAAACATTAACCTTCCGTCGAGGCGACGCAGCCGCAAGGGCTGTGATCGGTCCGCTCACTAAAACCCGACACAGAACCAAAGCAGGTTCTCAACTGTGTCGAAGCGTCTGTGGGGTCGTTGCGTTGTGTCGACGTGGAACCATGATCAGCCCTTAACGGCGCGGTCACACTGCATGGATCCATAGATCCGACTTTGCACGGGGCGCTCTCGAAATGCATTGTGGGTCCGTTCTGTTGGCTCCGTTGCCGTTGCGTCAAAAAAGTAAAAAAAAAGTCAAAAGTCAAAAAACGTTCAACGTCTCAGGCAGCGACGGATCCGTCGGCCAATCGGATCGCAAATATACGCAAATACACTGTCCAATGAAATCGCCTTTGCAATACATCCCGGGAAGACACAAGGATACGTCAAAAAGCCCCCGTACCTCTCTGTCGTCCGTCGACGGACGTGTGCGGTGTGAACGTGGTGTGAGGCTGAGTTCTACTTCTCTGACGTATAGACGCTGAAGGTACGGTGGGCGTCTACGTCCGGTGCTTTTGTGAGTCGGTGGACCACGTGATGGACTTTTAATGGACGCAGTAGGCCGTTTTTATAGAGGTACGGTCGTAGGGAACAGCACAGGTGTCACTCATCCCACTGATCGTGGTCCTGCTACTTTTATGAATGAAGTATTGAAGATAACACAGAATGAACCCGGGGTCATGTGCCACGGTATGTCAAAGTAGCAGACCAATAATTGGTGTAATGAGCGACACCTGAGTTTGTCCTACACCTCGGTGAGAAGGGTCTGTTCAGGGACAACTGGGGATCTTAATTATAAAGTGAAAATGACATCTGTTTGGGCGGTCATCAGAAAATGTTAGCAATGAAAGCACAGTCCTTGGGCTACGCAGGAGACGTAGAGACCCAGTACTCGCGTCTCCGGTCGCTATGCGCTGCAGAATTATATTAATTATTATTATTATTAGGAATTATATTAGAGTAAATATCAATGCTGACCTCGCCCCCCCACCTCCCTTCCTCACCCCGCCCCCTCCCCACCCCTCTCTTATTGCTCACTCACCCACACGGGCACAACAGCACAGACTGACCCACTGAATCACATGGACACTCCCAGACACAGTGACATCCATGCACAATTACATGGCCCACATACACACACATACAATCTCACACACACACACACACACACACACACACACACACACACACACACACACACATATACACACACACACACACAGATCCCCAACCTTTCTCCTTTGTTTACTCCTTTTCCCACCTGTTAATTCATAGGGTTAGGGTTAGGTTACAATCACACACACACACACACACACACACACAATCACATGGACACACGATCACATGGACACACACAAACACACACACACACACACGATCAAACACACACATACACCCATTATTCCATCGGTGCACTCTTCTGTCTGCTTTATGAACATGTTGTGTGTTTCCGTGTGTGTGTGTGTGTGTGTGTGTGTGTATGTTTCTGTGTGTGTGTGTGTGTGTGTGTGTGTGTGTGTGTGTGTGTGTGTGTGTGTTTCCGTGTGTGTGTGTGTGTGTGCAGCATTGTGACGTGCGCGGTCACCATGAAGCAGTACGTGGAGGCCAACGTCTCCCAGCGCAGCAACACCAGCATCCAGTACTTCCTGAAGATGTGGAGCAGCGTCAGCGAGACGCTCATCTTCATCTTCCTCGGGGTGTCCACCATCCAGGACGTCCACATGTGGAACTGGCCCTTCGTCTGCTCCACGCTGCTGCTCTGCCTGCTCTGGAGGGCCCTGGGTGAGGCACACACACACACACACACACACATAAGCATAAATACACATACACACATAAGCATAAACACACATACACACACACACACACACACACACATAAGCATAAACACACATACATACATACACACACACACACACACACACACACACACACACACACACACATAAGCATAAACACACATACACACACACACACATAAGCATAAACACACATACACACACACACACATAAGCATAAACACACACACACACACACACACACATAAGCATAAACACACATACACACACACACACATAAGCATAAACACACATACACTCTCACTCACACACACACACACACACACACATAAGCATAAACACACATATGCACAGACACTCACACACACACACACACACACACATACACACACACACACACACACACACACACACACACACACACATAACCATAAACATACACATGCACAGACACTCACACACACTCAGACACACACACACACACACACATACACACACACACACACACACACACACACACACACACACACACATGCAGAGACACGCACACACACACTCACACACACTCAGACACAAGTGTACATAAAAATACACCCACCCTCACACTGACAAACACACACACACAGACACACTCACTCATTCACTCACTCGCACACACACACACACACACACACACACACACACACACACACACACACACAGAGACACTGTCCACCAAACTACCTGACCTGTGTGTTTTGAAAGCATGGTAAAGAGCGCCCCGAGTTGAAGGGACAGTAAAACGTGCGAGTTGGGGGAGGGCGTGAGGAGGTATGTTCACATATGGGGTGCAGGTCATTAAAGTGGGACTGAGAACAAAAGGTATCTTGATGAAAGGGTGAACAACAAAGGGCAACAGCTAGGGCCATAAGGGAGCGTCAGCAGCTGGCCCAACGGTCACACTTACATGAGAAAGGAAGCCACCAGCGGGCCAATGGTGAACTACTGCAATGACCCGTCAGACAGTTAACACGAGATACATTGAAAACTCCAACAATGAGCTAACGCTGTGTTATGATACCTCAGAATGCCTCCACATTCCCACACTATGCGTTTACTACTGCAACATATTTGAACAATCTCAGAATCTCTGAGAATATTATATTAGGAGGGAGACCAAATGCAAACTCTCCTCTCCACCCACCGTCCCCCTCTCTCTCCCCCACCCCACCTCATCCTTTCCCCTCCTCTCCCCCTATCTCACCCCTGCCTCTCCTCTCTTCTCAACCGCCTCACCCCTCCCTTACCCTCCTCACCCTTCCCCTCTCCTCTTCCTCACCCCCCCCCCCCCTCCCTCACCCCTCCTTTACCCCCCTCACCCTTCTCCTCACTTCATCCTCACCCCTACCTCATCCCTACTGCCCCTCTCTCCCCCCTCCTCATCCCGATCTCCTCTCTCCTCTCCCCTGGCTCTCCTCTCTTCTCAACCGCCTCACCCCTCCCTTACCCTCCTCACCCTTCCCCTCTCCTCTTCCTCACTCCTTCCTCACCCCCCCCCCCCCCCTCCATCACCCCTCCTTTACCCCCCTCACCCTTCTCCTCACTCCATCCTCACCCCTACCTCATCCCTACTGCCCCGCTCTCCCCCCTCCTCATCCCGATCTCCTCTCTCCCCCCCCCTCCCCCCCAGGGGTCCTGCTGTTGACGGCGGTGGTCAACAAGCTGCGCAGGAACGCCGTGACCTTCAGGGATCAGTTCATCATCGCCTACGGCGGCCTGCGGGGCGCCATCTGCTTCTCCCTCGTCTTCCTCATCGACGACTTCCCCAAGAAGCGGCTCTTCATCACCACCACCATCGTGGTCATCCTCTTCACAGTCTTTGTGCAGGTGAGAGACGGCTGGACTGGAAATCAAAGGAAAATAACTGTTTCCTGTGGGAGACTTTTAATGTGGTAGAGTGTTCTCTGAGGTTTTTTTTCTGTGAACAATTCTGGTTCAACAAAGTTGAAACCCTTTCTCTTTTTTTTTTGGACTTGTTACCGAACACCTTGATTCAGCAAATCAAGAACGTTTCCCTAAAAAAATATATATATTCATGGTGAGGACTTTTACTTTGTGAGCTCACCGTTGTGAGGTCCACCTCTGGTCGTCTGGTTTCAGGGGATGACCATCAAGCCTCTGGTGGAGCTGCTGGAGGTGAAGAAGAGGAAGAGAGCCCTGCCCACAGTGAGCGAGGAGATCCACAGCAGGGTGAGACGGGGCAGTAGTTGGACTTCAAGTCCTCAAAACGTATTTCCCCCAGAAATGTGGTTCCTTTCTGACATAGTCTGGCAATTTGTCCCGAGACATACACTGAAAAAATTATGATACAATCATAATCATCAGTGCTTTACACGGAAATGCAATTGATACATATTTAATTTACAGCATTTTCTGCTAGTCGTCTGACAGCCTACTGGAGGTGTGTTTGGTGTTACATAACTAGTTCAGGTTTGTTGTGTATCTTCTAGATCCTTGACCACCTGCTGGCCGGGATAGAGGACGTGGTGGGCTATTGGGGACAGCACTACTGGAAAGACAAGTTGGTTTGACTTCATTATAGAGGAGTAGAAGAGGCTCCCCCGAGCTTTTGAATGTCCTCAAAATATGTTGTTATCTTATACTCACCACTAGATGGCGGCCAACACCACAATTTAGTCTCGTTTCAAAGTACGACTTGCATTAGCGTAGCAACGGGCGACTTACTAAGTGGATTTTGTTGTGTGTGTTTGTGAATGTGAGGTTTGAGCAGTTTAACAAGAAGTATCTGCGTCGCTTCCTGATCCGCGAGGAGCGCCAGGAATGCTCCAGCATCCTCCGAGTCTACGAAGAACTGGAGAGACGAGAGCAGAGGGGGGAAGAGGAGACGCCGATCACACAGTGAGACAGACAGAAACAAACATCAACAAACAACAAAAACGCAACTGCGGTTTATTCGAACGTTCTTCCACACACTTTCCACTCACACACTGAATGCAAGAAAACTATTGTATATTCTTAGAGTGAAATACCCATCAACTCTTTGATTGACAACCGATTTGATCCTCTCAGAGTGGAGCATTGCTCCCAGGGCAGAACCCTCACCCTGGAGTCCCGCCCCCAGAGCAGGCCCCTCCTTCCGGAGGAGATGGACAGCATCAGACGCATACTCTCCAGGAACCTGCATAACTTCAACAACAAGGTCAGGGTCAGCTCCATTCAACTAACTAACATGTTTATTAGCAATTATTATTTTCGATCAAGCTTACTCTGACGTACCAGCACTGCAATTTGGACTGATGAGTCTCTCCAACGCAATATAAATAAATGCCGTAATGTGTTGGGCTTGTACACCAGAATGCGTCATGGGATTTGTTCTTGGCGATACTTGAGAGCCACAATTGAGAGAATCAAGAGAGTTGAAGAATTGTTCAATCCAAATTCAACCTTTAACCTACGCTGATGAAAACCACGCTGTTTTTGCCACGAGGAACAGAGACTGTGGCAGTCTCAAACACAACAACGTCTCTCCAAAATGACAAAGAAGTTCACAATGAATTACTAAGCAATGACAAATCAAACACGACTGACAACGTCATAACTTACATTCCAATATGCGCCTATGCTCCCAAAATGGCGGCAATAGTTGCGATGGGTCAAAGTGATGTCCAGTACAAGTCCTATGTACTGTTTTTAATGATACTAACAATAAACTCTGAGCTCCTCTTTGCCCGTACCTCTCCCCCCCCCGCAGCAAACCCCGGCCTACAGCCGTCACACCCTCCACCAGGAGGCGTCCACCGACAGGATGCGGAAGCCTCTACACCGGCGCCAGAGTCTGGCGGAGAGCAGCTCCTACCCCTCCTCAGCCTCCCACGGCCCCCAGGTACGTGCACACACATAGACACACACGCACACACACACACACACACACACACACACACACACACACACACACACACACACACGGGCGGGCGCGCACATGTGTAGTGTTAAGATAGCAGGTGGGCGATGCAGTGAGGGGATCTCATGAGGGTGTAGCATGCATACACAGACGCACGCATAAATGCACACACACACACGCTCTCACGCACACACTAATGCACAGACACACATGCGCACACATGCAAGCATGCACGCACACACACACGCACACTTGTGCACACTTAAACGCACACACACACAAGCTCACACACATGCGCACACATGCAAGCATGCACGCACACACACACTTGTGCACACTTACACACACACACACACACAAACACTTGTGTGTACATACAAGCTCACACACACACACACACACACACACACACATGCAAGCATGCACGCACACACACACACACACACACACACACACTTGTGCACACTTACTCACACACACACACACACACACTAGCAATGCAGGGTCCCTGCGGGTGTCACTCAAGACGCTGAGTGTTGTGTTGTTATTCTGGTGACAGGGGGAACGTCTGGAGCTCAGTGGATCCCAGAGGAAGAGGACGGGCCTCAGCCGCTCTCACACAGGTACCCCGCAACACACAGGTACCCCCCAACACACAGGTACTCCCCAACACACAGGTACCCCCCAACACACAGGTACCCCCCAACACACAGGTACCCCCCAACACACAGGTACCCCCCAACACACAGGTACCCCCGGATACACAGGTACCCCCCAACACACAGGTACCCCCGGGTGGCACCGCGCCGGGCTCTGGGGTCACAACGCGGTTTAATGGAAGGTTAAAGGCAGAGTGAAATGATGCAATTGTTACTGTGGAATAACGTATTATCAGGGTCAATCAGGGTACGAGGGCATGACCGGAGGGCAGGGTAGCCTTGTCGGCTGTCAGGGGGGTTTGAACCCCAGTCGGAAGGTTCTGGGTTCCAAGCTCGATGTGTGCAGTATGAGGTTGTCCCGGAGGAGTGAGATGGCCGACCCTTACCCGCTCTTCAGTGGAATCTAAAAAACTCACTATTACTACTACTTAATAAACTATGAGTCACTTTGAATAGAAGTCTAGATCACTCAATCCTTCATAGTGGACTGGAGCTGGAACGCTGGAGATGTTAGCGAAGGTTCCAACATTATATATTGTAATGTTATTCGTGGTTGGGATGCTATGCACGCCTGCAGTGACTCCTGTCTGTTTTAAGAGGAAACAAGAAGGCAATACATACTAATCCACTTCTCTTTCCTGGACTCATTTTAAGTCCTTTTTACAATATGTTTTCCGGGAAACCTTTGTTTTTTGCGACTGGAAACCATAAAATCATACGGACCATATTATGCTTCCTCCTCCACTCTGGCAGTGTGCTCCACCAGCCCCAGACCTGTGCCTCTGGACGGCCTAGAACTAGACCCCGCCGGTCAGCCGCAGAGAGAGGACCAGGGGGCCAGAGCAGCAGGTGAAGACCCCTCGGCGGGCCCTCCCCGGACCCCGGCAGAGCACCAGGGGCCCCTGGGGAGACCGCCGAAGAAACAGCTCAGCTTTGCTTTTGAGAACGAGAAGCAGGCATGAAGACCGACCCCCTGAACGAGAGGGGGGGGGGGGGGGTGAAAGAGAAATAAAACCAAAAAGATGTTTAAGAAATGTTAAAGAACAGTCTTCTGGTGTATAAAAGTAGCGCCCATAAATTGCTACATTTCTAACGCTAGTTATCATACTTTACCTTTCGTTCATGGAGTGTCAGATTGCGTGCGTGGCCTGGTGTTTATGTTGTATATACTGTGGTTCATACAGTATAGCATCCAATAAAGATGAGGCCATGGATGGTCTTCAGAGTCCCGGGTGTCGTTTGTTTTGAACGTGTGGCGGCTATGATATAAATATCACCCTGGCTGCTGCTAGCTTCCTGTGGCTAACCCCTCAGCCGCTCCAGGTATGCAGGAGATGACCTCTCTGGTGACCTCTCGTTAGCGTTGCTGGTCTAATATAATCCCGAAGTTCACGCCAGAAAGTTACACCCACTTTATAACTGCCTGAATGTCATAAACACACACACAGAACTCTCTCTCACACAAACACACCCCGATATACTATATCTGTGGGGACATACCATTGACCCACTGGGAGTAGGTCATTGCAACAGTTCATTGGACTTAAATGCCACGGGCATACCAGGACAGTCTTACCACTCCCAGAATAGCCGGTCCTCCCCACTGTCCACGACATTCCCAGTGAGGCCCTGCTGCAGTGCTTACCCTACTGTCACCAGGCCCCCGGTCTCAGGGAGTGGCTGGGGGAGTGTGTTGTGTTTTTTTTGCGTGACAGTCCGGGTCCTCCAGATCAGCTGGACCCGACCGAGGTGGGGTTCAAAGTGCCCTGAGGTGACCAACAGACAGACAGTCGGGGGAGGGGGGTCAGGTCAGTGAAGAGGTTTGTGGAAGTAGTAGAACAGGGTTCTGTCTGTGCGGAGGTATGAGGGTGGGGGCGGCCGCGTTGGCTGCCGGGCTGTGTGGGGGCCTGGGGGCGTTGTGTTTCCTGCTGGCCTTCGGTACGGATTACTGGCTGCTGGCGAGCGACAATTGCGCACCGTACGCATGGCAGACGCGACCCGGAGACGGAGCGGTGGGCAACCGTACCGA
>NC_140276.1:7353392-7370892 GCF_964030765.1 Micromesistius poutassou
TAATTGGTTAATTGGTTTATTGGATAGCGGTTGCGCGTGGTTATGTTGACTGCTTGGCAGGAGGCAGCTGGTACATCACAGCCACAGTGTGAAAAGACCAGTAGCAATTTGGGGTGGACTGTATAATCTGTACAAATTTAATTTAATTTGCCCTACGGTGTGAAGTCAGGCCAAACTCTTCAACCGCTTCTTTCAATCCTCGATTGAAAGAATTTATGGAGGATTGAGGATTGAAAAAATACAAAATAAAAAAACACCACTTAACACTGATATGTGCGGAGCGAAGGAGTGTTCACTTGAGAGGCGGTCAGACATCCTACACGCAACGCTGATATGTAGTTTTAATTTCTGAAAACATTCACTTGGTTCAAAGACGTGTTTTATTTGGATATCGCTTCTAAAAGAAAAACTATCACATCACAAGATAAATGTTGTGTGAAGGAAGTCTGCGGCTTTCTGATCCAATCTTGACTCGAGTCCAACTCGGTTGCGTCAAAGATTCGCGTTACGAGGTCGCACACGAGATGGCGCGATTGTCGTGTAGTACAAAGGACAGGACTCGTCCGACGAGTCGATGTGAGGTCTTTTTCTGGGATTGATGTAACGGATGGACGGTGCTGCGATGCACACCAACTACAGTTATAGCGTGGCTGGTTCTAGTGTTCTACGTGAAGAAAAAACCCAAGCGCTATTCTGGATAAAGAAGGGCCAAGACAGTATCACCTGATTCAGCCATTCAGTTATGATCAGTAGGAAGAACGTTTTGATGTATCTTGCCTTTGTTTAAACATGGATACAGGGTGGTTCTTAGATGAAACAAAGCTCTAGCGCCTCCCAGTGTCATAGTGCGATATAAACCGTGATCATTTTCATTTATGCCGTGATATAATTGTTTGGCCGTACTGCCCAGCCCTAGTTGCCACCTCTATCTCAGCGATGTTCTGTCATAGTTTACAGTTGTGGTATTTGGTATTTAATAAATGTATCATCCTTTCAATTTACTTTTTGCGTGTATTTAAGTTGAGGTTGAAGTATTTTACGTTGAGGCTGCTTCCCCATCGGGAGTCATAAGATAATGTATTCAGTGGAAGTACCTGGCTGCTTATGACATTATCCTGTTTCTTTCACCATTAACTTCATACTTATAGGGTTTCTGTGAAACTGTGTTTTCCTATACATGGACCACCGCTTATACTGACGCAACAGCCACTCGCTGTCCGTGAATGAGTCCTTACCCAGTCTGTTGGCAGGGTTCCGTTTGAACAGCATTCTCAGCAAACTCTGTGCCTCAAGACTCAGGAACTGTGGCATACCCAGCTTAGCTCTGGGAGGGAGGAAATTGGATCAGAGAGGGCTAGGGAGTCAGCTCAGATGAAAGACAAAAAACATACAAATACTGGAAAGTGAGTGAAAGCAATCCAAAGTCAGCGGTGGTTTACATGAAAAACAAACACCCCCGATTGAACCAGTGCCCTCCCACGATAAAAAAAAAAATACAAAAAACGCATTAGCGCTGACTTCTGGTGACTTTTAGGGGAGGGGCTACATTGATGTTCAGACTTTCCCTTTCTTGGAAGAGGAACTCTTAGGCCCCGTCCCATTACTCTTCCCTTAACGAGAACAATTGCTTTGAGTTCCCTCCACAGTAAAGTCCCCTCAAAGAGGGAAGTGAGAGTCAAGATCTTTCCCTATGAAATGGGACACCTCTATAATTAATATTATGCAAATTAGCGTAGCGAACGTGCTCCGCTACGTCACGGGCAGCATCGACGTGTCTACACTACAGGAAGAAGCCTACTACTATTTTCATTCACGTTTGAAAATGTGACCCGTGTGTTGAAAATAAGACGACCTCCACATTCAGATTGTATAGTTAAACCCAGTCTATGGTTAAATAATTTAACATAATGTAGAACTGTTTGAGAAACATGGAAAAATTGCCGCTTGCCAAGTTCGCAAGGTATACTGGGTAATTTGTGATACTCCCGTAGCTGCAAATGAAGTACCGAGCTGGCTAGCTGCCAAGGGATGATTTTAAGGGGAAATAGTCACTCCCTATTGGAACACCCTACCCCTCTGCAGGAATGCGCAAATTCTAGGGCTAGGGCTCAAATTCTAGGGCCTTACCCTCAACAATCAGACTGGTGGAGGGGGTGAAGTCAGAATGTGTGATTGACGTTACCTGGTAACCTCAAACTAACAGTAACAGGGAATGCAATGTGTGTTCTATCTACAGATCAATTCCAGTCCATATTTACATTGTATCCTAGGTTTTTAAAACGTTGCATTTATTTAGATATTAGATTTTAGACACTGGTTTATTACCCATTACGTCACCTTTCATCTAAAATAAATAGTTAAAGGTTTGGTTAGTCTTTAACAAAAGTTGATGCACCAATAATAGGGTCTAAAATTTAGGCCTGGGCGATATGGCTGAAAGACATATCACAATATAACTTGATCATATTGATCGATATCGATAACTATTGATCATTTTAATGACCTAAAAAGACTAGGAATTACCATGCTGGAATTAAACACTTCTGTTTAACACTTAATATGACCTTCCACTGTTCTTCATTGATAAATACTCCAATATTACTCCAACTTATTTATAAAATATTATAAATAAGTATGGAACCGTGTTTGTGTAACAAACCCAGCTACTAGATTCGGTGGTCCAGTCTCTTATCGATATTGAACATGTTCTATATTGATATTGATCAAAAGTCTATCATGATACAATCATTTATTGTCTTATTGCCCAGGCCTAGTATATTACCCATCAGCTTTCATATAAAATAAATAGTTAAAAGGTTTGGTTCGTCTTTAACAAAAGTTGACGCACCAATAAAAGGGTCTAATATTGCAGATCTACTAGTGTAGCATGGTACACCGTGTCACACACAGTATGCTGAAGTGTTTCCATTACAAACATACAAACTCCTACGTCGTGGGGCCCGCTATCAGGGTGAATCCCATCCTCAACCATAGACGTCGGGTTGAACCAAACACCTAACACATCACGGATGCCATTCACAGTGTTCTGTACATGCCGTCTTCACACCTCGTCGTGAATATTCTGACCCCAGGCTGCTCACGGTAACGCGGGGTACGAGGCACTTCGAACTAATCGGGGAAAAAACGGACCGGAGGAGAGTGAAGAGGACGCAGGCGGACTCACTTGAGGATCATGTTCATGGTCTCGTTGCGGTCCTTCCCTTGGAACGGTAATGTCCCCGTCAGCATCTCAAACTGTGGACCGCAACGAGGACAGAAAAAACCGAGAGAAGACAGATTAAAGTCGGCTCGGCCTGCACAGTAGCCTATCTGAGAATAGAAAGCAAATGAAGTCAAAGAGAAACTCAATGTGTTGTGTTTTACTTGAGAATTAAATTGAGATGAGGTAAATGTTGACTTGTTGTGCGAGTGTTTGTGTACCATTAGCACGCCTAGCGACCACCAGTCAGCGCTCTGTGTGTGTCCTCTCCTGTTGACCACCTCAGGGGCCATATACTCCACCGTACCACAGAAGGAATAAGCCTTCTTATCAGCATCTACTGACTCCTTACTCAACCCAAAGTCTAAGAGACATAGAGAGAGAGAGAGAGAGAGAGAGAGAGAACCATTACATCACTACAATGGCATGGGTAATGCACAAGAGGATTTAGGGCCAATACATCCAAAGCTGGAAGACAACACACCTGAGACAATCTAGAAACTCATTAAAAAGATGAGCCAGTTATAATTGCATGTATATTGCATTATTTATTTATTTTCATGCATGTTGCTGCTTAAAAGCTTAGTTACAGTTGATTACAGGACATGGCAAGTACTAACCTGTTAACTTGATATGGCCAGCTTCATCAAGTAATATACTGAAAGACAGAACACATCTTACTTAATTGAATCCCCAAAATGAAACTATTGCCATAAAAAGCATGTATGCATCATACATCACCAAACTAAACTCAATCCAATTTAAAAAAGAATGAGCAGAAACGTAAAAAAAAATACATATTAAGAAGCGGGGTCCCATGTGAGAAATAACAGGAATAGGAGTAAGATCACAAAAAAATAAGTAAAAGTAAAATGATGATGTCACAAATGAGAGGAACGTGAGGTCACCGGTAGAGCACAGGAGGTTACATTAGGTCACAGGTGAGAGGAATCGCAGTAAGGTCGAGAGTAAAAAAACATGATGCCACAGGGGGGAGAAATAGGAATGAGGTCAAAGGTAGAGGGTAAGAGGTCAAATGACGGCTTCACAGGTGAGAGGAATACGAGTGAGGTCCCAGGTAAGAGGTGAAATGTGGACGTCAGAGGGGAGAGGTTAGGAGGTACGGGGTGAGGTCATAGGCGAGAGTCAAGCTGTAATGGTTTAAGGTCACGTGTATAGGGATGAGGTGAGGCAAGCCAACAGGTCAGGGTTACACGGGTGATGTAATAAGGAAGAGGAAAGACTAGATAACTGGGGTAGTGTCATGGTGACTAGTGGGTGGGATGTCCATACTTCTCTGGTTTGAGATCTCTGTAAACTATGCCCAGTGTGTGCAGATGGTCTAGGGCCAGGGCCAGCTCTGCAAGGTAGAATTTCACATCCTCCTCTGTAAACATAACCTGACAAGAACTGGACAAATTTACTCTCTGGACTCAGGAGAGGAAAGAAAGGCAGCAGCTAGAATCAAGAACGTCAAACAAAAAGACAAACATAGCATCATTGGTTATTTTAAAACATCTATTCATGAATACACAAACATGTTGGAGACTTAGAGACAGTAATGACCAACAGTTCAGCCATTTTTTTTTAGCAATTCAAGACTTCAAGACTTCAAGACTTGAAACGCAACAGTGCGTAGTAAAAAAAATACTTTTATACAACATAATTTCAAATTTTCAAGCACAACTTAAATTACGTTGGTGCTCGATGAGCTAAGATGATGTCTTAACCCAAAATAATAAACAGTTTATCACATTTAGCTAACCATTTTTTATATCCAAGGATATGCATATAATATTTCATTACAACATCATTAAAAATTTTGACGAGGCACAGGCAGAAAATCAAGTCAGCAAGGGTTAGGGTTAGGACAATCTCCAATTTTTTTTCTTTTTACAAAAACTATTTTTTTTTATGTTTATCTAAGTGCAATAGGTCATAAGGCAAGATGAGTAAAAAGATGAAGCATGAAACAACAGTGCTTAATTAGGTGCAATTGCTTCTACTTGAATAGAGCTTTAGCTCTCCTTGTGACATAAACAACTGTGATTTGATTTGTTACGATGCCTGGCAATCTGATTTCTCTCACCTCCTCCATCTCTGTGGAGGAGGTGCACTATTCAATTCAATATGTACAGTCTTAACAGGCCATATATTCATAAGATCACAAGACACAATCAGCCTCTTTCATTGTACTGAACAAAGAGCACTGAATCTGTTTTGTGGAACTCAGTCAGGCCGGTGAGAGAGGAAGAGATGAGGCGCGTAGGGCTGCCTTATTTGCACTAACTGGAATACACTTTGAGGCCATTTTGAACAATGATAAACATTGTGTTGGCAATCACATGCACACACACACACATACACACAATAAAATGCAATACCTAATAAATCCGCATTTAAAAATGTGTATTTATATCCATAAATAGAATTATTAGAATAACATCATGCATAACGCTAGTCTTATTCACTTCATTACATCCATAGTTTTGGTCTACTACTATCGAACTGCAGTGTATTTTTGCCCCACCCGTCTAATTTGCATTTATTATGTATAATTTTGGCACAAGCAATCATGATTTTGTGGGGCTGACATTAAGAAATGGTGCTTAAAATTGAGCTTACCTCTTTGGATAAACGAGTGAAAACATCCCCTCCCCGTAGAAAGTCCAGTATTAAATACAGTTTCCCTTCTGTCTGGAAGGCTGAGGAGGAAACGACAGAATAGCAGACAGACACAGGGGTCAAACGAGACAGTAACAGCATTAGTGTATCCTGAGACTGATCAAGTAGTCTGGTTATGCGATGCTGTGATGATGATGATGATGATGATGATGATGATGATGATGACGATGCCCAGCATACTGGAATGTACTGGAATGATATTCTAACTTTTTTTTGCATAACTAAAAAACTAACATTTAGCTTGCATTTCAAATATGAATCATTATTGTTTCAAAAATAATCACTGACACATTTCTGTTGATGTCGATCTATAAATACGATACATTTGAATGATAGTAAAGGCAAAGTGGAACAGTTTACTTTAAGACATATTGAATGGGTTAGTATTTAACCAGATAACTACAAGATAACTAGTATTATAGTTGTCTGACTGAGGGATTCATTAGTTATCGGTTGTGTTTTGTTGGGCCAATTGTTAGGATAGGTGGCAGTTGGTATATGAAGACCAGAGTGGAAAGACAAGGTATATAAATTACCTTCCTGACATACAAACATTTGAGACTTCAGTTCAGAAATTGTTTGTGAATTCACCCAGTCACGACAAAAGGACAACACCACAAATAGTACACCTTCTCTTACCATAGTGCAATTTCACTATGAATGGGTGATTGACTTCCACTAAAATGTCTCTCTCCATCTTGGTGCGAACTCTGTCCCTGACTGGAGACAAGAAGAACACAAGAACATCAATTAGCTAATGTGAACAACATATACACACGGATTGGTTGATATACGTTTTATCAGGGAAAGGTATAGACCAGGTAACAGATATGTACAGAATGGATTACCTTTCAAAGATGCCTTTTTCAGTACTTTCATTGCATATAACTGACCAGCATCTGGACCCATGATCTTCCTGACGAGGAACACCTTGGGTGGCAAGGGGGCATTAGATTACAAGGCACGTCCCTGCTGTTGTTACAAGCAAGCTGTTAGCTAGAGATTCACCGCCACACAGTTTCACTACCAGCACTGTATTCAATGACCAGTGTTTATTTTCCCATAAGAAAATAACATTGTGCCTAGTCTATGTACAAAGAATACAGAGGATAAATTCATATTCATCCAATGTCTTTTGCTGAGGTATCACCGCATTGGTAGATATTCTCTGCTACTATTTCTCCTAGTGATAGCCCTGCGTCAGATGGTAGCATGGCTATAGGTGAAGTGTACTTAAAGGCGTTTCCTCACCTTGCCGAAAGAGCCCTGGCCCAGGACTTTGAGCAGTTCGAATTGCGACGGGTCAGCCTTCTCACAGCCCTCTTTCACGTGGTGGGTGATGGGAATCTCCTTATAAGCCCCCTCATCGTCCTACACACACACGCACAGAAAACAGATCATCAACACCCACAGCACACCAGTTTGACACAGGCAGACACCATTACAGGAGCATTGTTGTATACATTTGCACACAAACACACGGACATTGACACAAATACATACGACACAATTCAAAGCAAAGATCATCATTACTCACACAGTCCGTGAAAGGTTCTTCCTCCTCCATGGGCTCGTCCATGATCTGATGTCCGTTGACCTGTAAGGGAACGACCGGACCTGATTAGCGGATATGCTACTTTAATGCCTCGTTAACGGAGCACACACTCAGAGTGCAGACCCAAAGTGAGCATTAGAAAATGATTCAAACAACAACAACAACATAGCCAGCATGGAGTGTCACAAGCAGACTTGGTTTGTGCTTTAACCCTGGGACTGTACTGAAGAGACGTTTGTTTCCAAACAACATGGAGTCCATACACCAATCCAGTCCAGCTGTGGCTCTCCATCCATAAAGCCTGATGTTCCTAGAACTCTTGCCTAATCCTCAGCCAGAGTGGCCCAACATGGCCGGTGGACTGGGAGGCTAGTGTGGACTAGGGAGGTGGTAAGAGAAAGTGCAGATATGATTCATCCACTACTTGCCAACAAACGTTCATTTAGTAAAAGAATGTACTGTGCCTAGTGAAGCATGTAAAATTGTGGATGTTTGATAAATGTATCAGATTCAGTGGAATTAGATTTGCCATTTTTTGCCCGCTTTGGATTTTCTTGGCAGCTCGTGAGACAAAGCAAGGAAATTCAAGACTTGCTATGTTTGTGGTTATGGTTAATCGGCTGCCATTGATGACAATGTTCCATACACCAAATTATTATTATTTGTTTAAAGAATAACGGTCATGCCGCTTTAAAGCACCACTGCAGAGAAATGCTTCTCTGCCACGCATGTGCAGATGCGCGTCGGGGAAACAATTATAATCTCAAGATTAAATGAAATCATTTGAAGCATGCAAGTTTCATCATTTATTCAGTGAATAAGGATTTAACAAGCTGAATGTTTCTGTGTGTGTGTGTGTGTGTGTGTGTGTGTGTGTGTGTGTGTGTGTGTGTGTGTGTGTGTGTGTGTGTGTGTGTGTGTGTGTGTGTGTGTGTTGAATTCCATCAGGCGACTACGGGGACTGGGATGACTCATACATGTACGTAAGCCCACTGAAGGGGGCGGAGCGACACTGGCATGGATGGACAAAATAAAAACAGACCTATGCCATATTACCACGTTATTTTAGCAATAGAGAGCAAAGAGTATATTTCCAAAATCTGTCATTTATAGTATTTGCTTCAAAATACTACCATATGCAATGAACTAAGCAGGTGGATCATTGTGATAATAACATCTTGTGTATATATGAAAATCCTAGTCCATAGACGTGCAGGTTTGTGGTCCGTGGATGTGTCATAATTCACACTTGGATTTCTACTCCCACCTTTAAGTGTCATGACAGCTTGGTGGAGAGGAGTGCAACAGCCTACACTCTGAGAGCAGCAATGAACTCGCCTTTACCAGTCATGATGAGTATGAACAGAGTTGAGTATGTTAGCGAACGTGGGTTACATAAAAACACATGTAGAAAAATAGTCTGCTTGACAAGAAGCAAGCGGAATAGCGAGTGCGTTGTTTCATAAGACATGTTCATTTTGATACTCTGCAAACCCTGCATGCCGAGTGCCTCTCCTACGATTCAGGGCCACGTTTGATTGTGTTTGAAGAACAAAGGTTACGTAGGTAACCACGGTTATGTGAGGCAATTGGATCACTCCAATATGGTATCCATCCGCCGCGACAAGATGCCATATTAGAGTGATCAAATATAGTGAAACAACCCCCGTTGTACAAGCTGTCTAAAATGAAATGTGTGTGTGTGTGTGTGTGTGTGTGTGTGTGTGTGTGTGTGTGTGTGTGTGTGTGTGTGTGTGTGTGTGTGTGTGTGTCCTTTTCTCTAACAAATCTTAGAGGCGTGACAGATGTGTGAAGGATTGCAAAGGAGGCTGGAGGAGAATGAGGATACCTGAGCCGAGCACACAAACCGATGTTTGGTTGTGTCCTCATCGACAGCGTAACATTTAATCTTAAACACTGAATGTGATTGAACACATTTATTCAGCGAGACGTTCCACTGAACTTTGGGCTTTCAAGTTCAACGCGAAATGCATATTTTAGCTATACATTTTTTTTGTTATGATGCAATCTCGACGTCTCTTTCTCGAGGTTTTTTTGTCGTGTTCATCGGTGCGCAACAAGTCTCTACACCGCTGATCCATCAGATATAATACGAGCAGTTTTAGTCAAATTATGAATATATTGGGAGTGACTGAGACTCATGTAAATAAACAAGTCAACAAAAAGCAACATGCCCTGTCCTGCGTCTCTACTCTTAAAGTGCCTTCAATAAATGTCACAGCAAAACCACACGTTTCACCAAATTACGCTTCTTCGATGGAGACATGCGAAACATTCGCTTACTCGCACGTATGGAAGATGTGTGGGGGCGTTCACGAAAAATAGTTTGCTTTTTCTTTCTTTTTTTAAAAACAAAACAGCCAACAATCCGGACGCCTTGGCTCATGTTTGGACCCCTTTCTACCCGCTGGTTCATGTGCTAAACAACTTGGCTAACCTTGAACTAGCCGCCGTGGAGAGACAAAACCTTTAGCTAGTGCGCTCCAAAAACCAGGACAATGTAGCGTCCACCGACGCCCCGGGGCATGTCCCCACTCCCGACACCCTACGCAGAAGGGTTTAAACTACCACAAACAAGCCTAACCAACACCCCAGGCGGCGTACACAATAAACATTAGCGCTATCCCCTCCACCACCACCCCCCAGCTGTTAGCCCCAGCTAGTGGGTTAGCATGATGCACTGCTGCCAATGCTGGTGGCTTCGCTGCAGCTCCTCCTGACGCGAGGTTCTGCACGACCCGAGGAGGGACACGCACGACATATCGGATCGCATGAAGCACGGATACGGAGACTAAAATCGACACAACACACACAGGGGGGTCTTCGGTTCACACACTTACCTCGCTACTAACGCTATTTACCTCCATCTTGTGCCAGGATTCCGCTGGCTCGGAGAAAGGCATCGTAGGCAACCTAGACCCCCGCTCCACGTTGCATGTCTCCCCTATTTGGAAGTCCGGATGTTCGGTCGGGGATGATCGCACTACACACACGCTATACGACGGAGGACAGGGGTGGGTGGGGGGGCTGGTGTCTGTATAGTTTATTCTGTTGACTGTACCGTACCGCTCACCGAGCACCGCTACCCTGCCATAGATGCGAATATGGCGGCTACTGTGGTACCTAAACGTCAGTGAATGAGAGATTATTGACGTAGCTCTGACGCAATTCAGTTAAGGATTTCCCCCCCAAACCTGCAGAGCAACAACCTGAATCCGGGGAAGTGGGGGGGTTGGGGTTAAAGTGATGGAGGAGATGGTGGTCATTATTTTATCTGCTCTATGGATAGAATAACGGAGTACATCGACGTGTGGCATAATAAAACATGTGATTGAGTTCAAGAATTAGAATGTTTTGATTAATCTCTGGGAAAGGGTATGTGTCAAATGGTTTTAAGCCAACTGTTGTAAAAGCCTGTCCATTCCTGTATCAAAGTGGATATAAGAAGCTTAAGATACATTATCGTCTTTGTTGAGGGCAACAATGGACAAATGTCCATAGATCGCATGTGCTAATGGATGGAAACAAACAGCCATATGTCACATTAATATGAACGTTCTGTAGCATTAACCAACCCAAACAACCGAACACAACTAATTCAGAGGTTTATCAATTAAACACAGCATTCTGGAGTAACTCAGATAGGTTATTTATTATTGTGTCTGGGGTGAGACCAGAGCAAGGCGAAATTATATGCAGTAAAAAAGGCATTGTCTGCCCAACAGTCATAGTGAAGCATTAATCCACAGGCACTAGGCATGGAGTTGTGGTAATATGGGTGTATGCGCAAGAAGGACAGAGGACTCGCTCTTGTCCGATGCTAGCTTAATTTCAGAGTGTGGGGGTTATTCTGACAGTAGGTCAGTATGTAAAAACAGTCTTTAGTTTTCTGTAACGCTTTCCTCCAGGGGCTCCTCTGATGCAGAGGGCTCAGTGAATTCGGTCAAGAGGCTGTCGTGGTTCATGGTGACCGGTGGGAAGTCTTGGGGAGGGCTCTCAGCGTTGGGTGATGCTACGGGGCCAGGGGAGGCCCCTTGGCTGAGGGGGATCACCGACGGCGATCCGTCATCGTGGCTGGGCGACATCGCCCGCGTCATGCCAGTGTAATCTTCACCTCCATCAGTGATCTCCTTCGCATCGCCGTCATCGGGCTGAGGTAGACTGGCCAAGAGGTCCTGAGGAAGACATTGAAGGCCAAGATCCGTTATTGATTTTTTTAGCTTTTGTCTCCTTGTACAAAATTGATTTAGGAATAATTTGTGATTGGCACGTTTTTACTCATAATTCTTAGGTTACTCTATGTAAAAAAAGGTTACAATGCAGACTTAAGGAGCAATAGGCAATATTTCTGTAAAATATTCAAGTACAAGCATATATACACGTAATGCATACGTATCTATATCATGTACCTGCTGTGTCTTCAAATCATTGTTCTTTATAGCATTGACCAGACTCTTAGTGAACTCTTCAAGCTCCTGGTACTTCTGTTTTTGGTTCTCTAGCTCACTCTCTAGGAACTGCACCTCCTCGTGCTGGAATAGACAAAGTTGGAGACACACAAAATAGTGAATCACTGTGCGGGGGAGATTGCACTGCATTCAATTTAGTATCCAGTGTTGTAAGCATGTGCTGGCACCCACATCCATAACTAAGAGTATTAAAGTCAAAATAATGTGCTGTTCAGGTGGGGAAATACGATGTCTCCGTAAAAGGTTATTTGTTTTGTTTTTTAACAAAGTTAAATATTAGTATGGTTATAAACATACAACAATATAGGACTAAAAAGGAGAACATTTTAGTTTTTGTTTATATATTTACCTTGAACTCCAGAAGGTTCTGCATTTGCTCCATGTCTGAAGGCATCATTTCAATGACATCTTCCTCATCTTCATCAATGATCTCTATTTTCTGCATGCAAAAAAAATTATGCTCAAATCAAACTGATTATTAGGGGATACATTTGAAAGGAAACCGTCATTTTTTTTAACTATGTTTTTTTCCTTTCAGTTGTGTGAAAGCTACACCATCAGGTTTTCCACCTTTCTTCACAACTGCTACCAGGCAGGCACCACTTTCAAACTGTAACTGAATCAGGTTGAGTATCACCCTCCGCATGTGAAAGCGTAGCAAATAAACATGAAACAGCATGGATAGCAATTACTTGGGTATAAACAGGATAGAAAGTGTTAAATCAATCAAACAAGTTAGATTATTAATTGTACGACGTGAAAGACAACACTATACACACTATGACAGAGTGCAGTAAGTGCAGTAACACATTGAGCATTTTGGTAATGTATTAGAAGAAACACATAGAATCATGAGGTCTTCCACACAAGTTCAGACTATATGCACACAATATATTCCAATTTAAACTTGGACTTAAGATCTCAAATAGTGTCTGTTTCATGAACATTATCCACAGGTTCCACACAAATCGTACCACATCGTTAGCCAAGGGACATGGGTTCGAGATGCCACTAGCCTCCTCTCCTTCTCTTTGGAAAGAATCAGCCACGCCATCTAGTGAAGAAAGCACAGGATTAGTGTCCAAATCCATAGATCCAAGTCTATAGACGATTTGTTATCTGCATGCTCACCTTCAGACAAGCAGAGAGATCCCTCGTCGTTCAACTCATCTCCCAGTTCGGGCGTTCGAAGACCTTCCTCATCTGGGGTTAGGGACAGGGCCTCGTCTCCAGGAGAAGAGGTAAATACAGCTGGCCCATCAGTTGGTGGAGGGATTTCAATACCCATCAACCGGCATTTTCTTCGTCGGTTGCTGATCCACGTCTACCAAAATGAAGAGCAAGTCAAACAGGGATCACAAAGAGCCGACAATTTCTACACTTTTCGTTCTGTCTTTTATTGTATTATCTAGCTCTGTTTTTCAAACAGAGATGGATGAAGCAATTGTGTGCTTTATATATTTTTAGCTAGTTGATATGAAACTACTCAGTTGAACATTTATTCACTCCCATACCACCATCTTCAATGTTACAGACCGGGCTAGATGAAGCTAGAGAACTAGTGTGCCACTAAAGGTGGATTTATACTACTCCGTAAAGTGCTGTACGTAGACACGAAATCATTTCCGGAATCACTTTTCCCGGTTTGACTTTACACCTTATTTACTTTGTACATTGTTTACTTTGCACATTGAGGACTAATAAAACACCAAATAAGATTTGAAAAGCTTTGGAAGTTTATTTTCAACACTATTTACATGTTTAGTAGTCAGCATATAAGATCGATCGGGCGGCGAATTGCATCGCGTATCCGACATCCCGACGGAGAGCTGCGAATGCTCGAGGGGTCTCCGTAGTTACAGAGTCGGATTATGCATTACGGAGTAGTATACTTTCACCTTTACCTTGACTATCTCAGTGTCCACGTTGAGCTGGTTGGCTGCGGCGGTGATCTTCTCCCTGCAGACAAACCCCAGGCTGGTCATGCCCCGGTTCCAATAGCGCCTCAGCTGGAGGAGGTCCCCGTCACTGAACTGGGTCCGATCCTGTAGCTGAGCCAACAAACCCCTCTGTGTTACTACCGGTGCTAGGACCATGACCCTACGTAGAATCCATTCATGTTTGAAAAGAGACCACAGGCAATAAGTGAAGTTCATGCCACCATGCAGGGACCAAAAAATTCGAACCCTTTTTTAAATCAATAAATAAATACAAATATAAAAAAAAACTAAAAAACAACCATTCAGTTAAGGTCGGACCAAAAGTTACTCACTGTTCTCTTTCTGGAGTTGCTGAGCTGTAGCCACACTGCAGGCCCACTGAACGAATTCTGCCCACAGAAGTAAGACAGTAAGACAAGGGAAATAACACATGGAATGGTAACACGTGGAATTCAGTGCAGGAGAGAGCAGAGAGAGCTATTGCAGCCCAGACTGACCGGTGAGCTGCCGTGCCTTGAGAGTGAGGTCTGAGGTGTGGCAGAGAAGCTGCCTTGCGACGCTGCGTTGCTCGGGTGCGGTGGAGGTCTGTAGTTGGAAGGAGGGGAGGGGTCGCCTCGTCTATACCCCGTAATTTCCACGTGGGACATGCCGGTCGAGGTCTGCTCCATGCGGGCATGGGACTGAGCGGCCATGGTGGCCAATTCCTCCTCCCGTTGCCACTCGTCTTCCTCGTTGCCCGTTTCCATGGCGATGGAGAAGTAGCCCGCGGCGTCGGGGGATCGGGACACCGCCCTGGGGTTTTCCTGCGACGCGGCCTTCGCGGGAGCGGTCTTCGCGGGAGCGGCCTGAGACGGCCTCTGCGCTTCGCCGTCAGCTCTTCCTGATAGGGTGAAGACCTGCTGGATACGAAGGGTGTGGTCAGAGGACAACGCAGGCTTGGGCTGGCTCGGGACCACGACCCGGGCCCTCGGCAGGGCAGGCGGTTGGGCGAGGGGGCTTGAGTTAGTTCGGGACTGCGACTGCTTGGGCAGGGACTGTATCGAAGACGGCCAGGGGCGGCTTTGCACCGAACCATACTGCCTAGCCCAGCTGTTGGGCACCGGCGCAGAGCCCGACACCGACCCCGAACCGACAGAGGACTCGGAGAGGGAGAGGCTCGTCTTGCTAGCCGACGTATAGACGGAGGGGGGTCCGGGCAGAGACGTGAGGGACGGGGGCTTGGGAGGGGGGGTGACCAGACGCAGGGGAAGGGGCGAGGTGCTAGCGTGGGCCCTGATGTGGACCGACTGACTGAGAGGAAGTGGCGGTTTGTTCTGCAGAGCCACGGCGGCGGTGTCCATGTGAGCGGGCGCAGGAAGGGGTCGCGGTCGGGGGCGGGGGGCCGGGTTGAGGGAGTAGATCCCAGTAAGGATGACATCATTGTTGTTATTGTTGTTGTTGCCGCTGCCGAGAGGAGAAGAAGATGAATGAGACGAAGACGAGAGGGAGGAAGGGGGGAAGGAAGAGGACGGGGGAAGAAGATGACCTCTGTTCTGGATGCTCCGTGCAGCCGGCAACATGGTTCCCGTGATGAGGGACCCTCCTGCCAGGCTGTGATTGGATAAAGCTCCCCCTGCCAGTGCGTGATCGGATAAAAGACCCCCCAGTGGTCCATGATTGGATAAGGTATGAGGCAGGCCTCCATTCTGGTCCGTCTTTGAGGCCAGTTTTCGCCTTTTGTTTCCCACCCAAGTCTGAGAAAAGTAGAAAAAAAAGATGCTCTTAGAAGTAATACAAAAAATGTGATATGATTAAAGCACATTATAATTACTGGTGACTTTGTGCACGCTTTACAGTTTCCCCTGGGAAATACCTAGTTGGCTCACAGTACGCACATTCCCTGTAGTATTACATGGATTCATCAAAAAAAAAAAAGAAACGGGTGCAACACAAATCATAGGTTCGAGACCCACAATCATGCACGAACCACACGTGCACGCATTAGATACAGACACACACACATAGAGAAACTCACTAAGTTTATGGGCCTACCCGCACCACGCTGAAGTCCAATTTGGTCTCTTGAGCACATTGCAGAATTAGCTGAAAGCAGGCCTTGCTCTGGTTGGTCATTCCGTTGTCATAGTAACGCTCCAGTACTCGCTGTTGCTCAGTTGTGAATACAGACCGCAGGTTCATCTGTATAGATACAATGTGGTTTGATAGCATTGGGCAAAATGTATGCAATATGTAGACTACGCTATCATCAGTCACGTAACAGACAATGACAGACATAGAATAAATTATACAACTTTATGGATAAGGCATAACTACTACTACTAGCTTAACTTTGCCTTGTAAATTCTTTAGCAATAGCGCAATGATACACAACAACAACACAACTGAGGAATATGAAACCGAGAGAAACAAACAACAGTGACGTTTCAACACCAATCTTTGTTTTGCCTGTAGCAGAGTCAGGATTTTGGTTTACGTTACCATGGGCAGGCCATGCCTGTCGGTCCACGAGTCCATGGTCCCGCTGGTGGGGAAGGGGGCAGCCATTGTCAGCTGCAGCCCCTCTCTCGTTAGATTAGAGAGGTGCTGTCACGGTGGTGCTGGTCATCCTGGTTCGTTGGACATCCTGGGAGCTGTGGCTGGACAGCCCCCCAACACAAGGAGGAGGTGGCGGTGGTGGTGGTGGTGAAGGAGGAGGCAGTGGTGATGGTGGCGGTGGAGGCAGTGTGGATGGCGATGGTCCACGGTATGCAAGTAGTCTGCTGGACAAGTTGTTGAACTGATTAAAAATCCGATCAAGCAAGTGCAACCTGGTTATCAAAAGCCCAATAGCCACTTAAGAAGCAGCCTAAGTAAGGTTTATCACTCATTATGTTTCATATATACTGTTAAATATGCTGTGGTTGACCATGTGAAACGAATTCTGGGAAAATTTACCGTAGCACATCCATTAATGTCCGAAGATCAACAGTGCTATTTGAAATGTTAAAGTCAGGACAAGTAGTATAACAAACAAACGTTTTATGTTATTATACTTTATTTTTTATGATTGTCGGTTAATCAGACTTGCAACAGCTTTCACAAAGGCATACTATAGACAGTGACTCTACCCAATGACTCACATTACTAAAATTAGTTTCTAAATACACCCAAACGTTGATTTAGCAATAATTATTCAATATAGTTTATTCAATTGGCCAAAAACGCCTCGTCAATTCGGTGAGAAGAATGGCAAGAAAGAAATCAATGCAATTCGAGCAGTGTTGATAAAAGTTATTAATAACTTGTAATGCACAGACTCATTATAGTATTCATATATGTTACACAAATATAAAAAATGTGTAATAACGTAGGTCTATGAATAAACCAAACGTCACAACCGCCAATGCACAATGCAACCAATAAGCATCCGCCGTGAGTGTGTTATTTTGGCAAGCTTAGTGCGCATGGCTACAGCCGAAATGGAAACATTCAATGACGAATTGGTAGAAATATAATGTGGTATATTGCCACACGAGGGGTAGGCTGCACAGCACAGCATCTTCAAAACGAGATGCATTGTTAACGAATGTGTCGTCATCGTTCCGACCCGGAGCACAAACAGTAAACAAAC
>NC_140276.1:7375892-7385892 GCF_964030765.1 Micromesistius poutassou
TCCGCCAATCCCGAGTCCACTTTCAGATTCACAAAAACTTTATTGTCCATGAATGGGGTGACAGATAATGGCCTTTGGCCTGGGATTTCTCTCACACACACGTAACCCTAAGAAGGAGACAGATGACCGCGGAAGATTATTGTCTTTACAGAGACTTTAACTGAAGATGTGCAGGCTGGAAAAATCAGAATAGACACTGAGGTTTGTTGTTCCGTAGTCTGCTAACATTTCGGTGGAATATTTGTTTTTTGAGAAACATTTGAGAAACAATTCTTGTGCTGGATTTCAGATTGGAAATAATTCCAATGGATCACCTGTGTGATGTCACCTTATTCTAACAAGTTATAAGTCATAAACAATTAATCATTATAGCTTATCGGTAAACCTCTTTGCAATGACTTGTAATATAGTGTGTAGTAATATGCAATATGTAACTATCTTACATATTTAAGATTCGTAGTTCACAATAATAGATCTGCCAGGTCTATTATTAAACGGTTGGGCTGACAGATAGCTATTTTGGAGCTGACAGTGAATCAGTCGTCAGAGGGTTTAATGAATCAGTGGGAGTGGTGATTTCACTCTCTGTCGCCCCCCCCCACACCCCCCCCCCCCCACACACACCCCCACACACTCCCCCCGACCAGACACGTTAAGCTGCAAACACAAATGAAATCCCAGCAACACCTGCCTTTGTTGTTGCAGGTGCAAACATTTAATGGTCATGTTGCAGTGAGAACTGTTCTGGCGTGTCGGCTCCTGTCAAAGTAGACACCGAAATGGGACGTGATGAGACAAGGGGGAGTAGCGGGGTGTCCCGGCACCCCCCCCCCAAAAAAACACACAACCTTGAGTGGCCCATGAAAAAAAAGAAAAAACGATTTCAAATCAAAATGGTGCGTGACGGATCTAGGTAACCAGGCAGTAGAGCGTTTCATATGCCTCTGATGACGAGAGAGAGACAGAGGGAGACTGCTGAGCGAGAGAGAGTGAGAGAGAGAGAGAGAGAGAGAGAGAGAGAGAGAGAGAGAGAGAGAGAGAGAGAGAGAGAGAAAGAGGGAGAGAGAGAAAGAGGGAGAGAGATACAGAGAGAGAGAGACAGAGGGAGAATGCTGAGCGAGAGAGAGTGAGAGAGAGAGAGAGAGAGAGAGAGAGAAAGAGGGAGAGAGAGAGAAAGAGGGAGAAAGATAGAGAGAGAGAGAGAGAGAGAGAGAGAGAGAGAGAGAGAGAGAGAGAGCAATGTTCCGGCAACAGAACAGTGGTAAAGCACATAGAAAGATGACTCATCAGCGTTTGTTTGTGATTCAAACGCCCACACAGAAGGAGCTTCCTCGGTGTGTGTGTGTGTGTGTGTGGCTGAGTGTGTCCCCACATGTGTGTGTGTATATTTATGTGTGAGTGTGTTTGTTTGTATCTACATGTGTGTTTGCATGTGTCCACGTATGTGTGTTTGTTTGTGTGTGTGTGTGTGTGTGTGTGCTCATATGTGTCCAGGTGTGTGTTTGGGTGGGTGCGTGTGTATGTGTGTGTGTATGTGTGTGTTTGTGTGTGTGTGTGTGTGTGTGTGAGGTAGCGGTGTGTTTGTGTGTATGTGTGTGTGTGTGTGTGTGTGTGTCTACATGTGTATGTGTGCGTGCAGTCCCTGCGCAGAGTGTGACGTTTACAGTTCTGTGCATAATGTGTGACAAGCCAAGATTAAAAAAGACTGCATTCAAGCTCTGGGTCTCGCAGACATAATATGATGTGACCAAGCCATGGCCACAAAACTGTCACATGTGCATGTGAACACAAGAAACATAGGAATTCAGGGTGACACAGGGTTTGTTATTTGACAATGGCTAGTTGCTACTTTTTTGTCCATAATAAACAGTATGGCCCTGAAGCCTTTGATAAAGCGTCATGTGTGCAACATGGATGTTATGATGTTGAACGTAACCTAGATTGAGTTCTGCTAACTCTGGATGTCTAAAGCATTTTTTGATTTGTGCTCAAGGCTTTATTACAGATAACCCATAAACTGCTTCTATAAACACTCATCTCTAGGATATAATTATGCACACACACACACACACACACACACACACACACACACACACACACACACACACACACACAACCACACACACAAACACACAAACACAACCACAAACACACAAACACAACCACATGCACATGCACAACACATAGCAAAGAGCTCAGAGATTGCATGCAGACATAAAGCCTGAATGTGTATGCCTGGTGTGTGCCGGCATACAGATAGGCCTACACACTCACTCTATAGAGCAGCAACTTTAAGTGGGGCATTGTAGCCATGGAAACGAGATTGGATCGTGTCAGAGTCACAGCACATGTCATCAGGCGGGGAAGCGACAGACACGGGGATGCCCAATCAAATTCCTCCATGCCCTATTCCTCTAATTCACATTAGGCACTAACATGGATCCCTTACATATGGCGTAACATGCGCACACACACAGGCACACACACACACACACACACACACACACACACATACAAAGACACACACACACAGACACATAGATACATACACACACACACATGCACCTCATTTTCATGCATAGCCTTGTGCCGAAGTAATGATGGGATGAGGAATGATAGATTCTGGGAATGCAGAACCAATTCAGTGAAAGCAAAGGGTGAGATGGGGTGAAGAAATCATAGGAGGGAGAGTGGTACAGAGAGACTAAGAGAGAGCGTGAGAGAGAGAGAGAGAGAGAGAGAGAGAGAGAAAGAGGGAGAGGAAATGGCCATGGAGAGGAGAGAGAACGAGGAGATGGAAGGAGGAGGCAGGGAGGCGGTGGCAGAGAATGTGATAGAATGAGGGATACGTTGGGCATCATATCAAAGCTCCCTCTCTATCCGGCCGAGGGAGAAAGCTGCCTGGGGTTAAACAGAGAGGGCAGTGTGTGTGTGTGTGTGTGTGTGTGTGTGTGTGTGTGTGTGTGTGTGTGTGTGTGTGTGTGCGTGTGCGCATGTGTGTGTGTGCGCACGTGTGTACGTGTGTGTTTGAGAGTGTGTGTCTCTTTGTGTGTCTGTGACCGTTGGAATGTGAACTTAATAGATTAGATTTTGCACCTGTCGTTGCAGGAGGCTGTAGCTTTCATTACTATGTACATCCCATAGGGTGTAGCGTAACGTGGTGGTAGCCCCCACAGGGATAAGAAGCACTTCACCGTACACTCTACCATGCTATACTATAAACATACTATGTGACATTACATCATAATACATTTATTTCGCTGACGCTTACATTCGAAGAGACGCAATAAGGGCATTCCAGCAGGAAGATACAACCCAGAAATGTAAGAATCGTGCGAGTACATAAAATGTATCAAATAAGCAAACCGCTTCAAGTGCTGTATTTGACCCTTTGGGCACACACAAGAGATGGAGAAAGTATTGTTTTGCAATGGAAGATGTGTGAGCAGAGAATAGGGATTATGTTGAGCGCCAGCGCATTCTATACATTGTGTAACGTAGCGCGCCTGCAATGTTTTAAATTAAATGAATCTGTTTTTTTTTTTTATCCTTACATTTTACTGAAATGGTCTCACACACATCCTGATTTTCGAGTTTGATATTTACTTTTTTTTTAAATTGATATTGATATTTTTATTTATATTTGTATGCGCTGCGATTAATGCCGTCGTTTCGGCAAACTCCCTGTCTGTTTTGCAGTGAGCCCTCTCCTCCTCTCTCCCCACGTCACCACGTTTTTTCCCAGCGCCCCAAGGCCAACACCAATATAAACGCGGGACTTGCATGTCACTTTTTAATGGCAAATTGATTTTCCTCTTTCTGTTCTTCAAGCCATTCTTTTTCACTCGCAGTGTTTCTCAGGGCTTGTGTTAGCCGCTCCAGGGAGTGCTGGAATCAGTAACGTCGCCCGTCCCACGATTTCCAGTCGGCATTGAACTCCAGCTGCCTGCCCGTGAATGCGCAGAGAGAACCGCCTCTCTGTGGAGCTCTCTCACATGATTGGATAAAGTGGTGACAGGATAGCAGAAATAATACCTCTGTTTACTGCGTAGAGCGCAGAGGGCCTGAGAGAGCCATGTTATTGACCAAACACTCTGTATCCCGGCTGGCTGTTGGAACACAGAGCAATTCAACACTTATTTTAACAAAGGAATATTGCTTACAGCGCATTTAATATTAATATTGCACATAACATCACAACTTATCGCCGTAATTATCGGCCCGATATAGTCCTTAGAGATTGGTATGCATGGGAGATAAATTGTGTTTTAAATATTTTTTTCAAAGAAATACCACACGAGAACAATATAATGTAGTTGCATGCCATTTATTTTATACCCATGCAATGCAGCCAAAATAGAGCATTACTTGCTCTGTTTCATATTATCAAGATATTGGTCTGCAGATAAGAAAATAACATTGATTTACTCAAAAATGTAAATGCATAAATCGCCAAACAATTATGTGTATGTCAAATATTTACACCTTTCTAATTACTTTATGTTTATATTATGAACAAAATCAGGCTATAGTTACGATTATGCAAGTATTATTTGAATGTAATCAATGTCTACTTTATTAGGCTTAGTGAATGAACAACTAGTCTTCTGGGTTTATAAAAAATATATAAAACAGTACATAGAGAGAGGCCTAACCCTAACTCCTCCCCCTAAATCCTCTTTGAGTCACCCAGACATAGTATATCATGTAGTAAATGTACTAAATCGATCAAAAAAGGCTTGATAAAGGAGACGCAATACATGCATGGCGAGGTTAATAGTCCTGTCGTAGTTCTAAAATAGCATCAGTCACTTCAAAACTGGACGAGGTCTGTGTCTGTATCAGAGTGGAAGACCTCACCCTCTCCATGGACCCTGTCTTTCTCCCTCCCTCCCCCCCCCCTCCCCTCCCCTCCCCTCCCACTATCTCCCGATGGTCACATGAGACACACGGTTCGCTGGATCCAAGGAAGCAGGCAACGACGACACACATAAAGGGCTTTACGGACCGCCGGGGAGCTAAAACGCCACGCTTTTCACCTCAGATTATTCTACGGTGGTGAAGTCATTAATATTTCACCGCAGGAATATTTTTAGAGGCCGTTGCGTATACCTTCCTTCACTGCCCCTCGCTGAGGCACTTACACTGGGCCCCTGGTGAAGCTCTCCGCGACGGAGGGGACGTGCATCATGGCATCGAAAACCTTGCCTCGCCGGCGTACCTGTGTCGTGGAAATATTAATCATAACTATAATACACAATTATAAACCTTACATTAACCTTGTTTATATAATTACTAGTCAATCTAAAAGGAACTGTTTACATTCTCCTTGGACCTTCGGAGTTCAGATTTGCATTCCCACTGGAGCCACTGAGTCTGATGCTGAGGTCAGGCCAATCCACTGACTTCTTAATTGTGTAGATTTGTTTAACTATTGCAGCCCTGTCTCACAGACTTGCAGACATGTCCACTCCCCCCATAGTGTATTGCAAATTAACTTGGCCTCTCCCGCCAATCCTAAATGCTCCAGAATGGTCACTCCCACTTACCTTTGTTAACTGTATATTCCCTACCCACAATGCAAACGTTTCCCTATGAGAATCTTGTTCACCCATTGTCTCACTGAATGTACCTTTGGTAACTTTGCTGCCTGTACTTTCCCATGATCATGCTCTAATATTAAATCAAATATTTTGCTGGCCGACGTGTCCTAAAAAGAAGTTTCTCTTCATCAACCTGCCTGCGGTTGCTCTGGTCTGACCCACTGTCTGACCTGTCCTCCTCAAGGAGAAGCCAAAGTGGCATTGGGTTTTTAGATGATTCCAGATGGTGTTAATGGGGCAGGTGGGCAGGGAGTAGTCTGTTGTATCAGTGTTTCCCACAGACCTGGTAGCAATGTGTGGCGGATTAGTTGACGGCAGATTTGTTGACGATTTGTTGACTTTCTCGTGTTTCTCGTTTTTCGCCCGTGCCTAAAACCGCCACTGCTTATAATGCTTACGTTATGACCGCGGGTGGAATTGTTGAATTGCGGGCGGATGGACGGGATTGTTGACGGGGGGGGGGGGGGGGGGGGGGGGTTGGGGGGCGCAATTACAGGCTGGCGGAGTTACATTTAAAAATCGCATTCAAGTAAAAATAAATAAGAAAAGCGGAATCAATTTGTGGCGCTCGTTGTTCAATCTGTGGCGCAGCGCCACACATTGGCCTATGTGTGGGAAACACTGGTTGTATAGTCGCTGTGATGCAGTGTGTGTGCGCTATTGTATACACACAGTCTCTCTGTGGCAAGGCTAAACTCTGGCTTCTGTGTGGTGTGTGTGTGTGTGTGTGTGTGTATGAGTGGGAGGATAGCGGTCAAATATTAGTGATGAATGTGTACAACAGAGTTAGTTTGTGTCTGTGTGTCTGTGTCGTGTGTGTGTGTGTGTGTGTGTATGTGTGTGTCTACTGAATGTTGTCATGTGTATCTTTTGCTGTATTTTAGACAGCAGGACAGAGAGATGTGTGTGTTGGAGTTTGTGTGCATGTTTACAGTGTGTGTGTGTGTGTGTGTGTGTGTGTGTGTGTGTGTGTGTGTGTCTGTTTCTGCATGCGTGTTTGTGTGTGTGTGTGTGTGTGTGTGTGTGTGTCTGTTTCTGTGTGTGTGTGTGTGTGTGTGTGTGTGTGTGTGTATGTTTCTGTGTGTGTGTGTGTGTGTGTGTGTCTGTGTGTGTGTGTGTGTGTGTGTGTGTGTGTGCACGTGACTGTGTGTGTGTGTGTGTGTCTGTTTCTGCGTGTGTGTGTGTGTGTGTGTGTGTGTGTGTGTGTGTGTGTGTGTGTGAGTGTACAAACCGAGTGTGTGCTCCTTAGCCCAGCATCAGTGCTGGGGGGGGTCCTGGGGGTGGGGGGGGGGGGGGGGGGGGGCTACTGCTGATCCCGCACTTCTGCAGGGCGGCCTCTCCTTCTGTGGCGGTCGCCTGGCAACCAACCCATCCCTGGTCGGTCCGCGGGGGAGGGTCTTAGGGGGGAGGGTCTTAGGGGGGAGGGTCTTATGGGGGGAGGGTCTTAGGGGGGAGGGTCTTATGGGGGGAGGGTCTTAGGGGGGAGGGTCTTCCGAGGCCGAGAGGGAGGAGGGTTTGAACTGTATCTGCATAGAATCACAGATTATCAATAAAGTTGTAAAAATATCGCGCGTGGGTCAGCATTTGTGTGTTGATGTTGTCACAGTGTCATTAAGGTTATTAGAGACACTCACACACACGCACACACGTTGGGCATGCACGCATGCACGCACGCACGCAAACAGACACATACACACACACACACAGGGAATTAGAGTTACGTTGTTAATAATGATTGATGATAATGACTGATGATCATATTCATCATCACATAATATTTTAATAATTGTAGCGTGAAGGAAAAGCCGCAGTAAAGGACAAACAAAAGAGAGTCGTCGGTCGGTGTGTCCTCGTACACAAACTCACAGACGGTCTGATAGCAAATAACAAGTAGTGTTGGTTTGTTTGTTCATTTGAAAAACAAGCAAATAACAACAGCGAGCTATCGCCACTGGATCACTGAGGCCACTGGTGTAAAAACAACCCACGCACTGACCATATGAACACATCTATTCAGAAGAACATTAGCGCGGGGAGTAGCAGTATTTGGCCAACACTCTTTTTTGTTGTGTGTGTTCCTGCGCGGCCCTGTTGTTGTTGTTTTTATTGCACTACATGGCCTACTAACGCCTTTTAGTTTGTGCTTCTTGTGTCTCGTCTTTCCCCGGGTTACTGCTAAACGCAGTAAACCTCCTGATGGACGAACACATTTCGGTCGCGAGAGGTTGACTCCTGCGGTCGCCCCCACGCAATCACGCCTTCCGGTGATCCGGGGGTAATTACGGCCACATTAGTTTTGTGCCGCTCTGACAAAGCACAGAGTCATTCCGCTCAGCCCGTAGGTGCCATTTAACCTTGTAGCTCCACACCTGGGCCGGTCCTGGGCTGTTGTGGTCCTACTGGCAAATGACAGTGGCCCCTATTGCTGACCTGCAGGCAGAGCCAGCTGCTGATTTATACGCTCTAGTCAACAGTAGCACTAGTGCCAACGTCAGCGCTGGATGTCTGTCCCCTTGGTGTCTTGCACTTTACAGATCACGGGTTTTAAGTCTTGCTTGAGCCAGGGGGCTAGCCTTTGTTTCTTCACTTGGTTTGATGTACGACCGTTTTTAATTTGGATCTGACACCATCCAACACGATGGTCTCAAACTAGACTTGTCTTTGTTCACGCCAAACAGTCAGAAATGATACACCAGTCACTCACAGAGGGACAGGCGGTCATTATAACAAAATAGTTGTAGATTAATGTATATTAGCAGGTGCAGTCTGAATTTGAAAGAGAAAATGGAAATTTTATCTTCTATCTTCTTCTTCTTCTACTACTCGGACATAGAGTCAGTCAGATGAAACCACACCAAATCCTAAAGACCAAATGCCTAGCCTTCACGATCCTCATTGCAGTTCATTGTGGTGTTTCACTATTTTATCTCAAAATGGATACATTATTAATCTATCATTATTTACCGGATCTTGACAGAACCCTGAATGGTTTTACATTTTTGCTTAGGCTACAATTTCAGTCACTTCTGCTCTTTTAATATTCATCAAATCCTATGAACTATTATACATTCACTCCTCCTGATGCAGCATCTGGGATTCATATGCATTTCTATTTCTGGGACACTAGCCTTACCCAATAGGGATCCCCTATTGGCTAGCTCTAGGTTTTGAACCGTTCCCACTCATTCTCCCATTTGTTATCTCTATTGCTCCCTTGATAGGTTAAGGGTCAAGGGGAGTGTTCCAGCGTAGGTCTTCCACTGGCCACTGGGACCATTAATGGGATTGAGCGATATGCATATTTGAGTTGACCTGACAGACTCCTTTCCTTGGAAAGGTTGTGTGTGTAACCCTGACTTATTTCCAGCCGGCAGATGAACCCAGATCAGCTGCTGGTCCTCCGGGGCTTTGTGACGTAGCCTGCTTGCTACCAGCTGCGCTCAGCGGTCACGTGATGGGACAATCACGTGAGGGCATGTGCCTGAGAGTGCACGAGCATCGGTGTCATTTTGTGTGCGCTTGCATCCGTGGCTATTTGTGGTCAATTTACGAGCGATCATTTTTAATGGATGGTGATAGCCTCGTCGGTGGTTAGGATGTTTCCTCCAAGCCGTAATGGTACGGGTTCGGTACCCCGAAGTCCGAAGTCTGTGTGTTTAAGAATCACGGCTTTAGATGAAAGCATCTGCTAAATATAGCAACGGCAAATACCAATAGCAATGCATATTGATGTCATAAACCTAATGTGATCATTAGTTGAATCCTGACAGCTCCAAAAGTACCCCATGAGTCTCCCGCTTTTAATATGGTCAAATGGGATGCATAAATAATAAATTCAGACCAAGACGCTGGTGATTAACTTCTATGGAGAAGGTATTTCCCCACAGCTCATAACCCTTAAACGAGTTAAGATGGTGGAGAGCTCCTGGGAATTAGAGCAAACCTGAATGGACACACCCAATCAAGGTTCTTCTTCATTAAAGGACAGCGCTTAAAGTACTTTCAGAGAGAGAGGGGTCTCTGGGCATTCAAACCCTGTAGTTAACCCTACAGTCAGAGTGGGGCACTAAAAGCCACCGGGAGAATTCTGACCGGCCCAGCCCAGCCCACCACCGGCCCACCACCAGCCCAGTGGCGTAGCGATCGCGATTGTTGACGGGGGGGGGGGATCATGGATGAGCGCTGTTACGGTCGCGATTGTTGACGGGGGGGGGGGGGGGGGGGGGGGTCGCGGACGAGCGCTGAAGTAGAATAATGATGTATAACGCATAGGCCCGACTTACACGCGTCTCGCGGCAGCTCACATTAAATGTGGGCCGGTCCACCTGACCTCGGTGGCCGACCGGCCGACCGGGAAAACTCCCGATCGTCCCGACGGCCACTCCGCCCCTGCCTAC
>NC_140276.1:7400892-7415603 GCF_964030765.1 Micromesistius poutassou
AGCAATTGATGGAGAAAAACATGCAGCATGTGTGTGTGTGTTTGATGAAGCATGAAGTGTGTAGCCGTGTGTGTGTGTGTGTGTGTGTGTGTGTGTGCGCACGCATGCATATTTATGTGCATGCATGCATAAGGATGAGAGAAATTACGTAAGACTGTCCTAGTTGTGTTTTTCCGTTGCTCATTTTACTCCTTATATTCTCTCTTTCCCTCTTTGTCTCTCGCTCTCTCTCTCTCTCTCTCTCCCTCTCTTGCTCCATTCTCTATTGTATGTTTGTGTCGTTTTATGAATTCATGCATGGGGAAGTGGTCATTTTCCCATTTTAAAACAGGATAATAAATTCAAAGCGAAATCTATGTTTTCACCAAAGGACACATGTATGTGTGTGTGTGGGTGTACTCTGTGAGAGTGTGTTGAAAAAAAGGTGAGAGAGAGAGAGAGAGAGAGAGAGTGAGACATGAAGTGTGTTAGGCCATGTGGCTTAATCCATTTGGCAGTGCACTATGTCTGGCTTACTGTTTGACTGCTCTTAAATCGCACGCCAGCCCACCACATAACATAACAGCCTAATCTGGGTGGTTCCAGTCTCTGTCAGAACGGCCCCATGTATGTCAGCGATGTTGGGATACCACTACTAGTCGTGTTAATCCCTGTTCCGAAGTATTAGTCTAATGATCGCGCGGGGACAGAACTCAAAAAGAGCTACAAAATGGTAACTGGTGAAACGGGCACATCTGGCCTAGCAAATCTACTCCATCGCATTCCCTGGTTTAGCGGAGGGATTACAAAAAGCTACATTCTACCCTATCCTGTCTCCTTTGACACTTGGATTAAGGTTAAGAGGTTTTGTTTGATGCCCGGGGGCCAAAGGGCATAAATCTTGAGTATCTCATTTAAACATTGTGTTGTACAAGCCCCGAGTCTGCAACAGGAAATTCACGTGTAAACACAGAGATTAAAGGATACCTTTGGTGTTTTTCTACCTGGACCCTGTTTGCCCATCGTTTTGGGTCCATGCCTGACTAACTAAAGAGTATTTAGCGGGCAGGATTCAGCACTTTAACCCTTGAGTGGTAATAATGACCCCTTAATGTATGTCCTCTTTTGAGTGCTTGTTTTTGCCACTGACAAGCCTCTGATTATTTTAAGTGTCTGTCAACATTTTGGGATTATGATCCCAACATTACGATTCGGTCTATTTGTTACTGTGTGTAACCAGCCTCGCTCAGAGAGAAGACTCGCTCTGAGGAAGAGAATGATGGAAACATAAGTGAGAGTTGGAGAGAGTAGTAGTAGTAGTAGTAGACTCCACAACTGCTCTCACTGACACACACACTCACAAGCACACACACACACACACACACACACACACACTCACTACCAATGCATATGCACAAGTGCACTGTTGTACATAGTCCGTTATTTGTATTATTTGTATATTTTTCTTATGTCTGTCTTTATTTCTGTATTTGCACTATCGTCTTTGCTCTTTGCTGCTGTAACGCTGCACATTTCCCCACTGTGGGACTAATAAAGGATTATCTTATCTTGGTGCCGGCGAGAGTTAATGGCGTTGGACTACAGGAAGCGTAGCTTAGTTTTATCTTAAACATTTGGGTGAAGTAGGGTTGAGATTGTAATGACAACGGGGACATTTCCTGCAACGACTTCAGTCTTCAGCGGGAGAGATTTCAGAGTGAGACTTCTTTTTGAGCGAGACGTGGTTAGACACAGTAACAAATCGAGCGAAGGGTAATAAAAAAAAGCGGTATTTTCTGTAGGGATCCCTTCCATATTGTCATCGGAAACATTTTCTTACAATCGGAGACTGTCAGCAGCAAAAAAAAAAAACAGGCCTTCTAGAGGACGAACGTTGAGGGGATCTGCTGCCCCTCAGGGTGACAGTACAGCTCTGACCGGATGCAATAGCTGACGCTCTCACGCTCGCTACTGGTGGCTGTCTGCATCAGTCACTTTAGACCAAAGTGATGGGAAACAGGCTGATCCTTAGGCTTAGACTTAGACTTGGAAAACGTTAATGTCCCCGAGAGGCAATTTGTTGTACAGTACAGGCATATTGACATATAATCCACAACACAGATATTGACCCAGACATCTACAGCACTATTTAACACGTAACATACACACATCAATAAATGAAGTACAGTAAAATGGAGTATATCGCACTTCCCTAGAAGGACTAATGTCATAAATAAATTAAAATACTGCACAGTACTATGAATATTCCTATAGTCATACCCCTCTCCCCCCATATTATTTAATTGGGTTATCGCCATGGGAATGAATGAGTTCTTTGCTCGGTATGTTCTAACATTTGGGTATCTATCTGTACGACCAGAAGGGAACGGCTTGAGTTACACTGAGAGTAGACGGGTTGTATCCATGCAAACCTTGTCTGCCTTCTGTGCTCATCTGGTCAGATATAGTTGGTACATGTCCACCTATTGTTTACCAATGATTTTACCACCAGGTTTTAACAATCTTCCCCAATTTGTTCCTGTTGGTGATTTTGGAATGCCCATACCAGCATGCAATACAATGGGAGAGAATACTTTGTATACAACCTTGTATACATTTACAAACATAGTGTTTGTCTGTGTGTGTAAAAGAAACTCACTTGAATTGGCTGCATTTTTATCGACCTCTGTATTTTATTTTATTCTTTCTCTGTGATAATTCATTGTGTGTGTGTGTGTGTGTGTGTGTGTGTGTGTGTGTGTGTGTATGTGTCTACTGTATGTATGTGTGTGTGTGTGTGTGTGTGTGTGTGTGTGTGTGTGTGTGTGTGTGTGTGTGTGTGTCTACTGTATGTATGCGTGTGTGTGTGTGTGTGTGTGTGTGTGTGTGTGTGTGTGAGTATGTGTGTGTGTGAGTGTGCTCATGCATAACAGGGTTGCATGTGTGAGCAAGGAATAAAGAAACAATCTGCGCTTTACATATGGTAAATAATATCTATAATCTGGTATTATGGTCATGATGGCGAGCCAATATCCATTTTAATCTCGCCACCGAGAACCATACTGCATCTGTCCGAAAGGTCACACGTCATAAGGCTGTCAAATCAGGGTTAAACCGGGTATTACGTGTATCCATTTCAAACATATGAAGTATGAACTTCACATGATCACAGATATCATGCTCAATCAACATTATCAACATTATCAACATTATCATCATGTTCATCTTGTTTTGCTACGTAACAGAGCAAATCTATTTTTTACTGCTTAAAATCATTGTAAAAAAAAAAGAAAAAAGAATGTCATCACAGTTGTAGCGTCATAGCATAGCATCAAAGCATAGCATTAGAGCATAGCATCGTAGTGGCGGCAGCTAGGCTAGTATTGATGAAGTGCTGTCTGCGTGGGGGTCTCTCGGGGACAGGACCCAGTTTGCGTTGAAGAGTGATGGGAGAGGCGATGTGGAACAATCTGATCAAAATGATTTATGCTTTCCCCCCCCTCCAGCTAGGTCACACTGACCTAGCTGAGCCAGGCCTCATGTCTCTCTATGTTTGCTATCACTATTTAGTTATTTAACAGATGCATAAGGTTACTGTATTGATCCAAAGAGACTCGGCCTATATTCAGATGCATGTTACTAAGTTGAAAATGAGCCTGCTGGCTAACACTGGCACATTTACAGATTATGTTGTTTAATGTGCGCTGTCCTTTAAATAAATAAATGAAATGAAAGGTTCCATGACATGCCACCAGGTGTGGTGTGATTAGCCGTTACAAGCTGTTTTGGAAATCAGCCCCTTAACACATCACAGGTGTGCGGGTCCACCTAGATGTGTGACGGATAGATGAGCAACGTTTGCTACTGTCCACTGGGTAGGCTGGTGGACTGATCTATCCCAGCACACATCTCGGTGGACACGCCCACTTTCTGCCCCTTATGATGTCATAAGAGGCAGATTTCCAAAACGGCTTGCAACGGCTAATCACACCACACCTGGTGGCGTGTCACGGCACCTTCAAATGAAATAAGAAGCAGGGGCCAAATCGAAGAGCCTTTGTGCCAGGAGTCAGCAGCCCTGACCTCCTCTCTCCTCTCTCCTCTCTCCTCTGCAGTGTAAGACCCTGGCTGGGATCTGCGACCACATCATCTCCCTGTCTTCAGACTCTCTGGTCTCCCAGTCGGCACACCTGGAGGTTGTCCACCTGACCAGCATAATGCCCAGTGAAGGACTGGTATGCTGACGCACCTACACACACACACACACACACACACACACACACACACACACACACACACACACACACACACACACACACACATACACATATACATGTCACGTTCAAAGGCATAACATATGTACAAACATATCTGTACGTACATACGTATATTCTGTTTTATGTGACATGCACTGAATACTGTGTGTGTGTGTGTGTGTTTATATATGTGTGTGTGTGTGTGTGTCTTTGTATGTATGTGTGTGTTTGTGTGTGTGTTTTGTATTGTGTATTAGGGAATGTACATCAAATCCACATACGATGGACTCCACGTCATCACCGGAACTACAGAAAACGTACGTACAGATACAGACGTCATCCCCCCGTCCCTCCGGTAACTGAGTGTGTCTCGAGATGTAACCCTTTAATCCTGCACCTCCTATTGAAACGGTATCACACACACAGATAAGATAACACAACCGTATTAATCCCCGGGAATGGGACGTTCAGGCGTGAGAGAGCGGCAAACAGAAGAGTGTAAAACCAAACCATAGATCAACTTATCTCCATCTATACACCACCTGTCTTTAGCGCACATATTTATCACCTCCCCGTCTCCCCTGTCTCCCTGCAGTCCCCCGCAGACCTGTGTAAGAAGATTCACGCGGGAGATGAGGTCATCCAGGTCAACCACCAGACTGTGGTGAGTCACCGTGCTCGCCCTAGCTGCTCACTAACTGGATAAGGATAGCTTCCCCCACATCAGCTCCGTGCTATGTGCTATTTAGCCCAAACGATGCTGGCCAGCTGTGTGTGTGTGTGTGTATGTGTGTGTGTGTGTGTGTGTCGTGGGTCCTGTTTGACTGTTTGTTTGTTTTTGTTCGTGGTGCTTGTCGAGGGTTGGGGCTAGTCGCCATTAACGCTTAATGGTACGCAAAGCTAGCTGGCTAAACGGTCGGGAATATGTGAGCGGCGTAGCTGTAACTAACTGTGACTGTTGCGGCGATGTGGATGGACTCAAAGGACCCGATTTTATTCAAATCTTTGAAATCTTTCAAAATCTTTGCCCATCGCCCAGTGTAACCCTTGACCCGACCTCTGATTTGATTCGTGTGGGCAAGAGGTGTCGTCAGACTAGAATAAATGAATACATTAATAGCCTACCTACCTCTATGCTTAGACAGAATAGGATTAATAGGCAGCCATCTTATATGGAACAGTGACTGGTCATAGTGTGTGTGTGTGTGTGTGTGTGTGTGTGTGTGTGTGTGTGTGTGTGTGTGTGTGTGTGTGTGTGTGTGTGTGTGTGTGTGTGTGTGTGTGTGTGTGTGTGTGTGTGTGTGTGTGTGTGTGTGTTTCCACATGTATTTCCACATGGCTTGTGATAGGTTGGCTCCTGTGAGAGCATGCATGAAGCAGGCAGCGAAGGAGATGATTGGCAGGCGAGAGAGTGATAGCTGAGAGTAGGGTTATCCGTCACTCGGTCTCTTTGACTTTTTTTTTCGTCTTGATCTCTCCCTTCCCCTGTAATTCATCACTCTCTCAAGCTCTAACTACCTCGCTCTAATTCCTCTCTCTTGTACCTCTCTGTCTCTCACTCAAACCCTGTCGATCTCTCTCTCTCTCCCTCCTTCTCTCTCTTTCTCTCTGTACCTCTCGGTCTCACTCATTTTCTTTATCTCTCTCTCTCTCTCTCGCTCCCTCACTCCCTCCCTTGCCCTCTCTCTCTCTCACCCCTCATTGTGACAGGTGCATAGGGCGACACGTCAGGCTCCCATCCTCCGTCTAATAATTTCCCCCCAGCTTCCACTTTCCGCTCTGGGGGGGGGGGGAGGATAGAGAGAGAGAGCGAGAGAGTGAGAGAGAGAGAGAGAGGCGACAGAGACGAGGGATGGAGGATCCAAGAGAGAGGAAAAAGATAAAGAGCGAGGATCCGGAGAAATGTTGATATTACAGAGAGGAAAATGGAGGGAAGGATTAGGTCCGCGGTCGGGGGGGGGGGGGGAGGGGTGAAGGGAGATCTCAGGTCAATACAGTACACTGCCTGGCTTTTTCTCCACACTGGAGTGTCACAAATGCTGAATTATCGCGCATCGCTGATGAAGTCAAAGCAAATGCTCGTCTGTGTTGGAGCGGGGACAAGAATCTGTACCAAATTGGCGTGAATATTGAGTGGCTGCTGCCTGGCATCGCTGGGCGCGTGCTGTGCCTGTGTGTTTCAGCTTGACAGAGCCGCCACGCTCAGGCATGAGCTGCTACAAAAACACGGCGCCACAGATGTACAGTTTTAAGTCCAGCTTTGGAGTGCAAAAATATGGAGCGTTTTGCTCCTCGGATAACAAAACTGATTGTTTTGGAGAGGCAGTATAATTATGCCGAGGTAACAGCATCTGGCTTACTAATGAAGACCCAGGAGATCGTTCCTAACTCTCTGCCAGGGTTTTTTGACAGTTTATTTTTGCGATTTTAGCAGGACCCTGCATGCTCTCCCCTCTGCTTTACATATTTGCATAGCGGGATTTCAACAGAGGCGTGCTTAAGTTATTTTGTAGTGCTGGACTGAACTGAACTGAACTGAACTGTGAGCCGCGCGGCACCACGATGCAGGGCCGCAGTAACCGACGTGAGGCTTCAGAGTCTAACCGGGGCACCCGTCGTCGAGTTTGGGGAAGACTTTCCAACGCTGAAAGGCTTTCGGTGACATTTTAAATCGAGCATTGCAAAACAAAAGCATTCTCACTGGGAAGAGGACAGAGAGAACACACACACACACAGACAGACAGACAGACAGACAGACAGACAGACAGACAGACAGACAGACAGAGTTGTTTGAGCTTGAATGATCTGTCGGGTTGTTGGTTGACTGGACCAAAGGTAAAAGGAGAGAGGAAAGGACTGCTGGAGGCCCACGCTGCGACATTCTCCCATCTTGAATAATGTCATAACAGAAAACCGAACCGCCATGCTGAAGATGTGTGTGTGAGTGTGTGTGTGTGTGTACATGTGTACATGTCGGTGTATGTTTGTGCACTGCGTTTGCGGCACATACGTACGTAAAGCATAGTATTCATTCAATTGCATTACATTACATTCATTCAGCTGACCCGTTTATCCAACGCAACTTACAGTATATGCATTGAACCGTCGAGATGCATCACAGAAATTGCGAGAATCAGGAATCAGTACATTCTGTTTTGTGAAATAAAAAAACTGCGACAGTAAAAGTGCTACAGTTTTGAATCAAGAGCTATAGCTATATATTTTTCTTTCAGATTTAGAGTCGTTTTACGTATGCAGAACGTGTGCGGATGAATTGTGAATGGTGCGTGCACATGTGTGTGCACGTGTGTGCATGTGTGTGGCCTCTGCAGCAGCTGAGACCAATGCCACCAATCAATGGACTGAGCTCTGAACCCCGGAGACTGTTTATCCAGGCCCGCCTGGGAAGACTACCGTCAGCACTAACACGCCACACCTTCCTCCTATTCTTCTCTCTCTCTCTCTCTCTCTCTCTCTCTCTCTCTCTCTCTCTCTCTCTCTGGGTTGTTCTCTTTAAATCTCTTGTGCGATGCTTCCTCATTAGAAACCCGGACAATCTAAAAGCCGATTCATCCTGTGCATCAGAAAGACAGTGTTTGCAGACCAATTGGCCCCGGTGGGACTCCGTAGTTTGCGGTTGTTTGTTATTGTTGTGCAGATGCTTGGGAGAAAGTGCTGTGGTGGTGATAAAGTGTTGAGCGGGGAGTCTTGTACGCAGCTCTAGAACTCTCACACATACCAGGGGGCCACTTGGATGATGGACGTCAGGCAACGATTAGGTTAGGTTAATATAGGTTAATATAATACTTGATAGGTGAAATGTTGATGTAAACATTTAAGTACAAGAAGGTATGAATGTATACCCCGGGAAATCAAGAGTTCTCGCGAGAGCACAACTTGAATTTTCTCAGCAAGCAACTCTGGGAACGAGCAATATACTCACTCCCCGATTGCCCAAACCCAGAACATTAACCAATCACATCGGTGTATCTGATATAGGCGGGCCAAGGTGTTGCTGTTTTACCGATCGTATACGGCAAGTCTTATCTATTGCTTAGCTCCGCTGGTCTGGATACGTCACCCCTTGTATTCTTCTGATTGGTCGTAGTGTTATCCAATTGCGTGCAGTGATATTTTCAAATGCGTGCTTGGTGCCGCCCCCCCCTCCATTTTCATTACTCCTTGCCAGACCCTACAGCTTTCTAGATGTGGGTCTGGATTCCCAGGCTAATGAATGTATGTAATCAGATGGTGTACGTGGATTCACGAGACTGACCAAGGACCGCAAGCCCACTAACATAGACGATCACTCACCTTAACACCCATTTTCAGTGACTACTCGGATAAGAGGTACAGGGCTGCACTGACGACGTAATTGTGCAAGCAATCACATGGCCACGTGCTACTGAACCTCGGTACAGTTCATTCGATGGCGATGCGTATCCATCTATGGTCACGTTACGCTGGGAACAAGGTTTCGGTCGTCTCATTCAATTCATCTTGATTGTTCCTTGTGACGGATTACCCATGATGCATTTCAGTGCCAGGCGTGGACAAGGTGTGTGACTACATGCATGTGTGAGATTATTTTTGCTTTGAGTGTGTGTGCTCGCTTTTCAAGATTCTCCCCCCCACCCCCCCCCGCAAAGAGATATAGGCGCTGCTGTTATGGACCGTGGCTGGATGCTCTAGTTGTTAGGGCCTTTGTCTCCCAGCTGAAAGGATCTAGATGGGAACTACAACGTCCACAATCTACCTGTCGGTATCCTTGAGCAAACGTCCTAACCCCTACCCTATGACAAGTATCCAAAATGCATTCTACGTCGCTTTTGATCAAAGCTTCTCTGACAGTAATGGTACTTGTTGTGATACAACTGTCTGGTTTGTGTGATTGTTGTTCAGGGCGAGAGCTGTGTGTCACGTTCTCAATGGCAATCTTATGCTCTGTCTCGTGTGTGTGTGTGTGTGTGTGTGTGTGTGTGTGTGTGTGTGTGTGTGTGTGTGTGTGTGTGTGTGTGTGTGTGTGTGTGTGTGTGTGTGTGTGTGTGTGTGTGTGTGTGCTCTCTCCAGGTGGGCTGGCAGCTGAAGAACCTGGTGAACGCCCTGAGAGAGGACCCGTGTGGGGTCATCCTCACTCTGAAGAAGAGGCCCCAGAACACGCTGAGCTCCACGCCCGCCCTGCTCAGGAACGTGCGGTGGAAACCCCTTGGCCTGCAGGTAAACCCCCCCCCCCCATCATCGCTTAGATCTTCCCCCTCCACACACAGGAAGAGACGTCATAGGATAAGTCTGGGATTCTCGCCTCTGATTAGGTTAGAATGGCTCTCCTCCGATTGGTTAGGGTTAGGGTTAGGGTTTGGGTAAGGGTTAACCCTAGCCCTAACCCTAAACCTAACCCTTACCCTAACCAGGGTTAGGGTTAGGGTTAGGGTTAAATTCCCGCAAACAGCTAGGACTAATCGAAACACGATCTAAAGGAGATCCCTTCTTAACCCATCAGAGGCCAGAATCCCAGACTTATCCTATGAAAAAACACACATTGCATACTGCACCGCAAGAAATAACAAGCCAGCGAGGTTTGTGTGCTCTGACCTTAATCCTTCATTGTTTCCATCAGGGCATTTTATGAAACCGCCCGAGGGTCTAAGACCTGTACAGCACTTTGCAGGAGCCGCCCAATTTGAGTCTTTGATCTGTTCTCACACACCGCCTAACGGGACATCGTTTTGGGATCCTGCTTTAAACGAGGCGGTGTGTGTGTGTGTGTGTGTGTGTGTGCAGCCGACGCGGTTTATCTGCAGCGTCAGCATCGCGATACATCTCAGCCTTCCGCCCGCTCTCCGCGGCTCGTCTTTCTGCGCTACAAATAGACCTTCTTCAGACCTCCCGAAATGGGAATCTGTCTCGGGCGAATGTGACAGCTGGCGTTTGCGTCGCTGAACGCTTTCGTGTGGCGCACCGAGGAGCAGTTCGTCCCAACCCAGGTCTCCCAAATGATCGCGGTCTGTACGCGTTGTTGGACAAATGTGGACTTAATGCTGCCAAGCTCAGCTCATTGTGACGACGGTTGCGTGTGGGTGTGTGGGAACATTGAATGGGATCACTCCGTCCTCTGTTATTGTACTTAAGAATGGGTCCATATAACCACACAACTAAAATACTCCCATAGATCCCAAAGGGAGACGGCCTTCCTGGCCAAAACCCAAATGGACTAATGAGTACTATTAGGACTCCTTGGAGTAAGTGGTGCAAAAATCTGAATGTCATAGCAATTCGTTTTTTTGGGGGGGAAATTCAGGGCTAGAGATAGACAATGCAATCACAAATTAGGATACACTTACTTATTGAGTCGTTTAGCAGATGATTTTATCAACAAAAGTCTGAAAAGTGGGGCCGAACAAGTCCAAAGTGTAACTCCCAAACAGTGCCGCGAGTGTAAAAGGTGTGTGGGGAGTTAAGAAGGAACTCGAGAGATGAGGTTAGCAGAATTATAGTTTTGACCGTACACACATCGCGGTGCATATCGACGTTTGCCAGGATTCACGTGAAACGGTGAACGTTGGCTGAACTGGGTCAGAATCGTCTTCCTCCGGAGCAGAGTCCCCGGTGATGCAGGCGTCTGACCCCCCAGGGCGTCTCCCTCGCCCCCGGGACGTCTCCCCCGGCCCTGGGGGCATCTCCCCCCCCCGAGGCGTCTCCCCCCCCGTGCTCATATTCATATTCACCCAGCTCCACAGTCTGCATGACTTCCACTTCCAAAGGGCACCTGCGTGCTCCATATTAATGTAACGTTGGATGAAAGAAAAAAAAAGGAAAACGGATAGATCTAGTAGACGAGGACAACGCTTCGTCCCTCTTTAGAACTAAACACGTTTCAACCGGTTTGCAATCTGCGAGCGTTACTTTCACCGCCCTTTGGGACGGCCAAGCGAAATGAGACTAAACAGGCACGATGAAAACAATAATGAAACCCAAGCAAGCTGTATGTACCCTCCATGGCGGTGGACGTGGAGGTGGGGGGGAGTGTCTCTGTGTGTGTGTGTGTGTGTGTGTGTGTCTGTGTGTGTGTGTGTGTGTGTGTGTGTGTGTGTGTGTGGGGCAGGGGGTGGCGTCCGGGCCCGGGCTCTTTGTAGCGCTGCGTCTCGCTTGTCAACCGGCTTGTTCCACGCCGGCTATTTATACCCCCGATGCATTAGGCTAATTCATCGACATGTTACATGCATGCTTTGATCTGGGCTCAGCGCTCTGCTGCGCCGGCTCTGGCTTCTTTGGCTCTCTTTGTTTCTGCCTCTATTGTTCTTATTCTGGCTCTTCCCTTCTTTCTCTTCTGCTCTCTCTCTCTCTCTCTCTCTCTCTCTCTCTCTCTCTCTCTCTCTCTCTCTCTCTCTCTCTCTCTCTCTCTCTCTCTCTCTCTCTCTCTCTCTCTGTTTCATTATTGATCTCTCTCTCGCTGGTTCTTTTTCTCTTTCTCTTTATGGGTCTTTCTTTCTTCCAAGGCAATTATTACTGTGTATTGTGTGTGTGTGTGTGGGATGTGTGATATAAGCATATGGAAGGTGCTAATATGAAACAAGGCCATTGGTTTTGGTGAATCAATAGCCTGTACGCAGCCTGGTAATGGCTCCGACGTAGCCCGGATGTAGCATCGAGGTAGTCTGTGCATAGCCTGTAGGTAGCCCAAAATAGAATGCATGTAGCATATAGCCTGTATGTAGCCTGGACGTAGCCTGCATGTAGCATCATTAGTAACAAGATAAAGTACATTTTCCGCAGGAAAGATCAGAGGAAAAGGGAATGTTTTAGCCTTGTTCTTTCTCTCTCTCTCTCTCTCTCTCTCTCTCTCTCTCTCTCTCTCTCTCTCTCTCTCTCTCTCTCTCTCTCTCTCAGAAAGATTGGAGCTCTTAATTATTCAAAAGCCGCTACAGGAAGCTCCACGCTCTCTCTCTGCAACAAGAGACGCTACTCAGCAGATATATAGAACATAATACACTGCATGCAAAATATCTCCCGGAAAACAGTGCGTGTGTGTGTGCGTGAGTGCGTGCGTGTGTGTCTCAGAACTAAGAGTGGCCGATTATGAATTCTCCTTCACGGGTGAGGGGGTTGCCGCGGTGACCATAAGGTACGCTACGTGTTATCACCAACGCTGCTGCCGTTGGAGAGCTGAGAATCCCATCAGTCCTGATAACAGTGTAGTAGAGAACACTGTGTTCCTATGAACCAGGGGGTTCTGCGGCTTCTCACGTCGGGACCCAAAAGAGAGTAACAAAGGGGTCACCAATTCCAGTGAGTGTGTCGGGCCGCGACCCGCCTCTCAACCTGGTCGTGACCCATTTTAAACGATTCTGTTCCTTTCTCCTCACCTCTTAAACCGGTCCTAATGCACATCGAAACCCATTAGAGCGAAAATAAATGCATGTGCAAATATATTTGCTTGTAGCATGTGTGGGAGTGTCTTTGTGTCTGTGTGTCTGCCTGTCGACAGAATCTGTGTGTGTGAGTGTGTGTGTGTGTTTGTGTCAATTTCCTTTTTGTCTAATAAGGTCGCCCACAGACACATCTATCACTAGTATTTGCGCTTTTCCCATGCTTGACCATCTGTGTGTGTGTGTGTGTGTGTGTGTGTGTGTGTGTGTGTGTGTGTGTGTGTGTGTGTGTGTGTGTGTGTGTGTGTGTGTGTGTGTGTGTGTGTGTGTGTGTGTGTGTGTGTGTATAGGACTGGAAGATCTCTCTCTGTTATCATCACTACAGCTCCCTTGTGAAGCAAAATAACTAGGTCACTTTGCCCTGTGTGCTCAGTTTGGACACATTTATCTTGCATACACAAACACACATGAAAACACACGCATGCACGCACGCACACACACACACACACACACACACACACACACACACACACACACACACACACACACACACACACACACACACACACACACAAGGGATACGTGTCTACACACACATTCATACACAGGCATGCACTTGCAAATGTGTGCAAACATGTGCAATCACACACACATGGATGCACACATGCGCAAATCTAAGCCCGGATTTTGAGGCTCCATTTTACGGCTGTGAAGTTTAGCCCAAATATGGCAGGCGTTCAGCAAGATTACATCCGAATCCACAAAGGAAACAATTTATCTGCGCAAATCATCCTGCGATTCCCGTTCCAAATCCTTCCATGGCTACTTCTCCTGGTCCTCACTCTGTCTTTCCATCCCTCTGTCTCTGTCTCTCTTTTCTCCATCTGTGTCTCACTCCCTCTCTCTATCTCTGTCTCAGTTGGTATCCCGATTTTTTTTCTTTCTCGTCTCATCTCTCTCTCTCTCTCTCTCTCTCTCTCTATTTCTTTGTTCGCCCGGCTGTCTCAGATCCATGCATGAATATATGCCTCAGTGTTTTTTCAATACCAGAGAGAGAGAGAGAGAGAGGCAGATCTGGAGAGAAAGAGACATGAAGAGAAGTGTGGAGAGACGGTGGAGCTGCTGTGCTGTACCGTGCACGTGCGCGGTCATGTGCACGTGTGATCTTGTCCTCACGATCACAGCCCTGAACTGTGCACTTCACGTACTGTATGTGCCATGTGACAACATGCACTTCATGATGTATTGGCCATGCACTGTGTACAGTGCTCTAACCACCATCCACAGGGAATGGGGTCAGCCTGGCGATTGTTAGTACTTGCACTTGGTTCTGTGAACGTCTTTACTGTACCGACGGTGATATATTGTTTCACTTCTTATGACAAATGTACTTATTGGAAGTCGCTTTGGATAAAAGCGTCTGCTAAACGCCCTAAATGTGAATGTAAATGTAAAATCCATGCAAGGTGTACTAGGTACTGTCCACTGTGTACTGTGTACTGCATACTATGTCCTATGTACTATGTAATGTGCCCTGTTTAGTATGTACTGTGTGCTGTGTACTATACTATGTTCTATGTACTGTTTAGTGTTTACTGTGTGCTGTACTATTTACTATGTACTGTTTAGTGTTTACTGTGTACTGTACTATGTACTATGCACTGTTTAGTGTGTACTGTGTTCTGTGTACTGTGTACAGTGTACTATGTACTTTGTACTGTACTATGTACGATGTTCTATGTACTGTTTAGTGTGTACTGTGTACTGTACTATGTACTGTGTACTGTGTGTACTATGTACTGTTTAGTGTGTACAGTGCACTATGTATTGTGCACTGTGTGTACTATGTACTGTTTAGTGTGTACTGTGTGTACTATGTACTGTTTAGTGTGTACAGTGTACTATGTATTGTGTACTGTGTGTACTATGTTCTATGTACTGTTTAGTGTGTACTATGCACTATGTATTGTGTACTGTGTGTACTATGTACTGTTTAGTGTGTACTGTGTGTGCTATGTACTGTTTAGTGTGTACAGTGTACTATGTATTGTGTACTGTGTGCACTATGTACTCTTTAGTGTGTACTGAGCTCTCCATACATATTAGCCCC
>NC_140276.1:7415803-7418303 GCF_964030765.1 Micromesistius poutassou
CAATGCCGTTTTAGTGTGTGTGTGCGCTGTGCGTGTGTGTGTGTGCTTGTTTGTTTCTCAGGGTGGTGACTCATATCTTTCAGATGACACATAAAGCCTAACGATGCTGTTGTTGCAAACATATGGTCACCATAGCAACCTATTATTTAAGAACACAACAATAACAACAACAACAACATGGAACACAGAAGTTGTTAGAATAGAACAGAGATTAATTAGGTCCATTCAACAGACTAGAGTCAAACAATAATTGCAATATAGAATAGTATAGAGCTGTACCCTGGAAATCCAGAGTTCTGGCGAGAGCACAATTTGAATTTGCTCAGCGAGTCACTCTGGGAACGACCCGATGCCCCTGGCCCAGAACATGAACCAATCACCTCGGTGTATCTGATATAGGCGGGGCCAAAAGCGTTGCTGTTTTACCGATCGTATACCACAAGCGTCTTATCTATTGGTTAGCTCCGCTGGTCTGGATCCGTCACCCCTTGTATTCTTCTGATTGGTCGTAGTGTTATCCAATTGCGTGCAGTGATATTTTCAAATGCATGCTTGGTTCCGCCCCTCAAGTTGGGCCATTTCCATTTTCACCCTACATCTTTCTAGATGTGGGTCTGGATTTCCAGGCTAATAGAACTGCCCATGCAAAATATGCTTACAGACCTGAGATCCAACTAAGTAAGTAGCATTCATTTCACCTAATATTATCTTGACTAAATCAACCCGACATACACATGATCAACAAGTGTTTCTTGACAACAGAGAGGAATAGACAGGTAAAGGGAGAGAGCATAAAGGTCGGTCCCTCACTGTACGTTACAGTCAATACCCCTCATAACAAGCAGTGAAGCTGTGGGGCACCATTGATGCTTTTACAGGTGAATGAGGCTCACATTCTGAGTCCATGTTAATAAAAATAGCCTATAGATTGAATAAAGATATGAGGACATATCCACGCAAGGCAGATCATTTTAATGGTGGATTTCTTATACTTTGTCTTTCAGAGAGGATCAGACACACTGAGAGCAGATACAGACAGGTGAGTAGTCGTGTACACGTGTGTGTGTGTGTGTGTGTGTGTGTGTGTGTGTGTGTGTGTGTGTGTGTGTGTGTGTGTGTGTGTGTGTGTGTGTGTGTGTGTGTGTGTGCGTGCGTGCGTGCGTGCGTGCGTGCGTGTGACTGTGTGTGCATGCATGCAGGCATGTGTGTCTGTGTGTGTGTGCATGTGTGTGTGTGTGTGTGCGTGTGTGTGTGTGTGAGAGAGAGTGATACACAACATATGATGATATGATGATATCATGATACACATATAAGTTGCTGGGTATTGAGTGTGGAGTTAATCTGAGGTATCTCTCTGCCCCCCCCCTCCACCCCCCTCCTCCACCCGTAGGTACTCCGGATCAGGTAGCTCGGGCGCAGCGTCCATGAGGAAGGTACGAAAACCCCAACACTTTCCACCACACCGCTGTGGACGATAATCGATAATGACACTAAATCAATGTTCGCTCCAATTACGTTCTTCGTCTTCCTTCCTCTTACACACTCTATAACGACGTCCTTGGTCGCCCTATAGACTTTCGCCGCAACAAAAGTGTGGCGATAGATTAGAAGAAAAGGTCATTTTAGTAAAGATTCTGCTTGCCACACCACCCCGCTTTCCTCGGAAAACAGAACGTAACGCACAACCTTTTCACAACCTTTTGATATCTTTCCCTAATCCTTATTAAATCTTTTCTGATACCCCGACACGCACGCGCTGGTTTCCAACTGCTCTCCTAACAAGCCACTACAGTGTGTGACGCACTTTCTGTTTTTCTGCGAAATACCAAACAAACGATAATAAAAAAATCCTCCGTGTTGGGTTATGGATTACCTCCAGATTGTGGCCATCTTAGCGCTGCGTTTCCCACGCAACCCGTAATCCGTTCAGCTGTGAGTCCCTCCAAGCCAGACTGACCGTCGTCGCCCCTTCCTGAGAGGAGGGGCTTAGCGCCATCTGACTGCCTCTACGCGCCGTCCCCTGATAGCCCCGTGATTGTGTTCTGCTGATGCCTTTTCTCTCCCCTTTGTCTCTCTTTTCACTCTCTTTTTGGTCTCTCTCTCTCTCTCGCTCTTGTTTTTCTTCTAGTCTTTCCATTACACCTCTCTAAGAACGAAACCCAAAAAGAGAAGTAAAGGTAGTCGTGCTTTTGTTCGGTTCTTTCTAGTCTTGTGTGTTTTGTCGTACTTTGGTTTAGAGTTCAATTATGCTGTTGTGGAAAAATGAATCCACTCATAAACATTTTCGATCTAAATGGCTACTTAATGGCATATATAATCCTGACTAAAGAGAAAATGGCCAACATGCATTTCATTTAATTTTCATTTCATAGTCTATATACAATTAAAAAAAATATTTCAATTTATAAAAGTCCTATTCCTTTAACTTTAGGTTTCATTATCATTTATTTTCACGTGCATGATATAATATTTCAGTTTGGAGTGAACAAACATTTGATAG
>NC_140276.1:7423303-7425803 GCF_964030765.1 Micromesistius poutassou
GAAGAAAGTATAGCATTATTTTTATTTGGCAAATATTTATATATATTATATTTATACATATATAAATGATATTTCTATTTCTTTCAGAAAGAGAGTGTATTTCCTTCTAGAACGGTCCAGATCACGGACGCAGCCATGCCATTCCATTTGTCTGGAAGCGGCCATTATGACTCATCGGTCATCTCACTGCTTTCTCACTGTCGCCCCTTTATCCTCCCCTCCTCTTTGACTCGTCTCCTCTCCTCTTCTCCTTATCCTCTGGCTCCTTCCATCCACACTGCCTTGACCTCCTTCACCTGTGGCTCACCCTTCTCTCACCCCCTCCTCCCCCCCACCCACCCCACCCCACCCCACCCAGCAGACCCACCTCCTCCACAGCTACGACCAGCTGCCCCGCTCCCTCAGCTCCGTCAGCCTGCTGCGCTCCACGCCCTCACCGCTCCCCCACTCCATGAGCGCCTCCACCTCCCCCGTCCCCCCACAGATGCTCTCGTCCGTCTCCCCCGTCCCCCCTCAGATGGTGTCTCTCTCCGCGTCCCCTCTCCCCCTGCAGGTCAACTCCTCCAGCCCCTTCCCGGAGCCCAAGCACGGCCGCCACTTCTCCAGCGAGTCCACGCACTCCCACTCCTCGGCGGAGGAGCAGCGGGGCGACAGCATGGGCGGCGGCGGTGGCGGCGGCGGCGGCGGCATGGGCACGGGAAGCACCAGCACCCACTCCTCCGGGTGCCGCTCCACGCACCGGGAGCGCCGCTCCTGGCAGGACCTCATCGAGACACCCCTGACCAGCTCTGGGCTGCACTTCCTGCAGACGGGCCCCGGGGACGGCGGCGGCGGCGGCGGTGGCGGCGGCGGTGGCGAGGGGGGCTACGGAGGCAGCATCATGGGGCTGGGCGGCGTCGGGGGCATGTCCGGGGACATGGGCCCGTACGGCGGGCTGGGGAGGCACAGCATGTCCCCCGAGCGGCGCCGGCAGGCCACGCTGCCCGTGCGGAGGCACCACGCCGCCGAGCGGGACCGCGAGAGGGACGGGCCCTTCCCGCTGGAGCGGGGGCCGCACACGCACGCGCACACGCACCGGCGCTCGCACAAGCAGCGCAGCCAGAGCCTGCCCCGGAACAGGGACCCGCGGCCGGGCAAGCCCCTGCACACCCCCGCCCGCATGGAGGAGCGGAGCGAGGACGAGGAGGCGGAGGAGCACCCCGCCGAGCTCCACCAGCCCGAGGACGAAGGTGAGGAGCGGCCACGGGCCCCTGGCCACGCCCCCCCCCCCGGCCCCGCCCCCCCCCCGACCACGCCCCGTCTGCACCCAAACGTTTATTGACTTTGTGGCTGGATCAGGAGTTTAGCTTGTGGCTGAAGCGTTTCACCCCGTTTCCCCCTGTTAAATACACTCTATTTAACAATTATTGCATAATTGTTTTCGTATATACTACACGTGAACACTCTAACAATAAACAAGATAACACTTTTCGCCGGGATTTATTCGTCTTTATTAGCGGTTCATTTGTTTTTATTAGCGTGACGAGACGACCGTCACGCTCGCTCAAACAATATCCCCGAGTTTGAGATCTCAATCACGGGACATCGCCCAATATCCCGAGCTAGCGAACCAACCAAATTGCGCACATCTTTCAGGAGGTTCACGTGTAGCATGTACTAAACTCTTATTATATAGCAGCGCGTGATCTTTCCTCACGAGTTAATCTACGTCGCCACACTGACACATTTCAAGTGTCCTACATCTCAGACACCTCGTCCCCTAGCCCCTTGTTTATATGTGTTCAGGCCTGAAGTGGAAACAGGTTTGTAGACCGCCCTAGTTAAGAGAGCGGAACAAGCCCTGTGACGGCAGGGAAATAAGGGCCACAAACAGCCAAAGGACTTCACCACGCTCCTCTTAAAGTGGACCTGTGTTGCACCAGCAGTGATGAGGAAACGCAGCAAAGTAACCCACTTCTCTCTTTTCTTTTTCCACCTCCTTCGCCCTCCCGGGGGGGCGGGCGCAGAGCTGTGGGAGATGAGGGGCGAGGGCCGCGAGAGGCGGGTGTCGGAAGGCAGGGAGCGGCGGGTCTCGGAGGGCCGCGAGGGCGGCCGCGAGGGGCCGGAGGGGCCCGCCGTGCCCATGGACGGGCTGGAGCAGCTGTACCGCGCCCTGGAGCAGGCCAACATCACGGCCATGGGCGACCCCCGGCCCTGCAGCCGGCAGGAGCTGCGGCGCTGCTTCACCCAGCGGACGCGGGACCCCCTGCTCAACGAGAGGCTGCACAGGGTGCGCGCCCTCCGGAGCACTCTGAAGGTACCGGACCCGGCGCACGCGCCGCCGCAGCACAGCCACTGAGAGAGAGAGAGAGAGAGAGGGAGGGAGAGAGTACCGTCGTTACTTTATTCGTTGTAGTGTTGTTATTGAAAAAGAAAGAGAAGCAAAACACGCCGAAATCTTCTGTGAGTTAAAGCATTCCTACTTTTTTTTTCTTCATCTTCTCCTCCTTCTTCTTCTTCT
>NC_140276.1:7428303-7445803 GCF_964030765.1 Micromesistius poutassou
GTTACATTTGCTGTTTAAAATATCAGGTAAAAGCATTTGCCGTCTCATTTTCTAAAGATTTGTGTACAGTCTACAAATATATTTAACAATAGAAGAGTATATAAATCTATTTACGTTTTTGTGTCATAGATATAATGTAAAGTATTATGTATTCTATGCCAAGGTTTCGCAAGTATTTGCCCTCTTCACTTTGTGGACGCGAGGTCTTTTGGCGTGTTGAACTCAACAACACATATATGGAAAAAGACCCCCCACCCACCACCCCCCCCCCCCCCCCAAATTAACAGTCAGTTACTCCTGGTTTACATCACGTCTGACCAATAGATTCTTTCCTGCTGTGTGTTGCATGGGAAAAGCCTGGGGACTGATTTGATTGGATAGGGTGATATTGTGGATCAATATTGTTTCTTCCCTACCCCACTCCCACTCACCCATCCTTTCACAATTGCAAGATAATTAGACTTGTAGCGCATGATACATGCAAAAGTACTGTTAACAATTGAGTTGTGTTTACCCTAACCCTCCCACTGCCCGTCGTGTTCATTCATTATTTACTTTGTTTTATGTTGTTCTTATGAAGTGTTTGAAGACACACACTGTACGATAACTAAGGGTGGGGTTCTTCGTGCTACTCAGTGGTTCATTAAATGCAATTCAAGATACTTACAATGTTCATATGATTTGGATACCTATAGGAGTCATACTTCACTCTTCAGCCGGTTTAACACACCGAAGGGCCGTATCTTCTGCACTCGAACCGTTTACACATACACATTCCCTCTTAGAACCGGATTGTCACAGGGCGGTTGAAAGCGAACAAACCAATGGTAGGTAAGATGGATGAATCATTTTATCTGCAACTTAAGAACCATGACTCAACAGCTCCTCTAGTGGCAACACACGGAAATACACGAGTAGCAAACGCTGCCCTTGGGGGAAAATACATTTGTACTCATTGTTCATATTTAGACTTTATTTGTCCTTTTCTATCACATTGTTGTGGCATCCACCACGAACAACAGATATTGTTTTGAACAAATAAATAAAAGGTTAATTTGAGAGTATGCCACTAAGAGACTTAATGATGCAAGCACCTTCCCTGTGCCTCCCTACCCTTTGTCTGGCAATGATGGACAGATTACACACACACACACACACACACACACACACACACACACACACACAAACAAGCATGCACACACAGTAACACGGCAGAAGTGTTACCATATCGTATCTACACACACGCACACACACACACTCACACACACACACACACACACACACACACATAAGTATGCACCAACGCACAACAAGCATGCACACACGGTAAAATACACAAACAAACACACAACCACACACACACACACACACACACACACACACACACACACACACACACACACACACAACCACACACACACACACACACACACACACACACACACACACACACACACACACACACACACACACACACACAGAAACCCTGCAGAAGTATTACTGTATCTGTTTGCAGGCCTTCCTCTGTGTCTCATCTCTGCCGTTGGCTCTACTAGTTTGCGACCAGGCTGCTCTGTGGCGCAGGTGTCATACTGTAGATTTAGTGTGAGTTATGATTTGTACACAGGCTGTGTTATTCCTCCCAGACCGTCGTGTGCGTGTAGACTTGCAGAAAAAAGAAGGACAAGAGAGAAATGAAGGGGGAAAAAAAGCAAGTCAGAAAGGGAGAATCCACTGTGTTCTTAAGGGGTGTACACCTCACCGTACATTGCACAGGTGTGTAAGATGTAAGTTGCACTGCAACATTAAAAAAGGACATATTGCTCTTTTTCAAGGATTATATTAGCTTACTGTTATTCTGTACATTAAACTGATTAAAGAAGATATTAAAAAAAGAAAGAAAATTACATTTATTCTTCCTAAAGTAGCCTTTTTTGGTTTCATATATATGAATATATATTACAAAAAAAATACAGATTGTAAACTTAAGTTGTTAAACTTTGACTTCAATAAACTCAATTCTCTGCACTATGAGCAATGTTTCATTGATGGTGTGTACGTTTCTTAAATCAAGTGAATGTGTCTACACAAAATGATGCTATCATACGTATATAACCTAAAAATACATGATCATTTAATACACATTATACATTATAATCGATATACATATTTGTGTCTTATCAACCTATGGTCATCAATATACCTTTACTAACAACCTTTTTATAACCCACGTTATTAGTCAATTAAGGGTGCTATTTGAATACGTTGTGGCATTTACCATGTCGCTATCTGACCTATAGGGGGCAGTAATTGACCATGCTTTTCAGTAGAGAACATTTTGTACACCGCGTCAAACCAGAAGAAAAGAGGGGAACGCTGTCATGGCGGCCAAGGTGAATATATCACATTTTTACTGCAACGTTTTGTTTCCAAGCGATTACAACAATTGATTGTGTGATCTGCACTATTGCGACAATAGGTCGTATTACCGTGAGGCCGCTGCCACTGTCACGTCCCTACGGGGCTTCGTAGCCTGCAGGAGGGCCTTGCTGACCCGCACACCTACTGTTCATTTCTGACCACAGTGCAGCCACTTTCATATCATATCACCTACAATACATAAATGTTGCGCTCTCCTTACGAATAGCATACTATAACGATCAGTGTGGCGCTGATTCTTTGCTTTATTGCACTACTTTCAATTTCGCGACAGTTGTTGACGTGATAAGAGTAGACAGTATAAGATGAGTTGACGAACTAAACTTGAGTGTCTTCTGCAGGTGGTCATGGTGGCTGTCCCGACAGTGCTGGGCCTGGCCTCCCTCCGTGTGTACCGCGTCAGCGAACCTCCTGCGGACGGACTGGTCTCTCGGGAGGTATGATCATGTTATTAATCAGTATATACGATGATCTACTGTTTACCTGTGCCCCCCCGCCCCCCGCCGCTTACTTGCCATGGATGTTTTACTACTTTCCCCCCGATTAATAAGAGTCTATTCCTGTCTCTACAGTTGCCGATCTATACCCCATTGCCTTCAACGCAGTACAGGTTTGTTGAAGCTGAACCAGGTGTGCTTGAGAGTGGGTTGACCAACGTGAGACAGGGTCTGCTGCCTGTCGTCCACTCTGCCCAGGTAACGCCTCCCCTTCACCACTCCCAGACCAGTAGTGTGATGTTTTGCTACTTCTTTATACTTACTCAAAAACAACAGACAGGATGTTGTAATGTGTGCCGCTAACATGACTTTTCCAACAACAAATGTCATATCTGGCATGTGGTCACAGAGCACACCATCCCACGCGGTGTCATTCCCCTACACCTATCTGATGTGTGCATACAAATCTGCAAGTTCCACAGCCAGAAAGTAGGTTAGATGTGGTTTCATTGCTGCAGCTTGGAGATTGAATTTCGTTCTGTGACGGATGGAAACTATTCCCACAAGCGGCGGCCGTTGCGTGCTTCTCTTTTGTTCTCTGAGAGTTGTTACTTTTGGTGGCTTATTGTCAGTTTTTTTTCTCTCATCTTTTGTAGGTTTTCTGTGTTTCTGTGAAGACCAGAAGCATTCAGGCGTACCAGGCAGCAGGAGGTGAAGATTCACTACTTACAAAGGCTGAGATTCTAGTTTTTCAGTTATGACGTTAAGTGTCTTCTTTGTGCAGTTATGCTTCAGTAGTCTGTTGCTTAAGGAATGTAACAAATAGGATCTGGGTTACACAGAAGTAATATTGCAAACACCAGCATTTACAAGGCAAATCAACGGGGTTTCATAGAGAACGTTGGTACATCACACACACACTTTTTTATGTCTTTATATATACTTAAATATAAGTCAGTTATTACAGCAGACCCAAGTAAAAACTGGTGGCATGGGTAGTTTAAGCATGAAACTACACATTTCATCATTACTTGTACCATTACCTAAACAATGGTTGACCATCATTTTTTTTACCGGTTCCTAACTAAAGCTTCTTTCCAATCTGTACAAGCATCAGTCAAACACAATTGTCCTGAACATACTCGTATAGGCCTTCATATATTTTTGTGCTGAAAGACAATTTGACTGCAAATAAACTGGTATGACTTCAAATATGCATCAGTAGCATTAGGCTGAACTTGACTTGTGCTCCCCCAGATGTCTACCATTACCTCCGGGACCCTCCGCCAGGCTTCCTTCCCAGACTAGGAACCATCACCACAGTGGGCATGCTGGGAATGGTCCTGGCCCGCAAAGGTAGCACCACACACACCTAGCCTCAGCTCTAGAAGTTGCTGAATAAACAAATTCAATCCATCGGTTTAATATAATTTGGTTTTTATTATTTAGAATCACAGTATGTACTATTACACTCTTTTTGGGAGCGTTTTTCAATAGGAATAGTTTGGGATCTGAATAGGTTTGCAAAAGCTGTTCCCTTAGTTGCAAAATAACTTCCCAGCTTGGCCCATACTATATTGGGGCTGAATATAGGAGTTCGGATATTGAACCCCCATTTGGAACATATGTCCAAAGACGTGTTCAAAAAGAGAATAAAGTAACAGTTGTAGTAGTAATTTTGAAACAAGGTTGTTGCTTAATAATCACAATTTTAAACCTTATCTCATGTTGAAGCGTCATCACGTTGCTCAGCCTGGTCTCAATAACAACATTGTGGCTGTAGGGTACATACAGATGACAACCCAGTGGAAATCCAAAGGACATTTTAAGTGGGTATTGAAACAAGTCTGAGCAAGTCCTTCGCACAGAGTGCCGCAGTTTGCAAGAAAAGGCAGTTTGCAATTTCTTGCAATTTCTTTTCCGAAACTGAACTTGCATGGCTGCAGATTAGACACATTTGAATATATTTTAATATTTTGGTATCTCATGATTGGATGATCTCATGATTTGGTATCTCATGATTCTTGCATTCACAATTCGGTTCAAAATCAATTGTTGATTTAAAAATAATTCAGAAATCGATTCTAGGTGCAGTGTATAGGTTTGCTAATTTTCGGATCTACTCCAGTCCGCTGTGTGCAAAGAGAAGACGTGTGGCAAATGATAGCAAGAAAGCAGACAAAAGTGTGTATAATATTAGGAAGTCCTTATATTTGAAATCTTTTTTTTTAACGTGATTGCAGTTATGTAAACACACAGGCACAAAGGCAATCCTAAAACAAAAAGGGGAAAAAAAGATTTTTAGAAGCTGTGAATCGATTCAGAATTATAGAAGATATGAATCACGACTCCTATCCCCCTGACCGCGTTCACATAGCACCAAGAAACATACACACGCTATACCAGATGACCCCATGGTGGTTTTAAAGACCTGCACCGTACTTGACATCCTCCGTGCTCCGCCGCTGCAGCGATCCGCCCCTGGCTCTAACGTTGACGAGCTGCTCTCTCTATGCCTCACCTCCTCTCACCCCACTCATCCTCCTCCTCCTCCTCCTCCTCCTCCTCCTCCTCCCGTGCTCCCTCTCTCCGCTGCAGGCTCTCGTTTCAAGAGGTTAGCGGTGCCCATGGGCATGATGGGCGCCGGGGCGGCCGTGTGCTACCCGGCCCAAACCGTGGCCATGCTCAAGGTAAGCTGACGCCGGCGGCCAAATCCTGCACCCCCCCCCCCCTCCCTCCCCGACTCATCGATATTCCAGTCTGCGGTTCCCGCGTTCCGTTCCCTCCCCATCCATCGCGCTCTCTCTCTCTCTCTCTCTCTCTCTCTCCCCATCCACCCCCCCCCCCCCCGCCCCAGGTGAGCAGCAGGAAGGTGTACGCTGCGGGCCAGTGGAGCAGCGCGTCCGTCTCCTCCCTGTTCGCCTCCAAGCCCAAGGAGGCTGTCACCGACACCCTGGTGGCCTCGGTGCCAGCGCCACAGGCAAGCCTAAAGAGAAGGGCCTTGTGCCTGCGGGGTGGCAGTGGGAGCGCCGTGTGTTGGTCACTGCCGTGATGAAGCGGTCGGGAGTTGAATGCTGCATTAACAAAAAAAATCCTGAAGTTATTTTATTGCTATAGTGATGGCAAAAGTAGATAAATGTTTGGTTAAACTGTATGTATCAAATTCTATTTATATTAGACTTGGTATGCAATGACTGTCCAAATTAGGCCTGGGAGATATGGCTGAAAGACATATCACGATATAACTTCGATATCGATAACTATTGATCATTTTAATAAGATAAAAAGACTAGGAATTACCATGCTGGATTTAAACCCTTCTGTTTAACACTTAATACGACCTTCCACTTTTCTTCATTGATAAATACTCCAATGTCAATACAACGATGAAAAACACTCAAATATTGTAAATAAGTATGGAACCGTGTTTGTGTGACAAACCCAGCTAGGGTCTGCTAGATTCGGTGGTCCAGTCTCTTATCGATATATATATTGAACATGTTTTATATTGATATTGATCAAAAGTCTATCACGATACAATAGTCCAAATGCAACAGTTTTAAAGATAATAAGTCATGATGAATCGTTGTCCCAAACGTAACAACTTTCCCTTTCTCTACCGACAGTCGGACGCGGCGCCGGCCCTGGGCGCTCCGGTGGCAGAGGACCCCCCCGTCCCCGACACTTCCTCCTCCGTCTCTGACGGCTCGCCCCCCCCCGCCGCGGACAGCGCCCCCACGCCCGACGCCACGTCGGCGGAGCCCGTGCCCGAACCCGTGTCCCCTGTGGAGGAGGAGGCCCCGCCCACCACCCCCCCCCCTGCTGAGGCCCCTCAGGAGCCCCCCCCTGCAGGTAGTCAAGACTACGACCGTAGTGTGTGTGTGTGTGTGTGTGTGTGTACAAATGATGGAACTGGTGTGTTTTGCTCCTATTTCCAGATGCAGGAGCAGAGTCTGTTTGTGAAGAACCCATCGTTCTAGAGCAACCAGCTCTTCTAGAGGAGCCTGTGGCTGTGCAAGAAGAAACTATCGCTGTACAAGAACCGGCTGTTCTAGAAGAACCCATCGCAGTAGAAGAACCCATCGCTGTAGAAGAACCTGCAGTCCTACAGGACCCTGCTGTTCTAGAGGAACCCATCAGTTCAGAAGAACCGGCTGTTCTAGAAGAACCCATCGCTGTAGAAGAACCCATCGCTGTAGAAGAACCCATCGTTGTAGAAGAACCCATCGCTGTAGAAGAACCCATCGCTGTAGAAGAACCCACTGTTGTAGAAGAACCTGCAGTCCTACAGGAACCTGCTGTTCTAGAGGAACCCATCAGTTCAGAAGAACCGGCTGTTCTAGAAGAACCCATCGTTCTAGAGCAACCAGCTCTTCTAGAGGAGCCTGTGGCTGTGCAAGAAGAAACTATCGCTGTACAAGAACCGGCTGTTCTAGAAGAACCCATCATTCTACAAGAACCCATCGCTGTAGAAGAACTGGCTGTTCTAGAAGCACCCATCGTTCTAGAGGAGCCTGCTGTTCTAGAAGCACCCATCGTTCTAGAGGAGCCTGCTGTTCTAGAAGCACCCATCGTTCTAGAGGAGCCTGCTGTTCTAGAAGCACCCATCGTTCTAGAGGAGCCTGCTGTTTCGGAGATGGTGAAGGACGCTGCAGGTACTTAATGCTGCTCCTTCCCTGTTGACTTGCTTCACTTGGTAGACATGCTGATGAGTCCTAATGTTGTTCATGCCCCTGCTTGTGGTAGTCCTGTTTTGGTCATTGGTTTAGAGTCGATTCATTAAATACACAAATGACATTTGTCTTCTTATTTGTTTAAGAATTGTATCCCTCCATTCATAATGTTCACATAAAGCAAGCTTGCTTTCAATCGCTGCTTAGTTCCGCATTCGTCAATGCTTGGATTTCAAGTATACGAGTATATATTATCAAACTGTAAATCGAATCCTTTCTTATTCACCATCGTTGTTTTGTTCGAGAGTTGAAAGTATCTTTCGCGAGACTAAATGTGTAGCCTTGGCCACGCCGTCACTCCCTGTTAAGCTTCACTACAGAACCCTCCCTCTGATACTCTGACGGCCTCTCCACTCACCTCTGCTTGTTGTTCCTCCACGTTCCTCCTCCAGAGACACCCGCAGACTCAGCGCCTGAGGCAGAGCCCACCGCCAGCCCTGAGACCCCCCCCACAGGTACAGCACACACACACACACACACACACAGACACACGGACACACACCCCACATGTACAACACACATACTTGCAAGCACACACACTCATGCACACACACACACACCCACACCCCTACAGGTACAACTCACACACACACGCACACGCACCACACATACTTACACACACACACACACACACACACCCCACAGGTACAACACACATACTTGCACGCACACACAGACACGCACACACACACCCCTACAGGTACAACACACACACGCACACGCACATACACACCCCACTGGTACTACAGACCTGCTTCAAAGTTCACCACAACTTTAGGTTTCTCTGCCAACCACCATTCTTGGGCCATGCGTTTCCTGTGGTTCTTGGTTTCTTTCTTTGTTTTTCTCTTTCTTTCTCCTCTCACGAGACAGAGCTAGTTGTGTTAAGATGACGGTAATGGTAACGACTGCTGGTGCATTACTACTAGAATCCATGCAATGTACTTTGTCTTGCTATTATTTTCCCCATAGTTTGACGCATTTCTTCTCTTGGCCAGCAGGGGGCTCTGGTTTCAAGGCAAACCCCGCTCTGATGGACTTCGGCCAGTCCAGCCCAGAGGACGAAGACCTGTACAGCACTCGTACCTGAGCCCACAGTGTATGCACACACACACACACACATGCACACAAAGTATTCCTCAGTACTGCACTGTACTAGCAGAGTACAGCGATAGTATACATATATAGTATTATACTGTATTATCAGAGGATAACTGTAGTATACTGTACCGTCAGAGTAATGCTCTGTAGTATAGTGTACTATACCTCCGTTTGAGGCCGTACTATCAGACTAAAGCTATGTACAGTAAACTAACGGGGCATACCTCACCATACAAAGTACTGCAGCAGTGCCATCTCGAAGGGGATTCATTCAGACTCGACGTGTGTATTTGATGAACTCTTCATCCCTCCACAGATTCAATCTGTGGCGAACGGCAGGGACACCTATTTACTGGGGTTGTCATTACTTCTAAAGATCAATGCAAATCTTTTGTAACCAAAAAAAACAGCGAAAAAGTCAAATTGCGTTCCAGGGTGTGCATTGATTGTGTGAATTGCATAGATACACACATAAAAAAGAGGGGTGCTTACACAAGTAAAGATAGACGCACACAATCAAAGTTTCTTCATTTTTTGTGATTGTTTTTGTTTTCATCCATGGTACAGCTGGAACACTTTCAAATACTTTGTGCTTTAAATGGTGATTCAACCCGTTTTGTTTTGCTCACTTGCACTGCCACCCTGCGACACATGGTGGCACTGTTGAGTCTAGGATAGTTTCATCCAAAATCGCGGATGTTCTCAGATGATGATATTGAGGTTGCCAGAATAAAGGATATTTTTCATTATGTCTGCAGTGTTTGGCTTTGCTTCATGTGAAATGTCATTACGCTGGTCTTCAGTGACTATTCTGTCCCAAATTACTTTAGATGATTGAATTATGGAACTCCGGAGTGATCACGACATTAAACATTAAATTATTGTTTGGCAATCTATTTCTTTTGGCTTAGGAAATGGGATGTTTTCATCCCGATAAATATATGTGAATATATATATATATATATATATATATATACTGTTTACTACTCACTATGAATATAATCTATAATATACTATTAATTGGCGGTGGTTGTGTTTATATAGAATATAGTGATAATCCCAGTGCATTCACTGGGATTTCTGCTTATTTTCAACATCCTTTTATAGCCAGTCATGGAAAGTTAAGCGGAGCAATATCGTGTGGTCCCCAGACACTTGTGAGTGAAAGCCTTTTTGGGTACCACATGCTTTCAGTTATCTGCGCTACACAAACATCCAGCCCAGGGACCTTTTATATCTGTATCCATCTTCACAGTCTCTCTGCTGCCCCACAGGGGAATCAGCCCGGACCTCATAAACCCTGCTTGAGGGAGACCAGCTATATGACCCCTGGGACACTGTGTGTGTGTGTTTGTGTGTGTGTGTGTGTGTGTGTGTGTGTGTGTGTGTGTGTGTGTGTGTGTGTGTGTGTGTGTGTGTGTGTGTGTGTGTGTGTGTGTGTGTGTGTGTGTGTGTGTGTGTGTGTGTGTGTGGGGGGGGGTCAACTGTAAAAAAAAAAGTTCAGTTGCAGCTAAAGAAAGATGCAGTACAGGCTTCCTGTTCTGTAGCAACAGAAGCACATGGACCCATGTGGGATTCAGGCTTTTTCTTCTGGCAAAAAAAAAAGTTTTGCTTTTGGAAGATTCAATTGAAGAATCCAATCGACGATTTAGCAGTTATTGTTTAAACAGAAACACTCCCTTTTGTCCCATGGGTGGAAGCCCCCAAAAAAATACAGAATAAGAACAAAGCAAAAAGCTTAAACACTAACATAATGGAACGTCTTGCGTGCGTCATAAGCGGAGAGTACAAGGCGTTCTCCGGGGAGCTGTATAAGCACTATGTAAAAGGTACTCTCCGCCTCTCACACGTTGTCTCGCCGTCGCAGCGTCTTGCATCTCTCGTATTTGTCACAGAACAGTGGCAGAGGTTCTTTACTCCTGAGGCAGAATGTGGGCAGATAGGAGGCTGTTGGCTTACACCAGAACCCAACCCTCTTCCCTGTTGATGAGTTCGTGGCCTCTTGGACACAAGCCTGAGCCTGCTGTATAGCCTGCTGCTAGTTGTGTTGGACTGGTGTTTGTCCAACACCGTTGTTGTGTGGGTGCTGAGCTGCTAATGCTCCTACCACTGCCAGACCACGCATTGAGAATGTTGGGCTGTAAAAAAAACAAAAAAAAAACAGGACCGAACCATCCCCGTGAACTTTGACCCCTGCCCCCGCCCCCCCCCCCGACCTGAATTTTCCACTGAGAAACAAGTTTTCTTGCGAGGAGTGTTGGTATAGTGGCCATCTTCCCAGAATCCACCTAAATGTCCGGACCATCTAATAAACACAGCAAATCAACACCAACTCTTATGTAAGCACGTCCAGGCTCTGCATACAGGATATACAGTATATGTATACATACATGCTGTATAGTGTGTGTGTGTGTGTGTGTGTGGGTGTGCTCCATCGTCACAGCAGTGTCATTCGTTCTCCATTTCCCTGTTCCCATGCATTTAGATGTGATGAATTTGGGGTCGGCTAGTTCTCGCCCTGGATTTGATTTGTAATGTGACAAAACAAAGATTCTAATGTCGCTGTGTATGTTTAATCTGAAAAATGGGCTTCCTCTAAGGATTCTTTTTTTTTTGTTTGTTATTGTTTCATTCTGTGTGTTAATTGCTTGCGTAATGCGTACGTATTTAGTTTTAAGTCAAAACAATTTTCCCCATTATAATACCATGTACGATACTAAGACTACGTTTAGCAACCCAATATATTCTCTTGCTCTTTAAATATGTGTCAATGTACCAGTGAGATCAAGTGAAACTAGACTTTTATCCTCCTCCCTCTGCCCGAAGACTGTTCATCAGATGGCCGCTCCGAAGAACGCCTTTGAAATGATCCTAAACAAACAAACAGTTAAGCAATTTGTGTTCAGCCAGGGAGAAAGTAAACACTCAGTCTCACCGTCCACGCTGCGGTCAGGTTTTACAGCATGGACAATCCCTTTCGCTTACCACATGCATTGTTCTTAATCTGCAGGGCTCCATTATTGATCCTGTGCAAAAAGTCTGATTATCCTTCTGAAGTGATAGAGGACAGAGGAATACGGGACAAACAAACACAAGAAGAATCCAGAAGAGAAAGTGTCTGAGAGCAGGGAAGACAGAAACAAAGGACGAAAGAAAGAAAGATAAAGCTCTTTGCTTTATTGCAAGAATGTGGGAGTTTGGTATTAAGTTCATTTGTGGTCTTCCATTTTAGTTTTTTCTTGGCTAACAACATGAGCCCCTAAATGTTCTGGATCGTTGCACTGTCATAATTAATCTCCCGGACAGGGCTGTGTGTGTGTGTGTGTGTGTGTGTGTGTGTGTGTGTGTGTGTGCGCGTGTGTGCGTATGTGCTTGTCTGTGTGCATGCGTGTGTGAGTGAGTGTGTGTGTGTGCGTGTCTGAGTGTGTGTGTGTGTGTGTGCGTGTCTGTGTGAGTGAGTGTGACAGTGATTGTGTGTGTGTGTGTGTGTGTGTGTGTGTTTCCATCTGTGTGAGTGCGTCCACATGGTATTTCTGTACAACTGTGCATGCCCGGCATGCCAATGTAGAAACACAATTGCAGAGCACTTGCCTAGTTTACATAGCATGAATAATGACAGATTTATCCGTGTTTTGTAACTCTTAAGAAACATTCCTTGGCTCCTGGATTTAGCCCAAGGAGTCGTAACTATAATTCACCAATAGAAGGGGCTGACAGTTTGATACGAATCCCTCAGCTCAGCCTGGTAAGTGGAGCAATGACATGTGTCGCTAACTAGCTTCCTTGTGTACACCAGCCACTGAACGATCTAATGACTTAATCTGCTCTTCATCAATCATCCCCTCTACCGGCATTCCCGTGGCAATTAAACGCCGTCCTGATAGCTACTCGACGGGCCAGAAGGACGGCGTTGAGAACAAACGCCACGCGTCGCAGAGGCGCTAAATGCGGACATATTTCGAATGCAGCGACCACATGCACTGGTGCACCGACGTGGGTTTGGGGCTTTAAGTGTGTGCATGTGTGTGTGTGTGTGTGTGTGTGTGTGTGTTTGTATAGGTGCACCAACATGCGCTCATGTACACACACACACACACACACACACACCGCATTATTGATCAAAGCGGGTCGTGATGTAATCACTCTCAGGGCCGTGTGCATCTCGTTTATTATCTCCTAGCGGAAGCTTTAATGAAAAACTACTGGAGGGAAACTCCTCTCCCACCTCTCTCATCTGCCTTCACCCTTCTCCTCTCTCTCTCTCTCTCATCTTCTAGTTGACTCCCTGCAGTATCTCCTACCCCTCATTTATTTTCCTCTCTCCCTCCCTCTATTTCTCTCTCTCCCTCCCTCTCTCCCTCTCCCCCTCTCTCTCCCTCTTATTTTCCTCTTTCGCTCTCTCTCTTTCTCTCTCTCTCTCTCTCTCTCTCTCTCTCTCTCTCTCTCTCTACCTCCCCCACCCTCTCTCCCAGAGACTCTGGTTCAACTTCCGTCAGGCCAGAGTAAATATTTCCCATGGCTTATCTGTCCATTTGTGGCAAAACAAAATATGACACATTCATAACAAATTGGTGTACGCTAATTAACATAACGGTCCCTCGGGTCATCTGCCACAACTGTGACATACTGGGTCTCAGGCCACCCTGTGCAGTGTGTGTGTGTGTGTGTGTGTGTGTGTGTGTGTGTGTGTGTGTGCGCGTCATATGTAGCAGTCATATCTCTGCTGGTGCTAAAGATCCCATCTTGTTGCCCATCTTGAATCAATTTAGGTTTGGCAGATGCTTTAGATGGTTCTGGGAAAAATGAGTTGGTGTGTGTGAGAGAGAGAAATAGAAATAGAGAGAGCGCGAGAGAGAGAGAAAGAGTGAGTGAGTGAGAGAGAGAGAGAGAGATAGAGTGTAGAGAGTATATCAGTGTGTCTTTGTGTATTAGTTTGTGTGAGAGAGAGAGAGTATGTTTATGTACATATCGGCGGAGTGGCCTTCTCTCTCTCTGTGCTGCTTGGCACGGGTCCAGGTACAGTCCAGCCTCCCCTTTCACAGCCATGCGAACAATGACGTGTAAGCAACTTTCCTGTTGTGCAACCCCAACCAGGACACTCCAGGGGCCTATAAGACCCCCCGACCTCATCTGCCTTCGCAGTGCCTTCCCAGTTCCCCAGTTGTGCCTCTCTCACACACAGCCGGAGCCCAGAGGACAGGGGGACAGGGGGCCACTGAATGGGCCTGTCATGCTAATCTTACCTTGAGGACCGCTAAACCATAAACACCATCAAGGAATGGACTTTTTCATAGCAGACCTTTAAAAAAAATAAAGAAAAAAGGACGTCCCGGACAGGGAGTTGGAACACCAAAAGGTAATAAAGTTAGATTTTTTTTATTGTTGGTGGATAAAAAGTGTAGTGTGTTTTATTTTATTGCTGTTGTTTTTATGGTATTGCTAAAAATATACTGACCTACTACTTGTATATATCAAGTTATTATTCATTCAATGCTGATATTCAAACCATAATGTTGTCTATTTGAGGATAAATGGTCAGTTTGGTCGTAAATTGTGATAATTCAGAGTGTCTTAAATGATTCATTTTAAAGTTAAATACCGAATTATAATTAAAAATGGTCTTTCTTGTATCAGCGACCATGAATCATTACCCGACGCTGTTCACTTGATGACTCCCCCCCCCCATTATTTGGGCCCAGACATCATCCCCTGTAATCTAATCACTACAAAAGCTCATTTACATGTATTTGACGTACCCGGGGAAAGCTTTTAATTAGATTTCCCCACAAAGTAGAGACTAAGCCATGACCAAGTTGAACAACGCTGTGAGCTCTTTTTTGGCAGCAATTGAGGACCTCCAATATTGTCCCGTGTTCCCCCCCCAACTCCGCAGATCAAAGACAAACAGATCAAAGACCAACGCAGCCTCCACCACGCACTCCACACCTCCCCCCCCGATGGAGAGTCTCCTGAACACCACCGTCCCCTTGTCCCCCACCGACCTCCTCAACGCCTCCTCCTCCTCCTCCCTCTGCCCCGGCTGGACCCCCCTGCCGCAGTCCACCCTCATCCCGGCCGTCTACGGCGTCATCTGCCTGGTGGGCATTGTGGGGAACGCGCTGGCCGTCTACGTGCTGGCCCAGGACGGCGGCGGCGGGCGCCAGACGGTCGCCAACACCTTCATGCTGAACCTGTGCGTCTCCGACCTGCTCCTGCTGCTGTCGCTGCCGCTCTGGGCCGTCTCCTACGCCCGGGGCTTCCACTGGCCCTTCGGACGCTTCGCCTGCAAGCTCTGCGGCGGCATCCTCCACCTCAACATCTACGCCTCCATCTTCTTCATCGTGTGCATGAGCATGGACCGCTACCTGGCCATCGTGCACCCCCTGCGCTCCCAGAGCTGCCGGAACCCCCGCCGGGCCCGGGTCACCTGCGGGCTGGTGTGGGGGGTGGCCTGGCTGTGCACCACGCCCGCGCTGGTGCTGCGGGACACCAGCTACTACGAGGGCCTCGGCGTGGAGGTCTGCGCCGTCTTCTACCCCCACGAGAACTGGTACCTGGGCCTGGCCTGGATGAAGATCGCCCTGGCCTTCCTGCTGCCGCTGGTGGTCCTCTCCTCCTGCTACTGCGTCATCGGCCGCCATCTGCTGGCCGGGGCGGCGGCGAGGAAGAGGGGCGCGGCGAGGCTGGGGCCCCCCCCGGGAGCCGCCGGCGCCCAGCAGAGCCACGGTAAATCGGAGCGACCCCCCACCCTCACCGGCCCCTCGGTGAGCACAGACCGTGGTGGGACACACGCGGCGGCGGCGGGGCAGTCCCGCCGGGGCCGGTCCCTGGAGGGGCGGGGGCTGGAGAGGGTGCTGTGGACGGTGGCGGCGGTGGTCCTGGCCTTCTTCCTCTGCTGGTTCCCCTTCCACTGCCTGACGCTGCTGGAGCTGCTGCGGAGCCACGGCGTGCTGCGGGGCTGCCTGCTGGACTGGGCCGTCGGCAACCTCACGGGGCTCAGCCTGTGCCTGGGCTTCTCCAACTCGGCCGTCAACCCCGTGCTCTACTGCTTCATCGGGAACCACTTCCGCGGCCGGCTGGGGGCCCTGTGCAAGGGGCTGTGTGCGTGCCTGAGCCCCCGCGGGGAGCAGGGCGACCAGAAGAGGGGGTCCTTCAGCACCCGGCTCAGCTCCTTCTCACGGAAACTCAGTGACCTCAAGGACCTGGCCCTGGTCGAGGCGCCGGGAATACACTAAGGGATAGGGTTTTGTTTTTTTCAAGCTCCATCTACACCCCCTTCTCTCCCCCCCCCCCCCCCTCCCTCTCCCTGCGCTCTGCCTCCGCCGCCGCGGCTCCCAGAGACACGAGAGTTTCCACAGCGCCGAGAGACTGTTGAACTGCATGAAGTGCGGTGCTTGAGTTACACTTAGCGGGTAATTAATGATTGACTGAGAGACATTCCTCTGGAACGCACAGGGGGCGAAAGGTCTCGTGTGAGATATAAGGGAAAAGGAATGTTAACTCTTACTACTTACTACGCCAGTATTTTTTATGCATCGGGTGTTTGGCTGGCATTTGTCTGAAATATATCCACGTCTTCAAGGGCAAAAGCTATCACTGCGCCGTTTATTATTTTTATTTCTTATCGTCGTTTTAGACATATCAACATGATAAATAAAGGACTCATATTTTCTCTACCAAACGTTGATTTATTTATTGTCAGTGGTTGATTACGTTGGCTGTGCGTCATTGTGCCTAATCAATGTTTATCTTGTACCCCCAGACAAACCCGCAGCTGGGCCCAGGCCGGCATGCATTCCACACCTGTGAATGTGAGAGTTCACGGATTATTACCCAGACAGATGGACCAGAGTGGGGGGGAGGTGGGGGCGACGTCACACGCACACGCACACACCAACCGCATTATCATGCATTCCGCACGTATCAATTCCGCTTAAAACAATCTCTGGCGTTCTGACATATTTATGAAGACACGCAGTCTCCGGTTCACTTTCTGTTTGTTGACATTCTGTTCTGATCTGCGAGTCTCCAGCGAATCGATGAGTTATCGCGCTCGGTTATCTGTGTCTTGTATGGATTGGACACATTCTGCATTGACCCTGGCCTGTCTTGTCTGTGGACCGGGAGGCAATGAGGCAGATCGTGGCAACTCTCAGCAGTGCTGATACGACCATCATGCCAGTTGGTTGGGTGCATTCTTACAGTTTGGATTAAATCGCTGCAAATTATGATTTTTTTTTATTCCATTTTATCGATAATACACATTCGGTTTTTTCCATTTATATTAAAGACGATTTTGAATAGGAATTGGGATTAAAACAGGACTAATAAAACATGCCACTGGAGGGCGCCATTGTGCTGCCGACGCATGGCTGCCATTGGCCGCGTTTGAAGATACAGCCCCAAGGTCCCTGTGCTCATGATCTGTCTGAGCCACGGGAGAAAAGGCTGAGACACAGACAGATGACTCATGTACAATTCTGAATGTATAAAAACCCGCTCCCAAATCAATTTGACAAAAAAAAAAAAAGGAATATTGTGTGATTTTACATCAGTACAACCGCAGGGCTGACCTCGCGCTTCTCGACTACTGCACGTTACAGTAGTCAGGGATTATGTTAACAAGTACGACTGGTTCCGTTTGCCTGAACAAATATAGGCCTAACGCCATGTCGACTGAGGAGCTTCCAGATCTTTAATAATAAAATACTGCACGGCGCACAAATAAAAGAAAACTAAGCCATAGGTTGGACTTTGAACGACTCCGTCATCGGTCGTTTCACTGAGTGG
>NC_140276.1:7450803-7463303 GCF_964030765.1 Micromesistius poutassou
GGGTGTGTGGCTAAGATAAATAGCCAATGATTACTAATGGGCCAATAGCGCCTATCTGTGGTTTAAATGGGAAAGATGAAAGTTGTACGACATTAATATTCATTACCACACACGTAAGTAAGCAAGTGATATTATGCTATTTTTCTCCACACAATTCAGGAACGTAGATGGCCTAGGAGAAGCGCATCGGATGAGATAATCGACTTAAATAAGGTGGGAAACAAACGCGCAACTCTATACCTCCACTATGACGGCTTACCAAAATTCAATTTGACATATTGAAATACTGATTTCCCATGGAAGGAAAGGACAGACTTTCATAAAATAGAAAATAATGCATCATTCCCCTTCTTGTGATTGACATGTGGACAGAGGAGAGAGACTAGAGAGAGAGACAGAGCGAGACGAGACAGACAGAGAGAGTGAGAGTGAGAGAAGGTGTGGGAGGGAGGTGGGAGTAGATTGCATCCATTCAGCTGAGATATTTATTTTCCCGGGGACGTTGCGGCTGTCTCCTAGCAACCGGTTCCCTCCATCTCATTCACCGGAGCGGGGCTGCCGCTGTCGCCTCTGTCGCCGCCGCCGCAGACATTAGCTTGAACAACATCTAGCGGAGCATATGGCTTAGCAGGCGAGCTGCTGGCTGGCATCCTAAGGTATTCTGTCATCACCTGCTCCCAGTTAAAACTCTCACTCTGTCGTTCACAGCGCTGAGCGAGGCAACACAAACATTTAATGATGGGCAGATGGCCCGAGTGTGTGTGTGTGTGTGTGTGTACTGTTTGTGTGTGATTGTGTGTGTGTACTGTTCGTGTCTGATTGTGTGTGTGTGTGTGTGTGTGTGTGTGTGTGTACGTACTGTTTGTGTGTCATTGTGTGTGTGTACTGTTCGTGTCTGATTGTGTGTGTGTGTGTGTGTGTGTACTGTTCGTGTGTGATTGTGATTGTGTGTGTGTGTGCTGTTTGTGTGTGATTGTGTGTGTGTACTGTTCGTGTCTGATTGTGTGTGTGTGTGTGTGTGTGATTGTGTGTGTGTACGTACTGTTCGTGTGTGATTGTGTGTGTGTGTGTGTGTGTGTACTGTTCGTGTGTGATTGTGATTGTGTGTGTGTGTGCTGTTTGTGTATGATTGTGTGTGTGTGTGCTGTTTGTGTGTGATTGTGTGTGTGTGTGTGTGTGTGTGTGCTGTTCGTGTGTGATCGTGTGTGTGTGATTGTGTGTGTGTGTGTGCTGTTTGTGTGTGATTGTGTGTGTGTGTGTGTGTGTGTGAGAGGACGAGGGGGGAATTCAACACACATTTCATTTCAAACTTTTGTTCATTTTTCGGTTTCTTTTTTGTTGATCTTTTTTTGGACGGTGGCTCGGCGCCGGGTCGGAGGGTGGATGTGCTCGCTGGTTGTGATTGGCTCCCGGCTAATGACAGCGGGAGAGAGGTTCCTGCTCGGGGTCACGGGGTGGAGGAGGAAGGCTGCGTCTGACTTCTAGGGTCCTGCCCCCCCTCTGCCCCCACCACCGGGTCGCTCGGCCTCAACTGTCATATTCTCCTATTCCTCTCAACCCCCCTGCTTCTTCCTCTTCACTCTCCTTCCCTCCCCTCCCTCTCCCTCACCCTCCCTCACCCTCGCCCCCTCTCCCTTGCTCCCTTGCTCGACTCTCTCTTTTCCTCAGCATCGCTCCCTCTCCCTTACTCCCTCTCCTCACCCTCCCTCCGTCTCCCTCTCCTCCCATCCCTCTCCTCCCCTCCCTCTCCTCCCCTCCCTCTCCTCTCCTCCCTCTCCTCTCCTCCCCCTCCTCTCCTCCCCTCCCTCTCCTCTCCTCCCCTCCCTCACTCTCCCCTCTCCTCCCATCCCTCTCCTCCCCTCCCTCTCCTCTCCTCCCCTCCCTCTCCTCCCCTCCTCCCATCCCTCTCCTCTCCTCCCTCTCCTCCCTCACCCTCTCCTCCCCTCCCTCTCCTCCCTCTTCTCTCCTCCCCTCCCTCCCTCACTCTCCCCTCCCTCTCCTCTCCTCCCCTCCCTCCCTCTCCTCCCTTCTCCTCCCCTCCCTCTCCTCTCCTCCCCTCCCCTCCCTCTCCTCCCCTCCCTCACTCTCCCCTCCCTCTCCTCTCCTCTCCTCCCTCTCCTCTCCTCCCTCTCCTCCCCTCCCCTCCCTCTCCTCCCCTCCCCTCCCCTCCCTCTCCTCCCCTCCCTCTCCCTCTCCCCTGCATTATGTTCTGACAGGAACACACAGAGCTGAGGGAGGCTTTCAGGCATGCATCGTTCACCTCTCGCCCCGGCCGCCCAGGGGATGACGATGGCACATATTTGGGGTTTGAACAAATGTCCCCTCCAGAGAGAGAAACAACAAGACCAGAGACGAAAAACAACCACCACGATGACAACAACAACATGAACAACGACCAAACGCGCCGAGATGGAAAGGAGACAAACGCGTAGGACGTGAGAAAGGGAAGCAGACGAGGCGGCTGATGGAGAAGGAGAGAAGGATGGAGTGATTAGGCGGCAGCCTAGTGGACTGTTTAGGGTGTCAAGACCCCTAGCCCAGAGGGTCTTGAGTTCGATCCACAATCTAGCTTAGGGCATCGCAGATCAAGAGTGAATGAATGAATGAATGTAGCTCTATAATCACAGTGCAGTGCTTTTTAAATGACTACACAGGCAATGACAGGTTATGAAAGTATCATTCAAGCAAGACCCACAAGAAAAAAAAAAAAAGAAATCTGTTGTTTCACACATATTTACTTTAATTAGCACTGTAACCCAATAAAATCAGATTTTTTTCAGCGAGAATATTTACTATAGCCATGTATAATTTCTTTGCAAAAAAATGTAATCATTTTTCTATTGATTAACAATACTGACACCTATGAACAACACCACTTCCAGTAGAGCTTTTTTTTTTTTCTCTCAGTGTGAAAGCACTGGCTATGTACATTCTTGTTCTTAGTATATGCAACGCACTCGTACAAACTACTGTTGGAGCACACACACCGAAAGACGGGAAAACACGCGGGTTTTCGCTTCTCTAAAGGGGTGTCGAGACTCGACAAGGCCTCTCTTGCACAATATGTAAACGATAGTATATCCGAGGTAAACCATTTAATTTAACTCAAATTGCAAAACAGAGAGCTCCTGATCTGTCTGAGTTCAGGCCGGGATAAGGATTGTTCTGTGGTGGTGGTGGTGGTGGTGGTGGTGGTGGTTTCTCATTCTTCTCGGTGTCGAGTGTCTCACCCCTTGCTGTCTTTACTTCCACAGTCCGCTGAAGTCCGACGGATGAGCGGAACCCCCTCTAACGAACCGTGTGGGAAGGGAGCAAAGGGGGGGGAACGCGTCTGTTTTTAGTCGTTCTGTCAGTAGGAGTCGGTCCGTCGGTCGGTCGGTCGGTCGGCCCGTCGCGTCTCTCAGGCGGTCCCAGGCGAGTCTGGATACAAAAAGCGAAGCCACGGCCAAATCACACTGCTTGTGCCACTGTTTAGAAATTGGCAAAACTGGACAATAATAATAAAATACCATCATTTTGTCACAATTAAAGGCATTTGGAAATGATTTTTTTCTCTCCCACCCCCCGCCACCCCCAACCCCCCCCGCCCGCACCCCCATCACCCGCAACCCCACCTCCTTGTGTTTTTTTTCTTCTTCGTCTACTAGTTCTAAACGCGTCGTTGTCTTCGTATTCTGGTTCTTCTTTGATACAGTATAGAAACAGTAGGACAAACTCGGGGTGAAAGTACAAACAGGCAGTCTTTGGTGGGGGGGGCTAGGGTGGGGGGGGGGGGGGGGGGGAGCTGGGGCGGAGGGCCGTAGTGTGGAGGGCGGGGGGGGGGGGGGGGGGGGGGGCAGGGGGGGAGGGCGTGGCCAAGTGGGAGGAGGAGGAGGAGGCGGAGCTACCTGGTGGTTGTCTCTGTTACCTGCCCCCCACCTCGCTGAGTGTCATGAAGTGGATGTTGGAGGGGCAGTCGGACATCTCCGGCTGCTGCTCCACGGGCAGCGAGTAGTAGCCGTCGTAGCCGGCCACGCGGCCCTCCGACAGCAGCTGCTGCTTCTCCGTCTCGCTCCACGCCCGGCCCCCGGCGTCCCCGTCCTCCGCCCGCCGCCGCTCCGCCTCCCAGGCGCCGTCCACCGCCCGGCGCCAGGCCTCCTCGCGCACCCGGGCCCGCTCCTCCTCCTCGCTGCCGCCGTAGCGCACGCACAGGCAGAGCGCGCCCTGCTGCAGCACGATGTCGGCGAAGCGCCGCGTGCGGCCGCCCACCGTGGCGCTCATCTGGGACACGCTGACGTTGACGCCGCTGTCCAGCACGCGGCCGCCCACGCCCAGGCCCAGGCCCAGGTCCTCCTCGATGGGCCGTGACTGCAGGAAGTGGTGCGTGTCGCAGCCGTGCACGCTGAAGCTCAGGCCGGCCAGGTGCACGGCGCCGTTCAGGATGGCCGCCACGCGCCGGCTGTCCTCGCTGGCCACGCCGATGACCTCGGCGGTGACGCGGCCCCCCGCCGCCGCGAAGCGGATGCTGGGGCCCAGGAGGGAGGGCCGCGTGGCGAAGGGCGGCGGGTGCAGGGGCCGGTGGCACGTGGAGCCCACGGGGTCGGACACCAGGGGCAGCCGCTCCAGGGAGATGAAGCTCCTGAGCTGGCGCTGGAGCTCGCACTGGATCCCCAGGGCCACCTGGTGCACAGGGCGCGAGTTGGTGTTTATAGACGGAGGGTTTATTCACAAATAGAAACCTCACAGGCTCTGTGCGTGTATTATTAAAGTGCGCAGTAAACGCAGTACTTTATGTTTAACCGTTATTCGCCGAAGGCAAAATGAATAGTGGGGAATAGGGCTGCCCAATTTGAGATCTCAATCTCGGGATATTTGAGATCTCAATCTCGGGATATTGCACAATATTCCGAGATGGCAAACCGAATCAAATTGCGTCATCTTAGGAGGTTCATGTGTAGTACATACTGATATGAATTATATTATCATAAGGCATTGAGTATTAGAACTGGTAAAATAAGAAGTAATATATGAAATAAATACGATATAAATTCGAAATGACCATATATAATAATACACATTTTTATATAATATTAAAAATATATATTATGACAACTTCTATTTTAAATAGTATTGTATATTGGTATTGTATATTATATGTACTGCTGATCAGCGTCCTGTGGATCAACGTTACCTTGCTGGAGTCCCAGTCCTGCGTCTTGGTCTGGGTCTTCATGAGCTCGTAGGCCTGCTCCATGCTGCCCACCTCTGGCTTGGGGAAGCCTGGGACCACGTTGTGCAGCTGGAAGCCAAACAGCTGCAGCCAGCTCCCAATATCTGGACACACACACACGCACGCACACACACACACACACACACGCGCAGATGCACACGCACACACACACACGCAGATGCACACACACACACACACACACACACACACACACACACACACACAAACACGCAGATGCACGCACACACACGCACACACACACACACACACACACACGCACAAACACGCAGATGCATACACATACACACACACACACACACACGCATGCACGCACAAAGAGACCAGGCAAGACACATATTTTACAATACATAAACATATTAAATCAATAAAGTCAGTCATATCAACGTGTTAACCTTTTTGATGCACTCAACAACTAATAAAGCAAACCAGGAACACACACACACACACACACACACACACACGCACACATACACATGTGTGTGTGTTCCTGGTAGATGGAGACACACACTCGCTACAATAGAAGGCATTGTTGGGGGTGATGTGGATGTTCTCTCCGGTCGGGAGCACGTTGTGCCAGAACCCGGGACACGTGAACCACGAGGACGCTCCATAAATTAACCGGAAGAACAGTAAATGGAACATTCCCATGCGCACACACACCCCACCCACCCACCCACACACAGACACACACACGCACATGAAAACACCTCCTACTCGTGTTATTGTCTATCTCTTGGTTTCCACACTGTGGGCCTGGGAAGCAGTGGGTACCGGAACAGAGTACGGAGGCTGGGGGATTGAGGGGGTGAAAGAGGGCGGGGACATCTGTGTTGAACAACACAAAAAGCTATGAAAAAAATATATAAAACCCACACCAAAGCGACGAACGAACAAACACAGCAAAACAGGACGATCAGAGAGACGCACTGGGGCTTTGTTGTGGATGCCTTCTAGTCATCTCTGTTGTTAAATCTCTATTCTCCCCTTTCTGGAAAATATACTAGCAAATAATAATAATTATCATCATTATCATTATTGATATAATAATGAATCTGTTATTATTGAGTCCAACCGTAAAAAAGGCAACCCAAAGTGCTGAACGGCACAGCAGCCAAATTATGTCTTTTTTTAAATTTATTTTTTCTCTCTCTTTCTCAGCGGCGGATGTGAGAAGGCACGTCTTTGTGATCGAGCACGTTTGCAGCTGTGTGAGACTGGAGGAGTTGTGGGTGTGAGGTCTGATGGAGATAGGGAGGTGTTTGGGTGAGATGTACGAGATTGGCTTTGGGTCGTATAGCGAGCACGAAGGTATTATTGGAGCAAAGAAAAAAAAAAAAGAACCTGTGACTGTTGAATTTGCAGTCGTAGAAGATAAATAGGGTAACACATGTGGAAAATGCTTTAGGAGTTGCACACTTGTGTGTATTATTAAGAAACTCATACGCTCACATGTTACATATTTGCTACAGTTTCTGCAGTGCATATGGTGCAAAACATGCCTATGTGTGTGCATTTGTGTGTGTCTGTGTTGTGTGTGTGTGTACATTCTTTAGTATATCTGTTTACATGCCTGTATATGTCTGTGTACATGCGTGTGTTTGTGTGTGTGTACATGCACGTGTATGTCTGTGTACACGTGTGTGTGGTTGTGTACATGTGTGTATATCCGTGCCCATGCTTGCATAATGTCTGCATACATCCATGTGCGTGCGTGTGCGGGTGCGTGCGCGTGCGCGTGCGTGTGTGCGCGTCCATGTCCACGTGTGCGCCCATCCAGCTCACCAGAGGTGAACTGCGTCACCTCCTCCACCTTCCCCACGGGGCAGTTGTTCCTGAAGGTGTACAGGTTGAACGGCCGCGGCTCCTCGCTCAGCTCCGCCCACAGCTCGTGATTGGGCGAGGTCCAGCGGCCGGCCAGCGTGTCGTAGTCCCGCCTCCCCAGGTGCACCAGCCGGGTGAAGGGATCGTACAGGCCGCCGTGGAAGCCGATCACCAGCTGGAACTCGGGGTTGGTGTCCTGGTACACCTCACCGTAGGGCGTGTACAGCACCTCCTTCACCAGGCGGCCGCGGCTGGAGAAGACGGCGCGCGGCGTGCCGGTGCTGTCGCACGCCACGTAGTACTCCTCGCCGCCGGTGCGCTCCATGGCGATGAGGTGGCCCTGCAGGTCGTAGTACAGCGAGGTGATCTGGCTGCTGCTGTGGTTGAACAGGTGCGTGACGCGCGTGGGCCGCGACAGGTCGGCGTAGAAGAACTGCAGCTGGTGGCCCTGGCTGGTGCGCGTGGCCACGCGCCGGCCCAGCCCGTCGTAGCGGTAGCGCACCGAGCGCTCGGACACGCGGTTGAGCACGCGCGTCAGCAGCCCGTTGGAGCTGTAGTGGAACAGGTCGTTGCCGCGCTGCCGCAGGAAGCCGTCCTCGTCCACCGTGTACTGCAGCTCGCCCAGGCGCGTGATGCGGTCCCGCTGGTCGTAGCGCAGAGGGGTCAGCCTGGAGGGGGGGGGGCATTATATTACACCTTAGTTATTATTGTATATTAGTTATTATTATATTTTATTTTAATTATTCATGTCCAGTATTGTAGTTTATTTATGTATTTGTTTATTTAGGCTTAGCTCTCTTACTTGTGTTTCTTTTACACTTTTACTTTTCTTTATATTGCCCTGTTGACGGAGCCTGAGACTTAAGCATTTCATTGCGAGCGACTGCGTCTGTGATTGTTGTGCATATGACAAATAAAACATCTTTATCCCCTTCAAGGGGGATTCGAGACCCCTCTGCTTAGTGTCGGGTGTATTTAGCGGTAAGGACTGGCTTGCTGTATATCATCCCGCGTGTTACACGGCTGCTTACGAAAAGGAATCAATCATCAATCATAAATATCTAAAATGTTCTATTGATTTAGAAATATTCCGCTAATAGAAAAGGGTCTGTTGGGTTTGACAGTTGGAAAAGCATCGGTTGTAACGGTCTGTTACTGACGGTCTAGAACAGACCGCTGAGCACTGGGATGGACCAATTAGAATAGAGTTCTCACAAAAGCCGCGTGATCATCGAAAATTAACTAAACGAGAGGTTATGATAACATATGAATACATATAATACTTATTATATGCATAATACATTTATAATAGCATATTCATATCATTTCTATAAATAGTATAATTCTTTTGAATATGGCTGCTTAGGACCTCATGGTGAGGCCTGAAGCCGTCCATATTGTTTCACTTCAGTGGGTGCAACCCCATTCCACCAAACTACCCCTAATGATCAAAGCACCCCACAGAACAGGATACGCTGCCAAGCAGGGCGACACAAAACCACTTTTCACTCTTACAGTACGAGACCAGAAACAACATTAACAACAAACAACTCTGGAGGGCTCGGGCAGCGGCCCATTTTTTCATTCTTTTTTTTTTTTTTACTGTTACTGACTGGAGATCAGTAAGATTCGTATTTATTTTTCTTTTACAATTCAATAGTTAAATAAAAATGTTATAACATCAATTCATCTCAACACAGCGGCCTGGCCTAAAGGAAAGAGCAGTTTATACTTCATGTGGACTGCTTCCAATGTTGTGACGGTCATACTATAGAACAATTCATTAATTGTGTTTAGTGAATAACACAGAACATGAGGAACTTTAAAAAAAGAAAATCCACATGCTAAATCCCAACCGAATATTAAGCAAAAAAATCGCAGTTAGATTATTTCCCCACATCGTTCAGCCCTGCTAAAGTGTGTGTGTGTGTTCCTGGCGCAGTGTTGTGCAAGTTCACACTTCACATGAACTAGTTAAAAGTTCAGTTCATACAAAAGAAAATGAATAAATTCACGTTCATAGTTCACCAATTCAGTTTTGAACTAGTTCATGTTCAGTTCATTAACAGTTTTTTTTAGAAACCGAAGAAAAACTGTTGGAGTGAGTATTCTGTGCTTATCTTTTAAAATCAATCCTCTCCATTACCTGCTGCCCATCACTACCATCTAAAATTGTTGTGGATATTATTTGTACACCTGTTTCATTCATCACAACTAAGGCAATAACTCTATTTAATAAACATGTCATCTGGACCTAAGCATCAATTCAGAATGTCACAAAATCTAAACTGAAGTTCAAGTTCAAGTTAAAAATATGTTACGTTCAGTTCAAAGTTCATAGAAAAAAAATGAACTTGTTCAATGAACTAGTTCTTTTGAACTAGTTCATGCAGCGTAACACTGACCTGGCACTGGTGCCGTGGCTCAGCAGGTTGATGTTGCCGTTGAGGTCGTAGCTGTAGCGCCACTGCGGCCGCTCGTTGACGGAGGCGCTCTGCAGCTGGCTGTCGGCGTCGTACTCGTAGGCGTAGCGCGTCACGTTGCTGTCCACGCCCACGCGGATGTCGCAGGTGGTGGTGCGGCCCGCCGCGTCATACTGGATGGTCATCCAGTAGGCGATGGACTTGAGGATCTCGTACTGCACCTCCACCACCTGGCCGTACGAGTTGAACACCTTGGTGTGCTTCATGAGGTGCGTGGTGATCACCTGCGGCCAATCACACGGCGGGCGGGATAGGGGTTAGGGGCGGAGCAATGGGGAACTTTGGGTCGATGGGGTCGAGGGGGATCAAGGCGTTGGATCGAAATGGGATTTCAATTGATATTGGATTCAATAACACCAGTATCGGGTCTATTTCATTTTTACAAATATTTGATATGTTAACAATTTTTTATGATAAATATGAAATGGTTGGTTGTTGATATGTTGATATAAATTATGGCTATTTTATATAGAAAAAATCTGTGAATATATATATTTCTATGTGGCAACAGTAAAACAAGAAATAAATAAGTATGCTTAAGGTTGTGTTTTATTGTGTAGCCTTATCATCGTCACACGCAATAGCCATCTGAAATAGGTGAGCCCGACCAGCCCCCAGGCCGGTTTTCAACCTGTAAAATATATAAATGTATATATATATATATTTTTTTTTTTATAGATGTATTATATATATTGTTCAGTAAATATAATATTATTGCTTTTTTTTTTTTTTTTTTTTTTTCATTATCTAAAAAAATAGTGTTGCTTTGTGCATTTCACATCTTTTCTATTCTTATGAGTTACTTCTTCTGATTCTTATGTGTTACTTTCTGTCCGGGAGCTCGTTGTGGTGGGCGTCGCTGAAAGGTCTCGGTGAAGCTTGTCTGAAACCTCGGCTCAGAGGTGTTGTTATTGCACAACACGACCCTGATTTGCAGAAGAACAACGGCGACGGTAGACGGTAATGCATACTGATTTCCTAGGCTGCGTGTGGTGTCTCTGGCCTCCGTGCATGCGCCCACTACGGTCTGGTTTCCTGATGTGCTGCACGTCCGTTGCACGCCCACATGCAGCGTCGCTTGTCTGGACCTGAGATATGCCACCTTACGTACGTCTATTGATCCCCGTTTTCAGGAGCGTTTTTGATTTCAGCTGCGGCGGCGGTGCATCATGTGATTTCCCTCCACCCGACGGTATGCATTACACCGAGGGTTCCGCCTCTCTACCGCCAACCAATCATCAAATCCTAAACACAGCATATACCGAAGACACATTTTCCTCTGATACTTCACAAATCAAACGGATGGAAAATACATCAAACAAAATAACGGAGGGGGGGGGGGGGGGGAAATGGCTGTGTGAGTGTTTACCAACCTCATGCTCATGACCCTACTCGGCCTCACCTCCTGAAATGCATTGTGGGAGCGTGGGATATTGCTTGGCTTATAAGCTCCAGATCCTTTTCAGTATATTTTGTATCCGCACATTTTTTAAAGGGTAAAAGGTCCCTCACGCACATCTTCCCCTCTACATTTATGATTCAAAGTGAGGAAAAAAAAACAAGACCGACTTCTTCACTTCTTCAGTGTATCTAAGGTCAAAAGCCGGTCAAAAGAGCACCACAGGTCACTCCCTTCTCGACGCTACTCCCCCTTTTTCTTTCCTTTATTCGACCCCAGAGGCGGCTTCCCCTTCCGTACCTGGTTGAGGTCGTAGAAGATGACGCTGAACTTCCCGAACTGCTCCACCCGGCCGGAGACGTCCACGTAGCGGTACAGGTCTATGGGCAGCGGGTTCTCGTTGATCACCGCCTGCATGCTGGTGACCCGGAAGTTGTTGTAGCTGTAGTCAAAGCGGGCGTTCACCAGCCCCTCCTCGCTGAAGCGGAAGATCTGCCGGGTCGTCAGCGGACCTGTGGGACGACCAGGAGGAAGGAGATGTGTTACTGGGGGGTACGGACGGTGAGGGGGCCCCTGAAGGGCCCGGAGGAAGGAGACGCGTTGCTGGGGGTACGGACGGTGAGGGGTGGAGTATGCAGCAGTAGTAGTGGCTATGGGGGGGTCCACTCCCAGCAGAAAAGTACTGGTTTTATACCCCAGTGCCCCCAGACAATTTTATCTAAATTTATGATGATATATATGTATCTATGTATATACATATATATACATATATATATATATCCTTTTTGGTATTGCCTTACTGTACTGTTTTTGTGCTAAGATATATATATTTTTTACTCTTTACTTTATTCAGTGTCTCTCTCTCTATTTCATTAGGATTATTTATCTCGAGAAGAGCAATTGTGACAGTGACAATTTCCCTCCGGATTAATGAAGTCCTTGGGAATGGGAACTGTAAGGGTCTAAGCGAGCCGTGTGACCCCCCACCTGCCCCTTAATGATGACGTCCGGATCGCATTTCTCTGTAAGCCGCTTTGGATAATAATAAAATCGTCTGTTGGTCAAATGGTAAATATAGGTGTATGTAATTATGGGGTCAGTTCAGATCAGTTGAGTTGAGTTCAGTTGAGTTCAGTTCAGTCTCAATAATGAATGCACAGAAGGATTCACAAATGTGATTTATATATAAATTACTCTCTTCTCGCAAATACATTTCAATGCACACACAAATGGATATCGGTATGTAAAAATCTAAATTAAATCCATAAACAAAAATAAGTTTCACAAACACATTTCTGATCCACAGACAAATGTGTCTTGTTTTAAATAAATGTAATATAAATATATAAATACGTGAATAAAAAAAATATTTGCAATTTTCATCAAAAATGCATTTGGATGTTGTTACATTTATATACAAACTGTTAAACTTGAATTTACAAGACGCTTTTCATTTGTGGACTTGTTTGCATTTGTGTGTGAACTGGTCTGTATTTATATGTGGATTTTTGAGACTCTCCTGATGTGGCTGGTTCACAAATGCATTTATTTCAACAAGGAACTCTCT
>NC_140276.1:7468303-7475803 GCF_964030765.1 Micromesistius poutassou
AACAAAAATGGTTTGAGAATGTAAAATGGTCAGGGAAAAAATAAAAAATAAGTGTCCCGAATCTTTTAAAAGACTAGACTAGTTATTAATGATAAATGAGGTATAGTATTAGAGTATTAATTATACATATGGTCTTATCACATTTTTTATGGCTTTATGCTGTACCATGCTCTGAGTTTGGTTTAAAGTCTAAAAATATTTTTAGATGAATATTTAATTTGTAATAAATGTTTTAAGAGGGTATTATAGCTCTGGTTTAGTTCCAATTCATCACACATTCAATTTTCTTTTTTTAAGATTTTTTTCTTCTCTTTCTTCCGTTTTAAGTCTTACGTTTTAACAATATTTCCTAGAATGGTGCATACATTTTTTTTTCCACTACTGCACTCTCTTTAAATAAGCTTGTTCATTTGATATTTTATGTGGAAACTATACATGAGACTATTATTATGATTCAAATATTCATTACGCGGTTCACCATTGTTTTGACAAAATAGGTTAATTGTCCAGAATGACCCTGTATGTATTATAATAAATATTGTTCAATTAAAATAAAACAAAGCACAAATTGTATTAAACCGCTTTCTAAATTGGCTTTTGATGTTTACCACCCCCGCAGCCCCGACCCCTGTGGAGTCCAGCAGGCGCCCTCACCCTGTCCACGTAGGTGTAGCTCCAGATCTTCCCATTGACCCAGGCCCTGGAGACCACGCGGCCCCCCTCGTACTCCAGCCTCTCCGCCCAGTCCCCGCGGTGGATGGCGGTGAGCAGGCCGCCGCTGGAGTAGCTGACGTTCACCTCGGTGTACTTGCTGCTGGGCGACCAGACCACGGGCCGGCCCTGCAGGTCGTACTGGATGTGCAGCGTGAACTTGCGGTGGTCGTCGTAGATCTTGCCCACGCGGGTGCTCTGGTCAAAGTCTATGGAGAGCAGGTTCCTGTTGTGCGCCTGGAGGGAGGGAGGACATCGCCGGCTGGCTGTCAGTGTGTCAGCGTATGCACAAATATATATTTATATATTATATACATACATATATATGATGTAATAATTAATAAATCAAATGTATATAGCGCCGGGTCCAACCTACACTGTGTTTATAATGCTAAAAATATATAATATATACAGTAGAACAGGATCAAACATACACTGGGTTTATGATGGTAAAAATATATTATATATAGAACAAGGTCAAACCTATACTGGGTTTATGATGATAAAAATATATTATATATACAGTAGAACAGGATCAAACCTACACTGGGTTTATGATGGTAAAAATATATTATATATAGAACAAGGTCAAACCTACACTGGGTTTATGATGATAAAAATATATTATATATACAGTAGAACAGGATCAAACCTACACTGGGTTTATGATGGTAAAAAATATAGAACAAGGTCAAACCTACACTGGGTTTATGATGATAAAAATATATTATATATAGAACAGGATCAAACCTACACTGGGTTTATAATGGTAAAACCAAAATATATATAATATTATATATATAATAAATATATACAAAAATATAGATAATACTATACGTATGCATAACGATAACGGCTTAAGGTATGCATTGTACAATACAAATGAACGAATACGTTAAACAAACGTCACGTTATTTTGCATACTGTTATTAATATTATTATTACTACTACTTGCACCTTCAAAGCTTAAAAAATTGAACTGGAGGCTTCATTAAATCTGTGCTGAGCTCAAACCAGGTCACTGAATCAAGAATAGATCTCTTTGTGCGACAACAAGGAGCAACGGGTCCCGGGGACGGCTCATTAATTAGCATGCTGCTGATGAGTCTGGAAATATCCTCGTTTGGGTGGAGTTTGTATGTCATCTCTGCTCAGATCGAAATGACAAAGTGTGGCCGTTGACATATGAGAGGGGGTGCAGCTGTGCCCCGCCCGACGGCTGTGACTCATTGTAAAATATGTATTTTGCAGACCCAGCCCACACCCCTGTGGCCACGATATGTAAAAACAAAGTGATCCGGGGGGGCAGTGGGGGAGGGTCGTGGGCTGAAAGGCCAGCTTCATGAAGGTAATGTGTTTCCTATGAGTCAGCTTCAATTCTGTGCATTGAAGCGGCGACAATATGATGGTTCTTTTGTTTTGTTTTTTCTTATTTAGGGCTTATTTCACATTTTGTACGAGTGGCAGATTTTTTTCCACGGGCGTTGCACAACTTTCTACAACTTCAGAAATACAAATGGCTCTATGTCATATCAGCTGCGATACTACTACTAACCCCTGGAAACAGTGAAAAACTTAGACAGATTTGTGAATCACTAGAATTATCTAATGATTATCTATGCATCAAGCGAGAAATTGTAAGGAAATATGATTTCCCCCTAATAAATCAATAAGATGGATGTTATAAAAACACATCAAAGTGATTTTTAATGAATAATTTCTCATGGTCAATGCCAAAGCTCAACATTATAGAACCAGACATTGGTCGCCGTGGGTTACCCGGAGCCGGCGTTCGTATGTGCTGAAGTTGGTTTTGGCCTGCTCCTTCCTCTGCCGCCACTCTATCAGGCTGGGGGCGTGGTCTCCCGGCAGGCTGATGTTACAGCGGCTGGCCGTGGGGCTGACTCCGCCCCCAACGGCCCCAGGGAGGAGGGGCTCCGTGTTGAGTGACAGCTCCATTCCACTCGCCAGCGAAACCAAGAAGGAGCCGTCGGCGCTCACACGGTACGCGCTCTGTGCATGATCTGTGTGTTGGGGACGTGGAGAGCCACGTGTCACACACACACACACACACACACACACACACCCACACACACACACACACACACACACACACACACACACACACACACACACACACACGTACAAAAATGAAAACAGGAAACCATGCTCTACAAAAAAACAATGTGCCAGTTGTGGTCTCAACAACAATCAACAAAGTGTTGCAGCACCTCTGCTGCTCAAGTCCTGTTCACTGTGTTAAAAAAACACATGTTAGTATATAAGATGAAATGAAACACAACGTATACAAATAGAGAACAAAACAAGTTAAGGATAAAGGGGCAATGGCGTTTTATTTCGACTCAAAGGTATCCCGCTATTCCAAGTAACGTCTGTTTGCTAAATGATAGGCGACACCATTAACTAAATAACAGTTCCTATCGAGCTGCTCAATCTTTCACAGCATTGTTGTTTGTAGAATATATCTTGTTTCCATTTTGTACTTTGTGTGTACAGTGTTTAATGTTGTGTGCTTTGTTTTTGATGCTGTAACACACACACACACACACACACACACACACACACACACACACACACACACACACACACACACACGTCTCCCTTCTTCTTTCCCACTGAGCGAGAGAAGAGAAAGAGAGAGATGGTGAAGAGAGAGAGAGAGAGAGCAACGTACCAGCCCTTCCTTCTTGCCACTTCCTGAATGCACTTGCTTTTGATATTCTCACACATTCGCTAAAGCCGTTACTTTCCATTTACTTTCCTCCGCTGCAGCGGGGCTCACATCCCAAGTTAGCAAATAATGAGCAGGTGCTACTTTAGCGTCTACAACTGCAGACCTAACAAGCCAAACACATTACGAGGTCTGCCTCGTTCATTTCATTTCCCAGGGCTTTTATTTAATTGAGTTGTTTACTTGTTTTGTTTGAGTTGATCATTTTGAGAGGGAGCAAATCACTGTATGAATTACTAATAAAGATTAAAAATAAAGTGGGATATCTTCTGTGGTTAAATATACAGAAGACCTCCTTATCTATATTACATTATATATATTACATTTACAATAAAGTACATGTACGGCGGAGCACGAGATTTACACTGCAACCTCCGCTGGTGTCTAGTTGTCTAGTCGTGTCTTGTCTAGTTGTGTTCCATCTGCCCCACCGAGCCCCTGGCTCCCCGGAGCTCACTGATAGGAGGGCGGTGGGTAACGCTGCCCTTTGTCGCTCTCTGACCACATGAGTCATAGACCATAGTGTTTATGTGTGTGTGGCGTGGGAATCAAGACCACAGCTCTCACCCCCATATGTGTCACACACACTCACTCTCACACACACACACACACACACACACACACACACACACACACACACACACACACACACACACACACACACACACACACGCACACACACACACACACACACACAGTGAAGCTAAATGGTATTGCTTGACTGTCAGGGTGGTAATCTAAAGTTTGGTAATCTAAAGCTTAGTATTAGTTTAAATGTTACATATATATGACTTCAATATTTATTTTAGATATATTTTCGAAGTCTTGGTAATCCTAAAAACATATGTAAAAACACAAGTTACGGGGAAAACGGATCAAAATAGATTCATGACATATCAAGAGTTTACTAAATACCGTTTCTGAGGGTGAGCTGGTTGCAGGCGGACATAGATAGTCAGAGTGTGTAGGGGTAGTTATTACCATGCTTAAAAGAGGGAAGATATATACAAGCCCTACACCCACTACTAATATCTGGATGGTATTAGGTCATAGAGTCCAGTGAGAGCTCTACCTAGACCCACTACTAATATCTGGATGGTATTAGGTCATACAGTCCAGTGAGAGCTCTACCTAGACCCACTACTAATATCTGGATGGTATTAGGTCATACAGTCCAGTTATGATGCTTCTTCACCATTTCTGGCGATCCGTCATCAAGAATAATAATGTGTGTTTATTCATTGCACGCTCTTCAATAGCCCCGTGCAATTTTATTGAAACTTTACCCAGTGTACAAACCATCTTTTTAGTTTTATCCCAATTAGAAATCCCCCCCATACGGTCTAAGCCGTGTGTTTTAATTAGAACTTTAGGGGCTCGTGTTTCAAATTAACTCACACCGTCGCCGCCACACAGCCACACCCTGTGCTGCTCAAAACCTTGGCGCGCGTCGCCTGCCACGCACTTTGACCCGTTACATTAAACACAGAACAAGACCTAGCATCACATTTTGCGAAAGTGTGTTGTCCTGAATGCTCGACATCTTGCCCAGAATTGAAACACAGAAGCTCTGCTGTAACTGAGTCCGACTCAGAGTCAAGGCTAAATCTACCATATGGGCCATCTGGGCACCTGCCCAGGTGGCCCCGTGTGACCCTGCCCAGGGGCCATCAGCACAAAAAGGGAATCTCTGCGATTGGAGGAAAACATAGAATTAAATGGCTCCACAGTAATGTGACCCAAAGCCTGAGCCCTTCTCCTGGTCTTGATGATTATACATCAGGTGGCTATTGGATAAGTATCAGGTTTAATCTGTATTGATATAGCCCATGGGCATAATACCCACATCAGAACACGGATATCTGTTGAATATCCTATATCTATATCCTATATCCTATATCTATATACCTATATCCCTTTATAACTTAAGAACACTGTGGAATACATCTCCACAGTAACGCTAGGCTGCTATACATTTCCCTTTTGATATATATATTTATAAAACGGGTGGCTTAAATCAAGCGATCTGATTGGTTCCCAACTGTTGTATAATGAGCGTATACACACAGCTATGACGCCCGTTTAGTTTACATAGTTCAGTATCACTCCGCGCCTAACTTGAACTGTTGTTTATTTATATATAAAAGCAATAGCATAGTTCACTGAAGCCTAAAAAACATGTTGATTGCTGGAGAGGGTGGAAATGTTGTAAAGCAATAGGCACACGGTGAGTGAACTCGATAGAAGGCTAAATTGCCGGCGAACCGAGCTACCGTCTCTAGCCTTCTCTCTGAAGGACGCTACAGTGTGTTGCATAGCAACCGCCGTACACTTTGCCGGCAGCCAGGAGGGACTACTTTTTTGTATTCGTTAAAAAAAATGCTTTTCCGACTTTGTCGAAAATTTCTCAAAATCTCTAATTCGCTTTCTCAAAATTGAGGGAGTCTATGACTTTCATTTCGCCATACTTACGTAACCGTTTTATAAAAGCAATAGATCACTTCAGTCAGTGGTATACGCTCATTATACCACAGTGAAGGGGGTCGCCGACAACGCCCCTTAACTGTGGTATAATGACCGTATACCACAGCCTGTTGTGAGCTATTGCTTAAATATATATCTGTACGTTCCTGGTAGCCGATCATTATTGTAATGACCGCCGCGGCCATCCACTAAACGTTGTAAAACGTACCTATTTTTCACAGCCTCGACGATACTTGACTGTGCAACGTCAAAGACTTTTGATTAGTTAGTAATACATCCTGCTGCCAAATGACATTATATATACATTATATATAATGTTCAGTATCCAGCAGTATCCAGTATCCAGCGCCCCTGTTCGATTCGGCCTTCAGCCTTGTCAATAGTGGATCCGATACTCACTGACTTTTTGCTTTTTTGAAGCATTTAAAAAAAAAAAAACAATATGCGTTTTTTATAACCAATTTAACAGTTTCAGGAATATAATGGGAGCAAAAACGACGACGTCAACTCGATGCATGCGTCGTGACAGCCCTACTTTGAAAAGATACATGGTGGCGCGGCAGCACTATTCCATTATTTGAGAACACTGAGTCTCTTTTTCTGTGTGTCTGACTGTTCCACTCTGCACTCTCGCTCTCTCTCTCTCTCTCTCTCTCTCTCTCTCTCTCTAAAACACTCTGTTCCCCTCTGTGGAAGCATGGACATATGTCACGCGGTACTTTCCATAGGGTATGATTGTTGAGTCGACCATTGGCCGGGGCAGCTGCCCATTGAAACCTGATAATTATAGAGCGGTTTTCAACGGGCTCTGCATTGAACATGAACAAGTCACAAAGCCAAACGGCCACAGCTCCCCACCAGTGTTGTGTGTAATACGTTACAAAGTAATGCATGTTACAAAGTAATGCATGTTACAAAGTAATGCGCGTTACAAAGTAATGCTAAAGTAATGCGTTACTTTGTAAGTAATGCGTTACTTTGCGTTACTTTGTAACGCGTTACAGTAATGTAACTACTTTTTCGGGTAAAAGTAGTGTAACGCGTTACTACTGAAAATATGGTAACGAAACGTAGTTCCTTTTTCAGTTGGGCACAAAACGTTACTTTTCCCAGGGACAGATTTGACAGCGACACTGCCTCAGCTGCACGCTTGAGGGGCGGCATTATTTTATGTCACATGGGGGGCGTCCGCACCGCGAAGCAGACCAAAACCGCCACTGGATGGAGGTATTCACATAATTTCGAACTGAGTAAAAATAAGCAACATAAAAGTAACGTAACGAGTAACGTAAAAAAAGATGGTAGCTGGTATCCATAGATGGTAACTAAGTAAAGTAAGTGATTACTTTTTTTAAGAAGTAACAAGTAATGAGCAAACACTACTTTTCAAAAGTAACTTCCCCAACACTGCTCCCCACAACCTAGAGAGAACGCCACATACTTTCCAAGACGTTTTCGGTTTGATATTGCGCAATGGGATTTTGAGATATCCGTTTTTTTTATCAATATCTTGTGCACCCCTACCGTATGGGATGACAAGCACAGTTAAGTGC
>NC_140276.1:7480803-7501066 GCF_964030765.1 Micromesistius poutassou
GTGAGGCAGCACTCCCTGATATTAAAGTGAGTGGGACAGTTCCCCTATAACAATTACTATGCCTTCTGGCAACAGGAATTGACAGGCCGATGCAGTTTGGCATAGGAGTTTATATCTATTTATACAGGATACACTCAAACAAAACAACTAATTCCGGGGATACATTGGTGAGGTAGTGCGAAGCGTGTGCATTTCTGATTTATTTAGTTTGGATCTCTTTAAACCTCTGCTTGTTAAATGATAAGAGGGCACCATAAATTAAAGAAGCCATCCAGTCTGACCTCTTAATCGTTCTTGGGCCGATGTTTAATTGATGCCCCGGGTACCAGGTGCTTTACGAACCAAAGAGTGTTGTGCGCATTGTTGTCGCGACCAATAACATCAATCAATACACCCGAGCTAACCACATACTTCATCGCGCTGAGAAACGACAACGAATTAAAAAAACAACATCGACCTCATCAACAAAAAAAAACCAGCCCCAACTTTAAAAGGTGCGGTTCTGGTAGTTCTCCCTGATGTCTGCTGAGCCACACTATATCAGCTGAGCTCAGATGGGGGGGGGGGGGAAATGCGGCGGGGACTGCCTCGGAGGAGATAGGGCCACCTTGATAGTTTCCAAACCTCTGACCGGCTTCATAGTGGCACGTTATCAGATGCTGCTGCCGGCGGTTTGAAAGTATTCAAATGGGTTTGTTAGCCCGGCAGGAGGAACAGCTGAGTGAGGCCCTTTAGATTCTGTCAGCGGTTGGTCTGAGGTCTCTCTGATGGGACTGTGCTTACAGCAGGGTGGCTGTTTATCTCCACACAGCATGTGTGTCTGTTTTAATGTGTGTGTGTGTGTGTGTGTGTGTGTGTGGGTGTGTGTGTGTGTGTGTGTGTGTGTGTGTGTGTGGGTGTTGGTATATGTGTGTGTGTGTGTCTGTGTGTGTGTCCTTGTTCAAAGAGGGGCCGTGTGTAAGCCACATGTGTTTGTAGCACGGAGACGGAAACACACAAAAAAAAACATGTGCGGTGGGAGTAATCATCAGTGAGCAGCAGGACATGATGGGAAATATGCAAAGTGCGGGCTGAGGAATAGGAGCGGTCGCAGCCCATTGGCTGGCGAGGCGTGAAAGAAACTTGCCTCCATTTTCGGGAGAAAGGAGATCTTTCTAAGTACAATTAGGCGATAAAAATCACATCCTGTGAGGTTTACAATGAGCGCGTGGTCTAACCGCCAAATAGGACATCTGCTTATTTGTTTTATTGGGTTCCTGAATTTCATTTCAGGTGCAGCTCTGTGAAAAGGCAATCAGTTACAACCTTCAAAGGTTACCGCACAGCTTTTCATGCGCCATCTGAGATTTGAATAAATGTTTCTTTTCTGCAACCAACTGAAATCATACTGGTTTTTGTTCATGAGGATGTTCATTTTGTTCATGGATATGAGCAAAGAAGTACACACACACACACACACACACACACACGTGCGTAAATACACACCCTACACACACACATACACACACACACACACACACACACACACACACACACACACACACACACACACACACACATTAACACCAAGCAAACAACCAAATGCGTAATCACACATTTACATCTGCACATACACAAAAAACACATACAAATTCATTGACAATCACACACACACACACACACACACACACACAGATAAACCCATACCACACACACACACACACACACACACACACACACAGATAAACCCACACCACACACACACACACACACACACACACACACACACACACAGATAAACCCAAACCACACACACACACACACACACACACACACAGATAAACCCATACCACACACACACACACACACACACACACACACACACACACACACACACACACACACAGATAAACCCACACCACACACACACACACACACACACACACACACAGATAAACCCAAAGCACACACACACACACACACACACACACACAAAACGTCACATCCTTTGTTTTTGTTTCTAGTGGCTCTCCCCTGCTCCACTTCCCTAACCTTTACTTCCTGTAACACCACATTACTCCTCAGAGGCCGTTTGGAGGAGCCTCTTTAACGGGCTGGACACTAAGCGGCGGTTTAATCGAGGGCAGGACAGACGGCGTGCCGTCCGGAGAAGACATCGCTCTCTGTGTCCCATCCCGCTTTTATTCCCTCAGTCCCGTTTGGTATTCTCCAACTGCACACACACGTGTGTGTGTGTGTGTGTGTGTGTGTGACACCGTGTGTGATTGTTTGTGTATTTGCAGTGAGGCGTGTGTGTGTGCATTGAAGTGTGTGTATGTATTGAAGGGTTTGTGTGTGTGTGTGTGTGTGTGGTTGTGTGTGTGTGTGTGTGTGTGCGTTTTAAAGTGTGTGATTGTGTGTGTGTGTGTGTGTGTGTCTGCGTATAAAAGTGTTTGTGTGTCTGTGTGTGTGTGTGTGCGTATAAAAGTGTTTGCGTGTGTGTGTGTGTGTGTGTGTGTGTCTGTGTGTGTATGTGTATAAAAGTGTTTGTGTATGTGTGTGTGTGTGTGTGTGTGTGTGTGTGTGTGTGTGTGTGTGGATGTGTATAAAAGTGTTTGTGTGTGTGTTTGTGTGTTTGTGTGTGTGTGTGTGTGTGTGTGTGTGTGTGTGTGTGTGTGTGTGTGTGTGTGTGTGGATGTGTATAAAAGTGTTTGTGTGTGTGTTTGTGTGTGTTTGTGTGTGTGTGTGTGTGTGTGCGTGTTGTCGTCCAATGACCCACCAGAGAAGCAATCACAGTTGGGGTCAATCTTGCAGTCGCAGTCTGTTGGGGCCCCGGAGATAATGGAGATTTCTCCATTAGTGGACACCTGTGGTGCGTTCAAGACAAGAATGGTGTACACTATAAAAAACACACACTTTTAACCGTATACCACGTGTTCGGATATAATACGTGTTCGTAATGACGGTGTTTCAACCAAATTGAGGGATTATTTAAGAGCCATACTGTCAGAATGTAATGGTGAACACCGTTAAGTGTTTTCGCCGTGTTTCGCTGTCAAGAATATCTTCTAATGTGCACGAATGCATCATGTTTCACCGGCAGCTCTGGAACAATCACCGCGACGGGGCTCAAACATGCCGCGAATGAACGCTGGCGATAGTGCAATATACTTTTACCATTAGCCTCCCCTACGGTAAATGGCATAGCAGTACACCATTATATCACCATTATAGCATATCAAAGAACTGTATTCATCACATCATGCAACACGAACATTGCTCTTACAAATGTCACCGGATCAAAGCAGCCTACAATACTCTACTCTCACCTCGAGTCTCGATCCTCTTGGCTACACTGCACTCCGTTGTTTTTCCGGAAACTAGGTCGCGCGGCAAGCACCCGCGACTCTCTGCAGCTCACCCCCAATTGGGCTTGCCTGGCTTTTGATTGGGCTCAGCGTCGCTTAGGTTGCGTCGCTTTTGGATGAAAGCACTTTGCTAAACGACTGAAATCTTTCCCCTCATAAGTACGCATGTGTTTGGTGTTGTTTTGGTGCGGGTGGGGGGGGGGGGGGGGGGGGGTGGGGCGAGGGGGGGGAGGGGGGTGTGACCTGTTGGACACGGTTGATGCGCCTCTCGTCCGTCTCGGCGATGAACAGCGTGCCCAGGTGGGACAGGGCAATGGCCTTGGCGGCCTCCAGGGTGGCGCGCACGGCCGCACGGCTCACCAGGTGATGGTCGATGCCCGGCACCTGGCAGTGGATGGGACGTCCCGCCACGATGCGCACGTACAGGCTCTCTGACACCTAGGGCGGAGGGGCGGAGGAAGAGGCGGAGGAGCGGAGGAGCGGAGGAGAGGTGATGGCGAAAAATGTAACACGATGAATATTAGTGAGTTTTGTTTCAAAGTGCAATCTAAAGAGCTCTACAGACGCTGAAACAGAACACACACGCAGAGCAAAAACAATCAAGATGTTTAATAGGATTACGCTGATGTGACGTTGATATTTTATTCATATAATGCGGTAACGCTGGTACTTCAAAATGATCCAACGATGTCATTAATAATGGAAGGATGAACGTGTATCTTCCACAGATATGCCGTGTATCATACGAAGTAAAGAAGCAAGCGTGCCCTCGACAAATCAAAGTAGGAGAAGACGATGCAATAGTCGTAGCGGTTGCAGAACAATTGGTCAGATATTGCTCCATAATTAATCGGAATGATCTTCCAACGACCGTTCTTAACAGTCTGACGTAAAAGTCCAATTCATTAGGAGCATTTCTTATTCATTCCCAGCACATCTTTGAACCAAACGTATACATAATGTATACACTACATGGAGGACGGGCAGTGGCGTGAATAATGCATTTCCCGGGCTGTTTCTGCGTGTCTGGGTCTACCTGAAGTACGATGTTGTTATCGAGGATGTACAGCGAGTTGTCCAGCGGGTTGATCGCCAGATCCGTCGGCCACTCAAGACGCACCTGGAAACACACACACCAGACGCACACACACATGTCCGTCAATACACGCACACCAGACGCACACACACACATGTCCGTCAATACACGTACACACATGTAAGCCAAGACATTAACACAAAGGCACATTCTCTCTCACACACACACACACACACATCAATACACAGGCAAACATAAAGGCATATTAAGCACACAGACACACACACACATACACACGCACACATCAATACACACAGTCACACACATACACACACACACACACACACACACACAAAGGCATATTAGACACACACACACACACAAAAACACAGACACACACGCACACATGAAATCATTTATTTCCATTCCATTTAAATATCAAACTGCACCGCAGTGCAAATAACTGCGCAAATAGCTGGCGAGAGTCAATCACAGGTGTTACAAATAATTCTTCTTCAATAACACAGCCCTGAGCCGGCCGACCCTCCCAGGCCCCGCAAAGGTCAGCGATGGGCAGGGAGGCTCCGTGTGTTTATCGAGGATCCGCGCTGGTCTCCGCTTCTCGGCACCGGTCCAAATGTCACCCAATAACCATGATCACTGTCTGCTCAAATAACAGAGCTAGCTGCCTGCTACCACCGCGGGGCTCGCACAGCCAATGGAAGGGCACCTGGTACACAACAGAACCACACACAGAGTGGGGTAGGGACATGCCAACAAATGCATGGCGGGCGGGTGCACGTTTGTACACATTCATACACAACACACAGACATTTCGCAGAAACACACACACACATATATACACACACACACACACACACATGCATACACACACAAACACATACACACACACACACACGTACGTACAAAAGCTTTCTTCTCTCACTCTCACACGCACAGACACACAGATACAAACACCAATACACAGACAAACCCACAGAGAGAGTCGCCCACACAAGCAAACGAACAAAGTCAGACACAAACACACACACACACCCATGCTCAGAAAACCATATTGATCACATCCTCTTTGTGGTCTTTCAGAACCAGCCGCATAGACAACAAACAAACACGAACACACACACACACACCCACACAGACCACACAAGGACCCACAAACACACAAGGACCCACAAACACACTTCTGACTAGGAGACAAAGACTCCAGGCAGGCAGCGCGCTGGGCCAGCGGTGGCGGCGGCGGAGACAGGCCTGCGTGGTCGGAGATCAGCCAGGTGATGGATGGCATCCAGGCCCCATCCGTAAATAAGTGGATCATGTTAAATTGCCACTGACACGTCCAATTATAGCCTCTGTCAAACGAGAACGAGGGGGTTTCAGTCCAAAAGCCCGGTATTATGGGTGGAGGGAGATCCATCACGCGGCAGCTCGCGCCACGCCGCGGAGACAAGACAGGCACGCGTCCCCCGTTCCCGATTCGACGAGCTGACTGCAGGAGAGATCCCTTGTAGTTGTGGAGCGGTACTGCCATGCCAGGCCTCACCAGGTGCTACTTTCTACACTTTCGGGTTTTTGGTTTGTCAGAGACACTAGCTTGTCATAGTTGGTGGGTGTTCCATTTTTTTTACTTGCTTGTTTTAAAAACAAACAGACAAAGAAATGTGTGCAAAAATCCATGTCCACAAAAAAATATGTGTCTGTGTTGAATGTATGATAATCGTGAATCATTTATAAATAAACCTACATCTATATGTATTCTTTTCTAATCAACAGATACATGGGGACTCCTTGTTCTGGCTGATGAATGATCAAATCCCATTATGTCTTCATTCAACACTGTGAATCAAAATAATCACACAATACTCTTGTCCATTGAGTCTTGCACACCTTAATTCTGAGATGCACACCTTAATTCAAAAGCCTTGATTCTTTATATTCCAATAAGACGTGTCAATCCGTCACTTTTCAGTTGGTAATATCTGGCCTTCTCTTCCCTCTGTGTATTTATGGGCATGACATTCTCAACCTTGCAAAGCCCCACTTAGCTGAAGGGAAGAGCCTCCTCCAGAAATCAGCCTTATTTGTCTTTGCCATAGCAATCAAAGAGCCCTTGTGAGTGTAGGACACCTCTCATCATATGTACTAATCAGGGAACACTTTTCAAACGTATGAGACACATATAGGCTATTTTAATCATGTTGACATTGCAAAAAAAATAATATATATATATATCTATATATATATATAGATATATATATATATAAATTCTTTGCAAAAAATCGCAAAAAATCCACTTTCAACTTCAACTTCAACACATCATTTTCGTTTTTTATAAATAATCGAATGAGCATAATTCAAGTCTTGTGCTTTCGAGGTTATCGACAACTAATCCTGAAGACAACTCAACAATGACACCTCTGAATCCAATCTGCCCGATGAGAAAAAACACATAGACCCGCTGGAAAACCAATCAATAGATAGATTAAAACACCATAAGGGCCTCTTTAAATATATCATGTAGAACCGCTATCACATCTAGGCAACGATGCAACGCAAAACGACTCTTGTAAGCACAATCAACAGCCGAATGATACACATATGCACGGGTGAATCACATAATTGTGTGCACACGCGCACACAAATGCGCACACACACAAACAGACAAGCGAGCGAGTGAGCGAGCGAGCAAACACTCAATCAACCAAGCAGAAACTCTCATCCAAACACACACACAAACGCACGCACGCATGCACGCACGCATACACTTATGCACACTTACGCACACACTCACACGCACCCACACACAACCCAAGCAAATCCACAGCATGTGAGCAATGAAGATCTCTCCGTAGACTAAGCAGTTCATCTATAATTCAACCTGAGCTCTAATAGGGGTGATACAAGTGAGCTGTGTGAACTGATGGGCCGTGCCGTATCCGTCTTAAGTGTTATGCTTACTACTGTCAACATGCATGGACGCACACATGCACACACACACACACACACACACACTGTATGCCCATGCGGGCCCTCTCCTGACACACCAAGGTGCACTTGCTACAAAATACTGTATACTGTAAACAGCACATTAACACCCAGCTGATGTTTGTTTAAGTGGCGAGTCTTTTAAATTGAACGAGTCCTTCATTAGACATTAGGATTCTCTTAATGAGTACAGGGTCTCGCCTCGTTCCCCCCCCACGCTCCCCGTCCAATCCCGGTCCTCGTGCCAGGGACTCACCTGAGTGATGTCCATGCGGGAATCACAGCTCAGCGGCTGGGTGGACATCAGTCCGTTTGAGCCAATCACAGTGGAGAGGAGACCCCGTTCGTTAATCTTCTGAATGGTGGTGCCATCCACAAAGTAAACGACGCCCCTTTTATCCACCGCAATACCTGGGTGAGAGAGAGGGAGAGGGATAGAGAGAGGGGGGGGGGGGGGGGGGGGGGGGGGGGAGAGACACAATGAGGCTTTGAAATGGCACAGAGTTAAAGTAGTGGGGGGGGGGTTGGAAGAAAGAAGGAAAGTGTGTGCGTCGACGTGTGCACTGGTGCGACAATTAGGAAGATGGAGAGAGATCGAAGTGAGAGGGAGGACTTAAAGAAGGAGAAGGAGAGAGAGAGAGAGAGCGAGGGAGAGAGGAGGAGAGGCAGGGAGACGCATCCGACTTGGTTAGGCATTCAGCTGGGCCGCCGTCTTATCAAAGGCACTGCACCAGCCAAACGTAATTATATTTCCATTCCAGGGCCCACTAAAGGGATTAGAACAATGCGACCGGAGGAAGGACTTATTTGTCACATTAGATGCCAGCGGCGAGGCTCTGCGGTGAACTCCTGACCCTCCAGGGCGCCCGCGGGGCCCTGCTATAAACGGCCCCTGCTCCCGGACCGCGGCGTATATTTGCAGCCGTATTTAATGTGTCGTATGTCATTGTCGCCCGTGCGTGCCCGTGAGCGCCTATAGCTAGTTGTGACAGTTGTGTGTCAGCTCGGCGTCTGTTCGCTCAGGCGTGTTTGTCTGCAAATGCATGTGGTTGTTTTGCAACACCAATTCTGTGCGTTGGTGGGTGGGTGGTGCGGGTGGGCGGGTGGGTGCGTGCGCCGGTACTCATGCGCACGTTTGGGTGTGTGTGTCTGTGGTGGGTGTGTGTGTGTGTGTCTGACAAGTGCGTCACATTCACATATGTATGTAGGCTGCTGTCTGTGTGCGTTTTTTGTTTCCAAACGGTGCTTTGCGGTTGGTTTGTGTGAGCGCTGTTTAAGTGCGTGTGCACAGGGCCGTCGCTGACCAATTTGGTGCCCAAGGCGAGGTTTTAGATGGTGCCCCTTGAATCACCAGCCCAAGGGGTGCACTGTAGGAGTGAGTCTGACTTTGAGGGGGTGGAATTTATGCACTCGTTTCTGCCTCTTCTGCATTCATCCGTGGTGAAAATATCTTTATTTATGTGAAGGAAATCACAATGGCCTCTTGGTTCCTGCACCAACGCACCGGGCAATGCTATGTCCCTGACACACCGTACCGGCAGTTGGCTGTCAGACAATGCCGGGCTGTTCCGTGAGTGTCAGTGGCCCTAGCTCCTGAGCTCCTGTCGCTGTCCAACACAATTGTCTGTGGTTTTTTTCGGCCGATTCAGCAATGTTGAATCAGGGACTGAGCCCGTCAATGGGATGAAATCACTCGGAGTGGATGTTCAGCTGTAGCTGTCACCAGAAGAGAAACACAAGTCACCTTGACTTTGTCAAGAGGGCACGCACACAGAGACTCATCTCATCACATCGTTCACCGTTTTCCCGTATTCTCGATGAAAAGTGGCTATGTTGGAAACTCGTCTGAGCGAGCGAGGTGTGAAATGGTAGGCATGGTTCTGCTTTCTTTCAAGTTTTTTTATACATCAGTCCTAAGTCCTAAGTCTTCCAGTGTCCCGTTTTGAGAGACAAATGCAGAAGAGCGCCCCATGCTGGTTGGGAGAGCTTGGTACGGAGTAGCAGAGGGTGTGCGGTGCTGTACGGTCGCTGGCTGTCGTCGCGTTGTTCCAGTGTGGACCTTGGGCCCAGACACAGGTGGAGCGTGAGGCCAAGACTCAGTAGGCCTTCATCGCAGCTGCTTCTTTGTTTGTTCGGTGTCTCAGGGCCGTCACGCTCACACACAAAGAACATTGTGTGGTCTGCTTTTTTTTTTGTCGAGATAATAATTAGAAAAATATGAATAAAAAAGTATTCAACTATATATTTTTTTATTTATCCATTGATGTGTGGTGTGTGGATGTGTGTGTGCAACAATGCCTTCTTGTCTCTGTAAATGTGTCGTTTTTGTTCTAGTTTAACTGTGTGTCTGTGTGTGTTTTAAAATTAATATATATATATATTTGTGTGTGTGCGTGCGTATGTGCGTGCGTGCCTGCGTGTGTGCGGTTGTGTGTGTGTGCCTGCGTGTGTGCGGGTGTGTGTGCCTGCGTGTGTGTGTGTGTGTGCCTGCATGCCTGCGGGTGTGTGTGTGTGCGTGTGTGTGTTTGTGTGTGTGCCTGCGTGTGTGCGGGTGTGTGCGTGCGTGCCTGCGGGTGTGTGCGTGCGTGCCTGCGTGTGTGCGGGTATGTGTGTGTGTGTGTGTGTGTGTGCGTGCGTGCGTGGGTGAGAGCTGATCTGGACGCTGTATTCTTGAACTCTCCTTGCGGAGGGGGAGCTGCCGCGGGGGCCGGGAGGGCGGCCTGGGCGCGGCGGCGGAGGGGCGGCCGGGGCAAAGCGTCACCGGGGCGGGCGGTGAAAGGTCAGTGCGCCGTGTGAATCATCTGTTATGGATGAGCGCCGACCTTCATCCTACACCGGCTTATTTCCATACAAAGAACGTCCCGGTGACTCAACCCCTCAGCTGGTGTAGTCCCTGACTCAACCCGTAACCCCCCCCCCCCCCCCCACCCCCCCACTCCCCCTCCTACACAACACCTACAATTCCTCTGTAACACTATGCTAACATTATGCTTACAGTTGATTAGTAGTCGGCGTGTGTGAACTGCCGCGAGATGGCGAAAAAAAAATCCAAACATTAGGTTACGGCGACCGTGGCCCACGGTTCATCCAGCCGGTCCTCACCTCTGGAAGGTGAGGGGTGACCCGTACAACCTGAACTCGAATCTCAGCAAATTCTGAAGTGCGGCAACTCTGCACCCACACCAAACATTACGGCGGAAAAGGGCACCGCAAACGGCCGTGGCCGTGATTGGACTGTGCGTGCGCTATCGAGCTGTACGCCGGATAATCAAGTGCTTTTCCCTCCACACCACTTACACACATAACATAATCCTTACGGTTCCTCATTAACATTGAGTGTGGTCGTTTCCCGTAGTCCCCCCCCCCCCCCACCCGTTCACACAATCCCATTCGTCCTGCCGCAGGGTTGAATGGCTTGAGGTGGCGTGGTGCCCGCCGGCCAAGGCTTTCTGCACTTTACTTTGCTCTCTTTATCCGGCCAAAATCCAAGTCCATTGGTGTGTTCCTGTCAGTCTGCCGGTCCGCGCCGGCCGCTCTGCACATCCAAGGCTTTTGTAAGGACACAGTTTGGCTTACCCTCTGTGTCCGGGCCAGTGACCTGGCTGTGTTCCGTTGACGCGAAGGTGGCATCCTTCCACACACGCACGCACGCACGCACGCACACACACACACGCATGCTCACACTCATGCACACACACACACACACACACACACACACACACACACACACAAGGGCATGCTCATACACACACACACACACACACACACACAGGGCATGCTCATACATACACACACACACACATGCCAACGTGCACACACGCATGCTCACACGCATGCACACACAGCGCGCGCACACACACACACACTCACACGAATGCAAACATGCGCACACACACACACACACACACACACAAACACACACACGCACACACACACGAACACACACGCACACACACACACACACACATACACACACACACACACACAGACAGTCTGTGTGGGGGCACAACCGAAATGCGCAAACGTCCTCCAGCGAGGAGACCCTGGGCCGACGCTGTGAGTCATAAATCGTGCCGGTAGGAGGGAGGGGGGGGGGGCGGCCGGAGGGGGGTGCAGAGGGGAGGTGCCGGAGAGGAGCGCCCGGGTCACCATGTTTCCTCCAGAGGCCAGAAGGTGAACTGTAGACCTCTCCCTCTTGGCCCTTTCATCATTCCCTCTGACACAGACAGATTATAGTTGCCACACTACACCCTCCCCCCTCCACCCCCCCCCCCCCACCCCCCCCGCCCCCCCCCCCACATCCCCCCCGCCTGCCGCCCACATCCCTCTCCCTCCCTCTCTCCCTCTCATTGTCTCCGCACTTTCACTCTGTTTTTTTTTTCCTTCAGAGTCATTTTCTTCCCCCCTTTTATTCTAGATCTCTCCCTCTCTCCCTTGGCGGCTCTCTCTCTCTCTCTCTCTCTCTCTCTCTCTCTCTCTCTCTCCCTCCCACTCTGGAGAAGGACCGCACCTGTGCAAATCAAATCAGCGACCTTTGACCTTTCAAACAGGTCTCCACGGGGCTCCTTTTTTTTTTTGATCTCCGTCCCGGTTGTCCCATTCACATTCTCCCCCCACTGTCACCCGACATTATGCATGAGCGATGTCCCCAGTCCCCACACACAGTCAGAGCCTGCAAATATTGAGAATCACACCCTCCTCTCTCGCTCTCTCCTTCTCTCTCTCCTGTCCCACACAGATGCACACGCAGGCACACACACACACACACAAACAGGCACACACACACTCACCAATTTCAACACCTTCTCCCTGACTTGTCACATGCCCCCCCCCCCCCCCCCCGCGCTCCCCGTCCAGCCCATCCATGCTATCACGTCTACTCTGGTAACCCTGTCCCTGATCTTAGAGCTCATAAATCCTGCACAAGGACATGGAGAGGCAGAAAGGACTCTCTCTCTCTTTGTCTTTGTCTCTCTCTCTCTCGCTCACTCAACACCAGCAGACTGCTTCCGCTCTCGCTGCCCATCAGAGCCAACCCACCCCCACCCCAACCCCAACCCCAACCCCCACCCCCACCACCACCCCCAACCCCCCCGCTTTTATGTATGCCTCTCGTCTCTCTCCCTGTATCCGCCATGCCTAGCTCCCTCTCTTCTTTTAATGCCTTTTGTCGCAATTTCCCGATGCACTCAGCGGCGCACAGTGGGCACGGGATTAGCATGTGTTGCGTTCACACGCGAGCCCCCCCCTCCCGGTGAGATCTGCATCCCGGGCACCGTAAACACACACACACACACACACACACACACACACACACACACACACACACACAGCAGAGAGGTCCCACTTCATTCATGCACGACCCAGTGCACAATAATCGAATAGCGAGTAGAAAGATATAAAGGCACCCCGTGCCCTCTTCTGTTGTATTATTCGACAGAGGAGGATTTAGCTGTGGTTGTTGTTGTTGTTGTTGTTGTTGTTGTTGTGGTGGGGAAAGAATATTGTGCTGTGGTTATTGTAGATTAGCCCATATTCCGCTTTGGCTGATGTGGATTTCCTGCTGAAGAAGGGAAAGCCAGGGCGTGTTTGCTGTGCTCAGGGAATTTCTTTTTAGCCGCCGCCGCCGCCGTGCGTACGATGGGCGATGGATATTCACAGGCTTCAGAAGACTGTGCACCTCTCCCCGGTGAACCCTGGTGCACTGATGCTGGTGTTTAGGACTTGGCAGACGGAGAGGCGGAGAGATAATTGAGATAAATCTTGTCTCCGCTGGGAGATGGACATTTGGGTTTGAGTTGAAACTGTGGGTTTTTGAAACTGTCAAAGAGAAAGCAAATTAGACTTGAATTGCATTGACCTTGGACGAGAGAGAGAGAGGGAGAGAGAGAGAGAGAGAGAGAGAGAGAGAGAGAGAGAGAGAGAGAGAGAGAGAGAGAGCCAGGCCGTGCGTGAGAGGAGCTGAGAGGATAGGAGAGGACCAAGAAAGAGAGGAGGAGAGCAGCCGGAGAGGAGGAGAAGGAGAAGGAGAGGATGCGGCGGTGCTATTCACATTCAGCTCAGATGTTATGAGAGAAAACACACAAAGTGAGCGAGAGACAGGGAGGGAGAGAGAGAGAGAGCGAAAGAGAGAGAGAGAGAGAGAGAGAGAGAGAGAGAGAGAGAGAGAGAGACAGGGATGAGAGAGAGAGAGAGAGCGATAGAGAGGTGGAGAAGGGTAGAGAAGAGGGGGAAAAGACAAAGAGGACATGATGAAGAATTGTTTCGATTTGGCATTACAGGCCAATCACACTCAATCAGTGTATCTCTTTGTTCCCTGTGCTTGTCAAATAAATATCTGTTAAAATACCCCCCACCCTCCTTTAGTATTGAAATGCGAACCGATCTGATTAATGTCATAGAGTGGGGTCTTCTGGAGCATCAGTGTTGATTACAGCTACTTCAGAGAGAGAGAGAGAGAGAGAGAGAGAGAGAGAGAGAGAGAGAGAGAGGGATGATGTTCTAGACATCTGCAGAGAGGGGAGAGGGGAGGTCTAGGGAGAGGGGAGAGGGGAGAGGGGAGGTCTGGTGAGAGGGGAGAGGGGAGAGGAGAGAGGGGAGGGGGGAGGTCATATTGAAGAAGCTTAAGACCAAAAATGGTTGACACACGGTAGCCAAGGGGAGACAGAAAGGTGATGATGTGGGTGTATGTGTGTGTGCGCACGTGTGTGTGTGTGCGTGTGTGTGTGTGTGTGTTCGACTAATATATTTAATGGAACACTGCTTTTAGTGTGAAACCAAAATGATTGCCTAAAGGTCATGGTACCAGGCTTGCCAGTGATTAACTTAATAATTCCAGGATGGAGGATGACCAAACAGGATGTACAATGCATAATAATAAAGTCTGTTTTTGTGAAGATATATTTTGAAATAAATATTTACCCATAACAATTGACCACAAGATTACATTTTCCAATCAATTTATAAAAAATGACAAATGTTTTACTTTGTTGTGTATTTTAATTGAAATGTGTTTCCTGGCCAGTTATTGCAGATTTTAATCAGCTCTGCTATCTCCGGATAAAGTTCTGAAAGTTCTGAAATAAAAATGCGACTGTATAGACCCAACAAAAGATTTATTCAAGGTCTACTCTAGCAACCGCTACAAACCCTCAATCTCGTCGCAACCTCCAGTTTTACAGCTCATGGAAGACATTTGAAAAATACCATCTGGCTTCCGTTGGATAGGGCCTTTAATGTCATGTTGGTTGTGTAATAGTTGGTTGCCATGGCACACAGTGGCTCACCCATTCCATCTTCAAAGTGTATTGTTGTGTCCTTTCTCTTATTCTGCTGCTACATCTTGAGGACACCATGACATGAATATACTGTTTTTTCCACCTAGCCTTGTGAGCACCTTGTTCACTCCGATGAATCATGTGCACACACACACACACGTCCGTGTGATTCACCTGTTCAACCAAGTGTGCCGAAAAATAACTAACCTAACCCTTTGTATATGGAGAAAAATATGGCGCCAACGTCGCATAGTTGACACCTTTGATTTCACATTGGCCATTTCAAAGAATAAAATCACAACACGTATCAGATGTTCCCTTCTGATGAGTGCATGGGGGTAAAACAGCCCGTTTTGTCTCGCTGTCGTGAAATTCCCTCGATATTTGATCCCACGCATACTACCTGTTTTGCATTGAGAATACATTACGTTAAAGGCATTTTCTGAACGCAGCCTTCCTAATATTTAATAGGCAGCCGCATTTTCAAAACAGTGTGCTTCAATTGTTGTTTTATTGACCCTTGACCTTGAGGATGAGCTGTGTACATCTATATATATGTATATATATATACATATATATATATAGGGAGGAGGAGGAGGAGGAGGAGGAGGTGGTGGTGGTGCAAGGGCTAGAGTAGAGTTTATTTGAATTTATTTATTTATTTATCTAACCCTATATATATATATATATATATATATATATAAATACGTATATGATGTTCACATGTCATGGGTAACTTGGTTCATACATTACATGCACGGGGTGTGTGTGGGCGTGTGGGTGGGTATTTTCATATACTGTTTTTTATACTTATTATAGCCTTAAACATAACACTGCACACATACAGCCGTGATTGAAGTCAGCCTAGCAACCAGCAGTGTGACATAAAGGTCTACATCCCTGTGTGTGTGTGTGTGTGTGTGTGTGTGTGTGTGTGTGTGTGTGTGTGTGTGTGTGTGCATGGCATGCAGATGCATTGTGTGTACGTGTTCATGTATAAACCCATGTTTTACTGTTTTGGTACCACATGATGGATGACCCCAGACACATAAATAGATCTTTATCGCCTCCATCTGTCACCGTCGCGGATACATAAATGTGTTGTGACATTCCTATGGAACAATATCACCGTGATTGAAAAGCAGCCATTCACTAAGTGTGGTTTCTGACGACGACTGTCCGTCCAATATGGACTCCAAAGACACTTCCCCTACTGTCGATCGATACCAGATTGCATCACAACTGGAGCACGTAATGTATTTGTGGGGGATCTTTGGTGAGCAGGAATAATTCACGTTGCCGTTAATTAATTATGCATTAAAGCCCCACAGACTGTTGGCAATTAACAGCCTAAATCAGACACTGTGACTCATCTAATTATAAACTGCTATAAGTTTGTTAACATATTAACCCGTATTAATTACATATTGATTACCACCTTTTTCAGGGTTGGTTGTTTCTTAACTAATGCAGAAGCATGCGGAGGCCCAACGCATTGGGGGGAGAATCCGGCAGAATCACAGGAAGATTTCGCCACAGCATCATGCTAATTTCACTGTGAATAAACATTTCCCTGCCACGTGAAAATATGCGGCTTGGTGGTAATTGCCTTGTTTGATACTAAAAGAGAGATCCAAAGCAATCACAGAGGCGGCAGACAAACCCAATTATAAAAGCAATCGGAAAAAGCTTTATTTTTTCAGGAGACATCTGTATGAAAGGCTGGGGGATTTCAGGATCAGCGTGATGGGAGGTAGGAGGGGAGGAGGGGTGGAGGGGTGGAGCGGAGGAGGGGAGGAGGGGTGGAGGAGGGAGAGGCGGAGGGGAGGAGAGGGTGGTGGCAGATTACGCCCCACTGTTTGGTACATCAAACAAACAGGGGGGGCAAGGTTCCCATCAAGCGAGACCCTGAAATAAGACGTCATAGTGGGCTAGGCGGTGGATTAGCACGACCGCGGCTTTCGAGACTCGCGATCAGATGAGCAGGGAGCACTAAAGGGTTTTTTCGCTTGTTGACGAAAAATAAAAACGCGTGACAGCGGTGATTTGGGTCTAACAGTGATGCAGAGCTCGCCGCACACTTGAAAGGGTAAGGAAGGAAGTGTTGTTCTGCCTATTGAAGATAACAAAGATAACCACCGCATCTCAGTTTATCTCTAGAGTTAACTTGGTGGACGGGAAAAGGGGAAACGGAAGTGACTGAAACTCACACACACACGCATGCACACGCACACACACACACACACACGTTTCTTAAAAGGGGACATCTCCCCCTGCAGGACTAGAGGACTATCTGAACATCTTTCTCAGGGGCAGCTTGGTTAAACCTTTCTGAAAGCAATTCTGAGCTCTCTCGCCCCCGTGTCTCCACAGGACACGATGCGGACATATCTACCATTATGGTCGGGATCGTCCAGACAGACCCCCGGTCAGCCACTGCTTTCCCCTGCCTGTCTGTCTCCGCTTTCCTCTCTGAGATCTGCTCAGGACAATGGTGGCCAGTTGCAAACATTTACTGCACTGGAAACAAACATGAACACACATGCACACACACAGCTGCGGGAGCACACACACAGTCAGACGGACTGACAGACGGACACACAAACTATCAACACATACACGCTAGAAAGCATCCACTCGGCCAACTTGTTGTGCAGGCATCACTAAGCATCCTGATTGTTCTGTATGAACAAGTACAGAAGTCCTGCTGTTCCCGTGATCACTTCAGAACAAACACAGAAGAGATAAAACCAACACACACGCACACTGTCACACTGTCTCACACACACACAGACACACACACACACACTGAACCTTATTTGGGGGGTAATGGTGTATAAATAGAAGACCTTCATGTGTATGTGTGTATGTGTGTATCTATGTGTGCATGTGTGTTTGAGAATGTACCGGTATATTTATGTGTGTGTGTGTGTGTGTGTGTGTGTGTGTGTTTATGTGTGTGTGTGTGTGTGTGTGTGTGTGTGTGTGTTTATGTGTGTGTGTGTGTGTGTGTGTGTGTTTATGTGTGTGTGTGTTTATATGTGTGTGCGTGTGTGTGTGTGTGTGTGTGTGTGTGTGTGTGTGTGTTTATGAGTGTGTGTGTGTGTGTGTGTGTGTGTGTTTATGAGTGTGTGTGTGTGTGTGTGTGTCTTTATGTGTGTGTGTGTGTGCATACATTGGTGCGCGTGAATGTGTGCGCGTGCATTAGAGATTCGACCCAGCGGGGGAAAAAAAAAAAAAGAAAAGGGCGTCTCATTTCTCGCGCTCTCTCCTCCGTGGCGTGGCTCCATCCCACTGTCAGCCTCCTGGGTTCCCAGTGGTGGCTGACACGCTGCCTGCCAGCCGGGGCCGTCGCAGCCAGTTAATGGACACGGATGTCACATCCCCCATGATCACACTGACGTTGTCAACCTGCCACACCTTTAACAAGACACCCCATAACACACTCTCTCAGCGCCGCCTCACAGGGAGGGCCACGGCGCGGCTGAGGGACCTCGGCGTGTTTTGCCGAGGCAAACACGTGTCAATCAAACAGAAAAAAAAAAAAAAAGACAAAAAAAACAACGTAAAACGTAAAAAACGCACACGCACGCACAAAAGTGCACCCGGAGCATCTCGAGGTGCGTCTGGCCTGGAGCCCGTGTTTCTATAGACTTAGGGCTTTGTTACACACACACACACACACACACACACACACACACACACACACACACACACAGAGGGCGATTGGGTAATCTCTCCGGGCAACGCTACAAACTCTGACTACAAACAAGCGACGTGTCACTCCGGCCTGTGTTATGAAGTGCGGATGGAAGTGGAAAACCGGACATTTGACTGCCAGTTGGCACGTCGTTTTATTGTTAGCTTGCAGTGGCCTTTTTTTTTTTTTTTTTTTTTAGAAAAGAAGAAAGCTTGTACGGCTGTTCACCGCTTGGGGAGCGGCACGTCCTGCCTGTGAAGAATGGAGCGTAGGGGGTGAGTGCGGTGCGGTGCGGAGCGCTCTGCACAACTTTCTGGTGGGCGGCCCGGGAGCCTCTATCACTCGGAGCAACCCAGGAAAATGCTTGTTTTTTATAACTCCACGTCTGTCTGTCTGTCTGTCGGCAAAGCGCCGGCGCCGGGGCGGCTGTCGGGGCCGCACCCGGCGCACAGGGCTACGACGCCAGAGCACGCGTTCGTTTTCTTTTCTTTTTTCTTTTTTTTTTCTTTTTCACTTCCTAGTTTCACCGGAGTCCCAGCAGTGCCTCAAGTCAGTTCTTCATATTGCCGGCGCTTAGCGATCCATATCTCTTCATAAGCTATTGTTCCTTCTCTAATTACCACACGGAGGGTACAGAGGGGAAAATGAGCGGTGGTAAAAAAAAAAAAAAAAAAAATAGACACAAAAAGTGAAGAGGAAAGGCACAAGCTCGTATGGAGTCATGCTATTTTGCATTATCACAGGGTAGGCCGCTGTGTGATTAATTCATGTGTGTATCATTAATGCAAGAATGTCCAGGGGCAAAGACAAAGGCTCAGTCAATGTGAAATGCAAAACAGAAGGAGGCGGATAGAGGAGTGCACAATGATAGTCCCATACAGACACACACACACACACACACACACACACATTTGCACACAGGGGAGCGAGCGCACACGGACACACACTTGCACTCACACTGCAATATTACACCCACACAAATCTCATGGAAATCGCATGTGGACATATACTCACACAGCGTACACACACACCCTTACATACAGGTAAGCACGCACACGCACACACACAACACATAAAGAACTACACGTCGCGCACAGCACACACACACACACACACACCCACGCACAAAGACTTGGAGGTGAAATGCATTGTCAGAATATCAGATGCCCTTCCGAGGCCCGGGCAGCAGCAGCGCTCCATTTAAACCAACAGCAACAATGAGAGCTGACCCTCAGAGGGAGCAGGTGGCCACGGGGCCATTTTAATATGGAGATGAGTCCAGGGACCGTCGTGGCTTTCGCCGGGGATTCAGACACAAAAACACATTTCTCCCACTGCGCGCGGCTACGCAGCTATCTCTCTTTGTGAACGTCCTCCTCGCCGGCCACCTCTCTATCTCCGTCCTCTATTTTCCTCCCTCTCTCATCTGAGTGTGTGCCTCCTCTGCCTCTCTCTCTCCCTCGACCTATTCTGTCCTCCAATCTCTCCCTTTCTCTTTCCTTTTTTTTTCTCATTCTGTTTCCGCTTCCCATCCTCTTTCTTTATTTATTACGGCGACGAGGGGGGACCGGGGGGGCGGGCGGGCGGGCGGGGGGGGGAAGACAACAGCACTATCTCGGTGAACACACACACTCTCAACGCTGTGCAAGCCAAAATGCACAAAAGTCTGTATTTCATTTCATTTCATTTTACTCCTCTCGGTGCGAACGTTGTCCTATATTCCTCCAAGCCCACTAGGCTTTTCCCTGGAAGAGGGAGGTGCGTCTGTGCCTGATCGCATAGTCCCCCGCCCCCCCCCCCCCCCCCCCACAGCCCGGGATTAAACCCAGTCTGGAGAACAGCAGTACCCGCTGTTCAGGCGCCCGAGTCGTGATTCAACAGTCCCAGCGCAGATCAA
>NC_140276.1:7501266-7518766 GCF_964030765.1 Micromesistius poutassou
AACAACAAAAAAAAACAAAAACATGCCTATTCCTCCAACAACACGGCGGTTCCTCCAAGTGTTGGAATAAACCCTTGGTGTTGTTGAGCAGAAGGGTGGAGGAGGAGGATTGGGTGGGGGTAGGGGGGTAGGGGGGGGGGGGGGGGGGGGGTCCCAAACACATGCATGCCAAGGCAGCCACGGCCCCTCTGGGACGGACGCCTCTTTCATGTCAGACAAGGGGATTCCTCCTAAATGGAGCAAGGTCTTTTATTTACTAAGCTAATTGAGTGTGGAGACGCTGTTGTGCGCCAGGCTCTTAACAATGCCCCAGATCTCTCATTCACCAGTGGAACGCTCCAAGGGCACTCGCTTGTAATCCTACGGAGGGGACGCCGCCCCCCGACACACACACACACACACACACACACACACACCGCTGTAGCTCACACTCCTTCACACGGCATTGTTGTTTACACCCCGCTGCGTGGAGAGAGAACATGGCGCTGTGGAGACGGCGCGGCAAGTCGCAGAAACGCGCGCTGCGTAGGCACGCAGGTAGGCATGCAGGGCAGGCTTGCATAGACACACACACGCACACGCGCGCGCACAGCACGCACGCACGCATGCACACACACACACACACACACACGTGCGCACGCGTGTACAATCACACACAAAGACGATGATTCACCGAAAGGACAGAATCAATTGGGGGAAGAGAAAAAAAAAAAGAACTGAAAGAAAAGTAAGAACGAAAGAGAAACATGGAGGAGGGAATATAGTGAAAAGTCAGTAATTCGGACCACGCAGCGAACCAGAGGACAGAGACCAGATCAATAGTTGAAAATCACAGGACTGCGGCTTCAAATAGAAGACAGACTGATAGATGCACTGTGATGGCACACAGCTCATTACCATCCAAACACTAAGGGTGGTGGGGGCGGTGGGCGGAGGTGGGTGGGTGGCGGTCTGTCCTGGCTGGATAGAGGCTTCCAGCAGTGCTCTCTTGAGCATTCTTCAGAGAGCTGGTTAGCCAGAGCAACAATGGCCCCCGGTGAAAGCATGCAGCGGTGGCCATCAGCAGACACGGCACTCATACAAATACCTGAGCCGAGTCGCGCAGAGAAAAAACACAGAGAGAGAGAGAGAATGAGAGGGAGAGAGAGGTGGAGAGAGGTAGAGAGAGAGAGCTAATGAGAGGGAGAGGAAAAGAGATGGATAGTGAGATAGAGGGCGGGATAGAGAGAGAGAGAGAGAGAAAGAGAGAGAGGAAGAGAAATATTGGTAGAGAGAGAGGGAGTGAGAGAGAGAGCAAGAGAGAGGGAGAGAAAAGAGAGCGGTACAGAGAGAGAGAGAGAGTCTAGGGACAGCATCTTCAATTAGTGCGTGAAGGCTACGCTTAAGGAATGTTCCAAGGTATGAAGGGCGAAGTAAGAGAGCGAACATTCGCTTCATTTGTCAAAATTTGACAGGGTTAGAAGAAAAGAAATTTCCCCAAAAAAATTGCTAAATTATTATGTGAATTATTGTTCTTCGCCTCGTTCCTCTTGTCGGTGTTGTAAACCATCTATTATGCAGCGGTTTGTCCTGCCGTTCGGGTTGGCCGCCTAATTAAGCAGTGTTTAAATTACGGGGCCTGGGTATGGCGTGGCGCTACGGCGGTGAGAGTGCGGACTGCCAGGTGTGTATCGATCGCTGCTGGATTCACCTTCACCGCCGCCGGGGCTGACTGACAGGGCCGGCCGAGGAGGGCTGTGGGTGTGGGTTGAGTGACAGTCTCGAGGATGCCTTTTGAGCGTGGGCCGGGTAGGACTGAAGGGCCAGGTGTGTGGGTTTGATTGGAGAAGGGAATTTGACAGAACGCATATTTACCTACCCCCCCCCCCCCCCCCCCCAGGTCCTGTTTTCCCTCAGAGACACAGCTGTTTTTTTCCTATTTTTCACTCATGTATGTCATCAAGACCTCATCTGTTGCCGTATTCAAACATAACATAGAGCCTTTCATTGAATGCGCTTAACCTCGGCGGCACACCTGCTCTAGTCATGCTACTACAAGAGGAGGCTAGGGAATTGGAGATCCATGTCAAACTGCCATTCATTTTCAATCTAGAGTCGCGGGTATGACGGATTGAGCCAGAGGAGACGGGGGGGGGGGGGGGAGTGACGGGAATACGCAGACAGAAGTTATGCTCGTTTGGAGGAGTTTAATTGTTTCGCTCACTCCTTCCAAACCTCCACAAGCAGCTGCCAATCACCCATGTCCAAAGCAGATGTTTGAGTTTGAGCACCAGACTTTGAGCATCAAGCCTTCCCTGCCGCAAATCGCAGCAGGAAAAAAACAACCGTTGGTCCCGTGGCAAACATGAACAGAGATTGAGCCACCCGTGAGGCTTTGTGGGGTTGGGTTGTCAATTAACGAGCAGAAAGTGGCAGAGTTAAAGTGGCACAGTCACGGTTCAGGTAAGGTACGATAAGGGTTAAGGTGAGGGTCATGGTAGTCGTTGAGGGTACGATGTAAGGTGAAGTAAGGTAGGGTTTTAGGCAAGGAGTTAGGTGGAAAAGGCCACGGTATGGCTAAGGGTGAGGATTAGCTTCACAGTGAGACAAGCCTCCGACCTCGGGGATTGGTTAGAACAAGGATTAATGTACGGTCAAACCAGGAAAAGTTAAGGTACAATGAGGCTACGGATTAGCTTCGGAGTGACAGGGCGGTACCTACCTCGGGGGTTGCTGAGCGCCGCTTCAGTGGCCTTGCCGCCCTCCCCGCAGTGGTTCTGGTCGAAGGGTAAGCACTGCTCCCCGGTGCCCGCCACCACCTCCAGGTTTCTGGCCGGGTCCTTGGGCTGGCCCAGGTTCCTGACCCGATACACCCTGCGGCTGCTGGTGTCCGACACGTACAGGATGTCTCCCATGGGATCCATGGCCAGGTAGTACTTATGTGCAGGGCTGGTGCTACGAGAGAGAGGAGGAAGGTGGTGGGTTAGGGGCGGGGGGACAAGAGGTGAGATATAAGGGGGGGATTTGGACAAGTCTGGGCATTTGTGGAGCGGCATCGTAGACGGATATGTCGATTACAAACACAACGACGACGACAACAACGTCTGTTTCAGTGCATGCAGTGTGCAGCGGTACACAGCATTGTTTCTGGTTGGTTCTGTTGTATCTAATGGTATATACATATATTTATATATGCAATTAAAATGAACATGAATTTCGTGTAGTTGAGTTGAGTTGTCACGGTGGTATTTGAATACACAACAACATTGTTTGTTGATGAATGTAGACATGTCGTCACCAGCGTTGCAGGTTTAATAAGTTCTGCCTCATCCGTTCTTTGTTGGCCCAGCTCACTCGCGTCATTAATTAGTCTATTGTGGAAAGTGTGTAGAAGGCAATATTAAGGCTACAGTCTTTTAGAAGTTAATGTATGTGTCAGTATAGCAAAACGTGACATTTAACATTTATTCCAAACAAAGCCATCTGCCGTCATGGAAAAAGATGTGGACTTACTGTGTAAATAGTGCTGTGCATATTAAACTCTAAGTCAGCCCAATCTAATTGGTTTTCACTCTAAAGGATGGTGATCTAAAGGAAAACATTTTCCAATAGAAATTCATGCAAAAACAATTTGCTTACATAATATTCATTAGGCAAGTTCAAATAGACTCTTTTCTCGCACGCTCATCTTAAATCGCTTCCATTAATTTATGTTGAAAAGCAAACAAACAAAAAACAACAACCACAATAACAAGCAGTACACAGGTCTGTGCCGGGCATCTGTCACTCAAAAGCCAGTGCATTAAGCCCACAACTGTTTACACTATGTTGCACTGAACTGCCTATACATAATTTAGGCCTGGTCCTCTGGGAGTTACCCGCCCAGTTCAAAATCATCCCTGCGCTTCTTGTTTCCGGTCGTTCATCTTCCCTTTCTCTATCTCTATGTTTGTATTGGTTCGACCGATGTGTGCTACGCTGGATGTTGCATAACTGATTACCCATTTGCTTCACCTGTCTACATCTCACTCAGGCGCTCAGGGCTGCGAACAGAGGGCCAGTCGGGAGACAGTAAACAAGCTACGATAATTAAGGAAAACAGCAGAAGTCCCAGCGCTGGCTCCGCCTGTTCCAGTTGAATCGAGCAGACATCCTCGGTGAGACAGAGAGAGAGAGAGAGAGAGAGAGAGAGAGAGAGAGAGAGAGAGAGAGATAGGTGATGAATAGAGCGAGAGAGAGAGAGAGAGTGGGAGAGAGAAGTGATGACTAGAGAAAGAGACAGAGATATAGAGAGAGATAGGTGATGAATAGAGAGAGAGAGAGGCAGAGACGGAGAGATAGAGAGCGAGGTGATGGATATATAGAGAGACAGACAGAGAGATAGAGATAGAGAGAGGTGATGAATAGAGAGACAGAGAGAGAGAGAGAGAGAGAGAGAGAGAGAGAGAGAGAGAGAGAGAGAGAGAGATGGAGGAATGATCAAACCTGACTTTCTATCAGCCTGCCTGGGCTCTTAGCCATTGTACAAAAGCAGGACTCACTCACTTGTTTGCTTTATTCCCTCTCTCTCTCTCTCTCTCTCTCTCTCTCTCTCTCTCACTCTCCCGAAGTGAGAGAATAGACAATGGTATTTTATTTGGTTTCACGGTGAGTACACCACATATTGCCTCCTGCGGAGACAGGCCTGGTTTGAAGCCCCATCGGCTGATGGGCTCTTTGCTGAGAAGAAAGTGGAGCAAAAAGCTTTGAAAAGCGAATAAGGATGAATAATTAATGCGTTTGACTTGGGGGGGGATAACAACGGTATGGGAGAAACAGCTAGCACGCCGCTAACTATAACAATGCTACAGGAGAGGAGAGGTAGGGGAGTGGAGTGACGGTACAGAGGGGTAACGTGGGCGGGCTGGGAGAACGGCGGCGGCGGAGGAGAACAACTAGAAGGACCCCAGGTCGGGCAGACGGCGAGTTTATAAATGCACATCTCGAGGCACATTATCATGTTTGCACCGAGAAAAGGGACACATGCACTAAAACGTATAGTAATAAACACCTTGTCAGGGTACCTGTGGTGTGAACCTCTGGTGTTTGCATGGGTGTTTGTGTGTCTGTGTGTGTGTGTGTGTGTGAGTGAGTGGTGTGTGTGTGTGTGTGTGTGCCTCACACAGTGCACACGTTAAGAGATTCACACCACACACACACGCACACACACGTGCGCACGTGTATACACACACACACGCATGCACAGACACACACACACACACACACACACATTCACACACACACACACACACACGCACACACGCACGCACACACAAAGACAAACTAATTTACACACCTCGGCCGCCTGTACGCACAAACACGCAACACGGTTCGGCAACATCTGTCCATTGTTATTTCGAGTGCGGGGGTATCCGCATCCCATTAATATGAGGGCTCGGGGCCAGACACCAAGCTCAGGCAACGACGTGCCAAACACTGTCCCTGCCAGGCAAGCCACAGAAAGCTCCCATCCATAAAACACAGACCAGTGTAATCCTCCACCCACATGTAATCCGGATGGTTTTCGGGGGGCCCCTAGTTTGATGCGTTACGAGAATGAATGGGATCTGCAGTGGATCGGATCCGGGGCGTCAGTGTGTGTAGTCCACGTTATTGAACCGGGGGGGTGGGGGCGGAGGGGGGGAAGATACCAGCTACGCAACCAAACGGTAAACAGGGATGTGGTGTCATGGATGAACTCGCGCTGAACTGCCCGAGTGCAGTGCAGCTGCAAGATATTCTCAAGATATCTCGTATTCAGCTGAGCTGGTTTAATGTATTTGAGTTATTTTAGCACTGCCGTTGTTTGTTTGTTTGAGTGTGTGTGTTTTTGTGTCTGTGGGAGAGATTGTATGTATGTATGTGTCAGATTTTTTGTGTCAGGTTATGAGAATGTATATGTGTAAGAGAGTGAGTACGTACGTGTGTGTGTGTGTGTGTGTGCGTGTGTGTGTGTGTGTGTGTGTGTGTGTGTGTTTTGTAGGGCTGTAGTCAACCAAATAATATCTCGGTACGCTGAAATTCGACTAACTCTACGACCAATCGATTGGTCGATGGGGAAACAATTTTAATACAAATATCTGCCTGTTATCTCTAAGTTAAATATTTTTGTCCACTGTGCACAAGTCCTTGGAACAAGTACATATCGACCGACCCATCGACCAACCGACCAGACCTTGACAGCCTTAGTGTTTTGCGTGCATGCGTTTGTTTGTTTGTGAGTGTGTGTGTGTGTGTGTGTGTGTGTGTGTATGTGTTGGGGGGAGAGTTGTGGGAGGGGGGGTTGAATGTGTCAGTCTGAGACGGCGTTAGTAAGCGAGAGGTAGTGCGTGTGTGTGTTTGTGTGTGTGTGTGGTGTGTGGTGTGTGGTGTGTGTGTGTGTGTGTGTGTGTGTGTGTGTATTTACAGGGTAAGAGAGTTGATAACTCATGCTCACCTGTGTCTGGTATCCCGGTTTCTGAAAATATTCCACCCAGGCATATACGAAAGAGAAGAGAAGAGGAAAATAAAGAAAGAGAGAGAGCATTTTATTATAGACATACGTACCACACAATGTCACTACACATTTCACAGACAGGAATAAGTCTGCTCCCTTCCCATAAAGCCAGATTACGGTTGTTTTAGGCCACTGTGTTGGTCCACATTAAATATTAACGTAAACAGGAAGCTTTTTGGCATTTCCTCCCCTGGGGACGGAGGAGTATCCGATACAGACACTGCGAAGCCTCCGTCTGAAGCAGAAATATTAGTCGGAGATACAGTAATAATAGAGAGAGAGAGAGAGAGAGAGAGAGAGAGAGAGAGAGAGAGAGAGAGAGAGAGAGAGAGAGAGAGAGAGTTGAGCTACACAAGGAGAACACTTTACGGGACAAATGACCGTGGAATCCCATGGAGATGGCACGCTCGAGAAACTGCAGAGATGCAGAGAGCAGGGCCCCCAGCACAACGGAGGAAACCGTTCTCCTAATCCAGACCCCTGGATCGCCCCCCCCCCCCCCGCCTATGCTTTAGTTTCACAGAGGGGACGGCGGCTCTTTAAACTCTGAAGAGGTCGATTACATTTCTGGAGGTGGGGATTCCAGCGGACTGTATGTAAGAGCTGACGCGGGTCAATCCCCGGTGTTATCCTCGTATAACTATACATGAACAGCAGACTGTTTGATTCCCCCCCCCATTGCTTCGTTCACCCTGTATCTGGTGAAGGAAAGTACCGATTTATGTCGATCGTATCGTTTATAAAAACATAATAGCAGTATATATACTGTATGTTTTAATAATAAATAAACCCTGAATAAATGATTAATTCATAAACCTCTGTAGGGATGTAATGCTGTCGGAAATTATTTCGGTGGGGGGGGGGTGAATTCTTTCTTCTGACAAATGTACTCACTGTAAGACGCTCTGGATAAAAGCGTCTGCTAAATGCCCTAAATCTTTTCTCCCCATATTCTCACCCTCCACTGCATCTCATACCGATCGGACAAACCCCCCCGGCCGTCCCCGGGCGCCACCCCCCGGGCGCCCACTTGAGACTCCCCTCCACCCCAAACCCCCAAACCCTGATCGTCCCCCCAGGACACCCACTTGAGCTCCAGGACGGTCCGGGTGTACCCGTCGGGATGGACCCGCCGGATGAAGTTGAAGTCGCCCACGTAGAGCGAGCCATCCGAGCCGCAGGCCAGCGCCACGGGGGCGAACAGCATCATGTCGCGGGCGGCGCCGCTGCAGCCCGGCCCGCACGGCACGCTGCGGTAGAAGCCGTTGCCCATCACCGTGGCGATGACGGGCGGCTGCTGGGAGAGGAAGACGTTCTCGCCGTTCCCCTTGTGAAGGATGCCTGGGGGGGGGGGGGGGGGGGCGGGGGAGAGAGAGAGAGAGATCGAAAGATATGGAGAGAGATGGGGAGAGAGCGAGAGAGAGAGAGAGATACAGAGAGACAAGTATAGAGTGAGCGATAAGGAGAGTGACAGTTAGACAGCGAGATAGTGAGTGAGAGAGGGTGAGATAAAAAAGATATGGAGATAAATACAGAAAGCAAAAATAAAAGAAAGGGACAAACACGTACACTATTGCCAATATTTCATACATATTAATGCCGTCGCAGGGGGTGTTTGTCTGACACACAGCCGGCATGGCAAATCTTTAGTAATGACTTAAATCCCTCCGGCAGTGAGTAAGATGCACTCTACTGGGCGAAGGAAGAGCTGAATCCTAACGCAATAAGCCCGTCCTGATCTCGTAGGCCTTGGCTATTATCAATTTTTGAACCTGAATCCTCAATTAGGTGGAGATTATATTAGCCGCAGCATTCATCAATTCCCTGCGAATGTGTACAATATCAATGTAAGTGTTATTGAATTCAGGAAGCCTTATAACATCCTGTCTGCCTGGAGGTGTCTGTTGGCGTAATCGCATTTAACTCCACCGCCAGTGAAACCAAAGACATATTTTCAATTTGCTTTTCAGGCCACGATCTATTTCAGTATCAGGCCTGTGGCGGCTTAGCTACACGCTCGACGTACGGCAACGCGGTGAGTTTGTGTTGCAATTTGTTGGTGCGTTCGTTTACCGCTTGCGATGTTGAGTGCGTGGTGCTTGTCCAACGACCAGCCGCCCAGGTTGGAAGGGACCAGTTCAAATCCTTGCATCATCGCTGTCCTCCGCTCCCATTGGACGACACCGGGGCACGACTCATACTCATAGCCCACCGATACTGGAATATAAACAGACATAGTGCATCAATATAGTGGGAATACAATATACCCGATAAGATATATATAGACACTGATAGTGTGTTTTTTTTTGGTGCAGCTTGTTTATGGTTTTATGGACATTCGTTCTGTGTTTTTAGTCGCGGCCACATACGAGTTCACCAATCTAAAAAGATTTCCGATCGACCGTCTATTCGACAAATAAGGGCTAATTTCACAGCAATTAAATTTCTCTGTGTACAAAACCATTGTAGCATTTTTCATTAATTATGATAATCAATCTCTGCACTGGCCTACGGGAACACTAGCCGACCACAATCTGCCCAATTAAAGGCACCGAGCCACAGCCGTCCCCTCCGCCGTGCGGGGAGATGTGTCTTACTTGGGGTGCGTCACATTTTCTACTCAACTCTTTTTTTATGATTGACGATTACCCCTCCCTGTCTGTCTGTGCATCCCAGAATGCCGTTGCCGAGCAACCCCGGTTATTGCCTCAGAAACCTCAGAAACATCCCTTGTAGGGAACCAGGCTGATTGTGAATGTATTTGTCAGTGTCATATAGCTATTAAGCCATGACAGTATTTTTTAATGACTCATAATTATGAACCGTAACTGACGCCGCGAGAAACAGAACCCTGCACACAACCGCTCCCAATCTCCCTCCTCATTATAACATATCAACTGAGAAGACAGATGAGAGATGTGTAATAAGTACTCATCATTGTGTGTGTGTGAGTGTGTGCGCGTGCGTGCATGCGTGCGTGCATGTGCGTGTGTGTGTGTGTGTGTGTGTGTGTGTGTGTGTGTGCGCGCGCGTGTGTGTGTGCGTGTGTGAGTGAGTGGTGAGCATATTCACGTATATGGTATGTAGGAAGGGTGTGTTTATGTGTCTGCATATGGATTTGTGGGAGTTAAGCTATGAATGTATGTGTGTGTGTGTGTGTGTGTGCATTATATGTATGTGTACATTACATTATATGTACATTATATGTATGTGTGGGATTGGATCTATGTATGTGTGTGTGTGTGTGTGTGTTAGTTTGTGTGTGAGTGTGAGTTCAAGCCTGTATGTGTGTGTGTGCGTGTGTGTGTGTGTTAGTTTGTGTGTGAGTGTGAGTTCAGGCCTGTGTGTGTGTATGCGTGTGTGTGTGTGTGTGTGTGAGTGTGAGTTCAAGCCTGTGTGTGTGTGTGTGTGTGTGTGTGTGTGTGTGTGAGTGTGTGTGTGTGTGGTGTGTGGGATGTGTGAAAGAGCGAGGCCATCGAGGTGTGGAGGCGTAATCAAGAGGCGGCCGTCTTTATGAGGGAGCCCTAGAATTAGCCGCATGCCTCTTGGCGGTAATGATACACTGTGTTGATGATACACTTACAACCTTATGGTTTAGCAGGCTTATACATCTTCCCATACCAATTTAACACTTCAGACTTGAAATATGTTTACCCGGCACCAGGTGACAAAACCATAGGGGCAAAAAAAACTAAACAAACTATAGCCGATCTCAAGGCAATATCAATTGAATTCACTTGTGTGTGTGTGTGTGTGTTGTGTGTGTGTCTGTGTGGCTGCGCGTAGAAAACTAGCTCAGGAACAAATCGCGCTACAGAAAAACCCCATAGCAGCCATTTTGTCCTACTAACTTATTGTTCTCACTCACTACTATCGACTACTACCGTTTAATTATTTACCCCTGGCGCTACTTCTCCGAAGCAATGCGATACATTACCCAGTCGAAAAAAACAACACGAATAACCCCCCCCCCCCCCCCCCCCCGAAATAAAAAGGGACGAGCTGGCTCTTACACCACAACAAGGCATTAATTAATCCGTTAGCTGTTAGCTCTCGGGTCGCTACACAAGCAGTATGTCTAACAGTGACCCTGGAGACATGATACTCTGTAATGGAGGACTACGCTTGGTTTTGGGGAATTCGGTGGGAGGGTAAAGGGGTGGGGGGGGGGTAAAGGGGGTTGGCGGTGGTGGTGACAACCTGACAAGGGGAGTGCAGCTGATAGGTGCAGTATAAGAATAACTGTCAGCACCAATCACCGAGGGCTGACAACCCCTCCACTCTGGGAGTTAAGCCCCGCGTGGCTGTGCATCGTTACCGAGTCACTATGAATTAGGGGACAGCGGCCGGACTGCGGAGGAGGCGGAGGAGGTGGAGGTAGGGAGGGTGTAGAGACAGCCGTGAGCCGGCTCGTTATGGTGGGAGACGCATGAGTCCTCCCTGATCCCCTGTCTCATAAGCCCATCGATCAATGGGCTGATCAACGAGCTTAGCGATAACGATAATAGCCGATGGTCGTATGACGTGAGGCGTGGAATAATGGCGCATACGTTAAGCTGAGAAAAGAACACATTCTAAACAGATTCGATTTTTATTTTGTTTTTCTTTTGCACCCCAGTGAGTGCAGTTGGCAAGTGTAGGAGAACTAAAAGTGATGCCGGAAGTTCGTTGCTATTCCGGGATCGGGAGCTGATTCCATATACCAAAGTTTGTTTTGTATGTATGGAATAATCAGAGAAAAAAGGTATGATATGGTGCAGCAAAGAACCAGCCTTATTTATTCGATACACCACACCTAGCAGCGGATTATCCCGCTAATACCACGGCCACTTGAGTGCTGTAAAATCCACAAGGGGTTGATTCACATTCAGGCGATTCTCACTCTATTTGTTGTGTTCCTGGTAACTCAAATGATCAGACCGGAGGAACACATGGGACTGACAAATGACTGAGACGCAATCAGTAAACATGAGATTCATATGGAATGGCAAGTGTCCCCTAATTGCTCTAGCGAATAGAGGAGATCTTATTAACAACTTGGCAACGCAAACGCTTTCCAAACAAGAGTCCCATCTGAGTCGCGTAAGCCGGACTGTTTCATAGACTAGAGAGATTTCCCAAACGGAATGAATACGGCACGTATAGACGAGTGCTTGGTAAGCTTAATCTTGTTTGGGGCTAAGTTATTGACTTTTTTTCTCCACACACCTTTGGCAACTGCATCAGAGAACGTATCAGCGTTCCACTGCAGCAGCAGGTTGCAGGATGCGATGCCCAGACTAGTAACGTTGTATTGTGAAGGGGAGTCTTGTTAACAACCGGTATGGTAACAGGGCTATTTGAGCTCACAGGAACGCTGGCCATGTGAGTGTGGAGGTGAGTTGAGGAGTAGCACATTAGTCTAGACGTGGGTGATAAGGCCGTAGCCATGGTGTTATCGAAAGATAATGCCCACCTTGAGATGACCGACCGTTGAAATTTTTAAGGATGTACTAAGATGACCTTTTAAGGATGTACTTTTAAGGATGGCATTCTAAAAGTGTAGAAAAACGCGTTCAAAGAATGCACGAAAAGTTTTACGAATGTATCACCATTTGTTAAGACATACCAAAAATATACTGAAAATGGATTGAACCTTGTAAACGGAAAATAAAGACTTTTCAATCCATTTCAAGGAACATTACAAAATATCTATTCATCAGGAAATAGCTTTGCTAAAATGGAGGACTTTTCCGGGTCAGGGTGACTGAGAGTTCTGTGTTCTGAGAACTGCAAGTAGGGGAGACACAGACACAAACAAATGCACGTGCACAACGCACAACATAAACACACACTCAATATCTCAGATGAAAGCCACTATTTCTCTCTGTGCTGGCCTCATGCAAAATGGTCGCCCGAAAAACAAGCATAACCTCTCTCTTTCTCTCTCTCTTACCTACACCTGTGTGTGTGTGTGTGTGTGTGTGTGTGTGACTTCCTGGCAGAATAGCATCAGGAACTATACATGAATGGATCATGGAAGAACATGAGCGGGGATATGAGAACACAGAGAGGTAGAGTGAGAGATACGGAGAGAAAGAGAGAGAGAGAGAGAGAGAGAGAGAGATAAAGAAAGAGAGAGAAAGAGAGGGAGAGAGAGAGAGAGAGAGAGAGAGATACATAGAGAAAGAGAGAGAGGGATAGGTAGAGAGAGATACATAGAGAAAGAGAGAGAGAGAGAGAGCGATACATAGAGAAAGAGAGAGAACGAGAGGGAGCGAGAGAGAGAGAGAGAGAGAGAGAGAGAGAGAGAGAGAGAGAGAGAGAGAGAGAGAGAGAGATACATAGAGAAAGAGAGAGAGGGATAGGTAGAGAGAGATACATAGATAAAGAGAGAGAGGGAGAGAGAGGTAGAGAGATACATAGAGAAAGAGAGAGAGGGAGAGGGAGAGAGCGATACATAGAGAAAGAGAGAGGGAGAGAGAGATACATAGAGAAAGAGAGAGAGGGATAGGTAGAGAGAGATACATAGAGAAAGAGAGAGGGAGAGAGCGGTAGAGAGTGAGAGAGAGGGAGAGGGAGAGAGGGAGAGAGGTAGAGAGATACATAGAGAAAGAGAGAGGGAGAGAGAGAGAGATACATAGAGAAGGAGAAAGAGGGAGAGGACGAGAGCGATACATAGAGAAAGAGAGAGGGAGAGAGAGATACATAGAGAAAGAGAGAGAGGGAGAGAGAGCGATACATAGAGAAAGAGAGAGAGATACATACAGAAAGAGAGAGATACATAGAGAAAGAGAGAGAGGGAGAGGGAGAGAGGTAGAGAGATACATAGAGAAAGTGAGAGAGGGAGAGAGCGATACATAGAGAAAGAGAGAGAGAGATACATAGAAAGAGAGAGAGAGAGATACATAGAGAAAGAGAGAGAGGGAGAGGGAGAGAGGTAGAGAGAGAGGTAGAGAGAGATACATAGAGAAAGAGAGAGAGGGAGAGGGGTAGAGAGAGATACATAGAGAAAGAGAGAGAGGGAGAGGGAGAGAGGTAGAGAGAGATACATAGAGAAAGAGAGAGAGAAAGAGGTAGAGAGAGATACATAGAGAAAGAGAGAGAGGGATAGGTAGAGAGAGATACATAGAGACAGAGAGAGAGGGAGAGGGAGAGAGAGAGATACATAGAGAAAGAGAGCGAGAGAGAGAGAGAGAGGTGACTGGGGGGAGATCAGAGCGATAGATATGGAGGAGGGAGACGCAAGCATGGAAGGTGCGAGAGGAAGAAAAATAAGAAAATGGGGTTCACGGGAGGACAGCGGCGGAGGGGAAGAGGGTGGGGCCGGAGTGAGCGGGTGGGGAGGGGGGAGGGGAGGGAGAAGGATGGAGCCCAGGGAGGAGAGATGGAGGGGGGGGGGGGGGGGGGGTGAGAGAGGAGACGGTAGGGATGGGCTGTGGGGGGATGGGAGGGGGGGGAGGTGTCTGGAAAAGGGCAGATGCAGCTCAGTGAGATTAGAGAAGCAGAGATGATAGCTCCGGAGACGAGGGGAGAGAGGAGTCTGAGGATGGACTGGTTCTGGCACAATTGTCATATCTGCAGACACACTAAGCACAAGGCAGGTAATTGAACTATATATCTACTAATAAACATTTGACCTAGATGGATAGATGAGCAACGTTCGCTACAGTTCACTGGGCTGATCCATCCAGCGCACATCTAGCAGGACACGCCCACCTGTGTCATGTCATTAGGGTGATTTCATCACCCATACACTTTCACTGTTGGACTGAATGCAGTATAGATGTGGATGAATAATGTCCTTGTCGTCATGCATTTCTGTTTTGCTCTGTTGATTTGTTCTGTCTCCATGTATATGTCACCATTACGTGTTTCATTTGACTGCTGTATAACTGCTGGCTGTCTCGTCTGTCCTGTGTCACCTGCCTAGGGACTGCAGATGAAAAGTAGTTATTTTTTCACTAACTCTGGCATATTTACACAGTGTTTTTTTTATACAATGTTCATACATATGCACGGTCCCCCATAAACCAATAAATAAAAATAAATAAACAAGGGGAAGATTTCCAAAACGGCTTGTAACGGCTAATCACACTCCCACCTGGTGGCACGTCACCGGACCTTTAAGGTAGCATTCCCCACCCGTCCCCGCGGCCCCCCCGGTCCCCCCTGAACCGTACCGGTAGCATGGGTGAGGCCCCAGACGGCCTGGCCGTAGACGTCCGTCTTGTTCCAGACCATGCGGTGGACCAGGCCCGGGCCGGCGGGGGTACCAGCGCTGGAACAGCCGGCCCTGCACCGAGGTGCGCACGTGCACCTTGGACAGGCTGCCCAGCGGGGAGACGGGCGCGGAGGGCGTGGCCGGCGTCAGCAGCACCCGCAGGAGGGACATGTAGCCGCCGGCGCGCGTGCTCAGGTAGCTGAGCCTCACGAAGGAGCCCGGGATGGGAACCTCCTCTTGGACCGCCTGGTGGGGGAGGAGGTGGGGGTGGAGGGGGTGGTGGAGGTGGTGGTGAAGGTGGTGGTGGTGGTGGTGGTGGTGGTGGAGGTGGTAGTGGAGGTGGTGGTGGAGGTGGTGGTGGAGGGGGTGGTGGAGGTGGTGGTGGAGGTGGGGGAGGGGGTGGTGAATGGGGTGGTGGTGGAGGTGGTGGTGGTGGTGGAGGGGGTGGTGAAGGTGGTGGTGGTGGTGGTGGTGGAGGGGGGTGAGTGGGAGGGAGAAGGGCAAAGGCAGGGCGGGAGGAGGGGTGGGGGAGAGGGATGGAGTGGAGGAGGGGGGAGTCAGGGGAGATGGAGGGAGGGAGGAGGGGGGGAGAGGGAGGGAGGGAGGGAGGGAGGGAGGGAGGAGGCGGAGAGGGAGAGGGATAGAGACGAGCGGGGAGGTGTAGGGGGAGGTGTAGGGGGAGATGGAGGGAGGAGGGAGGGGCGTGGGAGAGGGAGGGAGGGAGGAGGGGAGGGGAGAGGGAGGGATTAAAAGAGCAGTTTACAGTTAGAGAAAGTGATCAAGGAGAAGCAAAATCACTTAAGACCAATGTCAGTGTTCATTTTCTCACCACAGTCATTTTTAATTTCTAATTCACTTTGCAGCTCTCTTTTGTTATTACATTTTGTATCATTGTAGTCAACTGTAACCAGGGTGTTAACAGTGTTTTAACCGACAGAAGAATATATATATTTTTAACAGACACACATTTGCATGTGCCCTGTTTGTCCAAGTAGCAAGCAACCCCATTATCCCATAATCAGACAAGTCCCAGATGTGAGTTTTATGCAGCTGCCAATTCAACATATAAATTGGGAAATGTCTAAATGTTTCAAATGCAATCAACACTAATGCAGTGGTTCTAATTGTTTTCTAATTAACAGCTAACAAGCTGCTGCCATAGCCATACTTATTTTTTATTATCTATAATGTGATATTTTCTGACTGTAATCATATGTCAATTTAGTAAATGTGGGGGTGTCGTAATTGAATCAAGACAAAATTAAAATCAAAATAGCCCCTGCATATGTTTGAGATGACGGCACTTATCTCCGCGAGACGAACACTGGCAGAAAGAAAAGTTGGGAGGTAACTCCAAGCGCAGGCAATCCAAATGTTTTATCTCTGAAATAACCTTGGCTTATTATCTTATTTATGAGCCAGATATGATTGGTCCTGATTTCTCTCACATGTTTGTTTTAAGATGAGAGAATAATTTCCCAATGCATCATAGTTGTCTACTGTAAAAAAGTAGACATTTATAAAACGTACATGTCTGCTCTCCCCTCTATAAACAGCCACCCATCAATTTAAGTATTAATGGGTCACCAATCTCAACGCATGCTAACCTGTGTTGCTTGGCAACCACTTTGCTGTCTTGAACTATATTGCTTGGCTGAAGCAATGATTTGATTGCCATAAATCATCACACTTTATGTTGCTGTGTGTTTATGTAATTTATTTTTTTTATCACTAGCTGTTCTAGAATCACTGTAAACCACAGTCTCTCATGGCTCATTTGATGTCAATATAGACTCAATTATATATACTGTATATATATATATATGTGGCTTGAATAATAGGCTTCACTTCATAGCAGTGGGCGACAGCAGAAGCAGAAGACACTGGCGAACCATTTGGAGAAATGCACACAAAAGTTCACTTTCACTTTCGCCGCTCGTACCTGGAGCTCTGGTATGACGGGCCCCCGCTCGGCGCAGGCCCCCGTGTAGCGGGGCAGCGGGGACGGCAGCACCAGCGGGTACGGGCTCAGCGCCATCTTGACGTCGCAGCGGGTCGGCGCCGCCTCCTCCCGGGACATGGTCACCTGATCCAGCACCAGGAAGTTGTTGTTGGGCGTCCAGATGGGGCGGGTCTGTGGCAGGAAGGGCGGCCGCTGGAACATCAGGGTCATGGACGCCGCTCCGGAGGTCAGCAGGTCGAAGCTGGGGGGGGGAGGGGGGGGGGAGAGGAGACGAGTGACGGCGTGTTGGGCTATTGGCCCCGGGGCCACGGCGTAGACCGTTTGATTATCTATTGGCCGTACAATGCGTGGGAGCCCAGGTCTCATCACATATAACGGATGAGATCTCAGAGAAACTCTAAAGTTGATCCCGGCCTGGCCTCACCCCCCCCCAACACCCCCCCCCCCAAACATTGCTATGGTTTCAAATGATTTCTTTCTGTAAGTCCCCATTTCATCATCATTATCAAATTCATCATCCTCCTCCTCAGACACCACATCAGTGTGTGTGTGTGTGTGTGTGTGTGTGCGCGCATGTGTGCGAGTTGCATGTGCTTTGTTTCTGCGTGCACGTGTGTGAGTGTGTGTGTGTGTGTGTGTGTGCGTGTGCGTGGGGGCGCGTGTGTGCGTGCACCGACCTGCCGTCCTGCCTGCTGATGGTGTAGCCGTACTCCGGGTGCTGCAGGAAGCTGATGTTCACGCCCACAAGAGGAGAGCCGTCCTGGAGCACCACGTTGCCCCTGACGACCGCCACACGGCTGGAGACAACACACAGAGGAGG
>NC_140276.1:7523766-7525074 GCF_964030765.1 Micromesistius poutassou
AGTTGTGCCGCCCCCCCGCCCCCACCCCCTCTCTCCTCTGCGTCACGTCTCCTGCTCCTCAACACATTCCCATGAAGTAGTACTTCATCATTTCATTTGAATGACAGGCTTAATGAATCATCAGCGGCCATTAAATGGTGTAACGGATTTTAATTGGCATACACTCCCCACTATGTAGCATTCATCAACACTGGAGTATATTCAGTGTTGCCGCAGCCGAACGGATATGCATAAGAACAACAATTTAGATGCTCTTCCTTGAGGAATATTAAGCAAAGCACGCCAACGGAAATCACTGCCTAAAGTCCAAGGGAGCAGCGCTTAAAAAGATTTCTCTCCGACTGGATCCGGAGTTGGCACATTGCTTTCATTCAGTGCTATTATTTTATTATATTATTTAGCATTTCCCTGCGAGGTATTTCTTCATTCGCCATTGTTCACCAAAGTTGTGCTGATTACGAAGGCGCTCCTGAGTTTACATATTTTTCCGTTGCCTCTAGCTGACATCTCATGTCATGAAAGATACAAGGACACGGAAACAAGATAAACTGTGCAACTAAATAGCCACGTTGCCTTGGTAAACAACAAGTACAATAAAAGTTTACACCTCTTATTGCCCAACATAAACCAAGTGTACGACATGATTGTGATTTGATTCGAGTGCTCTGTATCCTACAGCCGATTTGGTCTGTTTTCTGTGTGTGTGTGTGTGTGTGTGTGTGTGTGTGTGTGTGTGTGTGTGTGTGTGTGTGTGTGTGTGTGTGTTTTGCTACTGCATTAAATCAACAAGGCCATGATGATAAAAAAAAAAAGACCAATCAACTCACACAGCCTCGTTAGCAGTGATGGATTATTACGGGATGGAATACGCAGAGTGGATTATATGGTGCAGTCGCAAACTTAGAGCTTGAGACACTGAGGCAATGGGGTTTGAAATGATTTTTTCTCTAAAAGCATACTGCATACATTGCAGAGTAGCCTGGGACCAATTATCAGGATTCTGATGGCCATGACCCTAAACTACATCTAGACTAGCATGTACTCTGGTGTGTCCCCCCCCCCGACACAGACGAAACAGCCAATCAACAATCAGTGTTTTGTTTTAGTGTATTAGCTGGAGACACGCGAGAATACCTCCAAGTAGAGCAAATCAAAAAAAAAGAAAAAGGACGAACCGCTCAAAGAATATGCATCTTAATTATGCAAATGACATTCATAGCACATTCACCCCTGCTGAAGGAGAAAGCAAACAACCACGGGCGACGCCTCTCTCACGCAGAACAATCCATATAGGTGAGTGCCTGCGCC
>NC_140276.1:7535274-7542774 GCF_964030765.1 Micromesistius poutassou
GAAGAAGAAGAAGAAGAAAAAAAGTGCAGTTTGAATAGAAGTTGAACGGGGCCGCGGTGGCTGGCAGCGCCGCGGTGGCTGGCAGCGCCGCGGTGGCCAGACCGAGAGGCAGGAGGGCGGGCGGGCGGAGCAGGCGAGCGGGGTGACTGGCAGGCCAGACGCGGGGCTGCCCGCGAGGTCCTTCTGATGCTAATTACCTGGTAGCGCTACTCTTGCTCTCTCTCTCTCTCTCCCTCCCACCCGCCGCCCCCTCGCTTTCTCTCTCTCCCCCTCCTCTCTTTCTTATTCTCTCTCGCTCTCTCTCGCACTATCTCTCTCTCTGAGCCTGATGCAACACACAGACAGACAGCAACAAGACTCCGATGGCCGCAGGGGGCGGTAGAAGAGAGCGAGAGAGAGAGAGAGAGAGAGAGGGAGAGAGGGAGAGAGAGGGAGAGGGGAGAGAGGGGGAGAGGGGGGGGGGGGGGGGGAGAGAGCAAGAAGGGAGGCTCTTCAGAGAAAGAGGGTGGTAGAGCCAAGATGATGCAAACAGGCATTGGGGTAAGGTGGTGGTGTTGTGTGCCTATGTGCTTGTGTGCGTGTGTGTTTGTGTGTGCGTGTGTGTGCCTATGTGCTTGTGTGCGTGTGCGTGTGTGTTTGTGTGTGTGTGTTTGGGGGGCTGGTGGGGGGGTTGGCAGTCGGTGGCAGGTCTCTGTCTTTCTGTTATCTGTCTTGTAGTCCTTCTGCCTGTCTCTTTCACTCTGTCGTTCACTCCCCTCCCCTTCACCCCAGCCCTCCAACTCTCTATTGTCCTCCGACGCTTTCTGCCTTTGATTTCCCTTTGTCTTTGATTCTCTTTACCTCTCGCTCTCATTCTCTACCTCTCTATCTCACTTACACTCTGCCTCTCTCTCTCTTGTTCACTACCCCTCTCTCTTGTTCTCTACCTCTCTCTCTCTCTGTCTCTCTCTCTTGTCCGCTACCCCTCTCTCTCTCTTGTTCGTGACCTCTCTTGTTCTCTACCTCTCTCTCTCTCTTGTTCCCTACCCCTCTCTCTCTTGTTCTCTACCCCTCTCTCTCTCTCTTTCCCTCTCTCTCTTGTTCTCTATCTCTCTTTCTCTCTCTCTCTTGTTCGCTACCCCTCTCTCTCCTGTTCGCTACCTCTCTCTCTCTCTCTCTCTCTCTCTCTACCTCTCTCTCTCTCTCTCTCTCTGGCTCTATTCCTGTGCCTTCCCGGTTGCTGCTGCTGCTGCTGCTGATGGAGAGCCGTGATTCCAGGGTCCCATGGAGAGGAGGATTGAGGCGTTTTGGGAGTCCCGGTGAGAGCCGCCAGTGAGCGTGATGACTGGGGCCGCTCCAGGCTCGCCCAGCTGCTCAGATCGTGGCTGTCAATCAGGCGGTGGTGCACCTGCACTCAATCTGCAGCAATGTGTGTTACCCCTACCTGTCACGCCTCACAAACACGCCACCTCCCCGGCAGCAGAGAAACACGGGTGACCTTAGCGCGTCCCCGCTTCTTTTGGGGGCTGGTGGACAGCTTATGCAGTTTGTGTATGTGTGTGTTTGTGCGTGTGTGTGTGTGTGTGTGTGTGTGTGTGTGTGTGTGTGTGTGAGAGAGAGTGTGTGTGTGCGTGCGTGCGTGCGTGCGTACACACGCGCGGTGGCCTGTGCCTGGACATGCATGTTTGGGCCCTGTGCAGCTGGACTAATAGAGCAGTGCTTTCAACGTGGCCGGGGTCAGGGGGGTCCGAGTCCCCCCCCCCCTCAGGGTCCTCCCACGCCGAGAGTGTCAGCACTCAGGGTCCGTCGGGAGCTAATGGGCTGCCTGCTGGTGGCCTGCTGGTGGCCTGCTGGTGGCCTGCGTGCGGCGGAGGTGTGGCCCCGGTCCAACGTGAGGCGGGTCGTTACAGGGGGTCGGTCTGTGCCCTGAGCGCGCCGCCGCCTGCTGTTCCCTCTCATTTAGCTATCACCGGTGCTGGATCGTTTTTTTGTTTCAGCGATAACATCAACAGGTTCTGATCATTAGCTGGCAGCAGCAGTCTGTTGGTAAGCAGGTTTGCTCCCTTCTCCCCCCCCCCGTTAGGGTTAAGGTTTGTTGTCCCTGTGTGAGGGGCTAATGGTCGAGGGGACAGGACGTGGATCCACGCCGTGGCCTTCCTCACCGCGGTCGTGGTGAACGTGGATCCACGCGTGTTCAGGATATTACAGACACATGATAATGATGAGGCTCTCTGCCACTCACAAGGCTAGCGGGTCAGTCGTCGACTTCTTCAATAATGCATGTGTTTAGTGGGAGGGAAATAGACGTGTCTGCATACAGAACAAGGAATAGAGAACGCAGCGGATCACTGGGTGGAGCTGCTGTCAATGCTGTATACGGGGAATGGGGTCGGCCTGGCGATTGTTAGTACTTGGCACTTGGTTCTATGAACGTCTTTACTGTACTGACGGCGATATATTGTTTCACTCCTTATGATAAATGTACTTATTGGAAGTCGCTTTGGATAAAAGCGTCTGCTAAATGCCCTAAATGTGAATGTAAATGTAAATGGACCGCAAAATACAAATAATCCTCACTGTCACCCCCTCTACGACAAGATTCAGACTAGGCCTGGGTGATATGGCTGAAAGACATATCATGATATAACTTGATCATATTGATCGATATCGATAACAATTGATAATTTTAATGACATAAAAAGAAGGAATTAGGAATTACCATGCTGGATTTAAACACTTCTGTTTAACACTTAACATGACCTTCCACTGTTCTTCATTGATAAACACTCCAATGTCGATACAACAATGAAAAACACTCAAATATTCTAAATAAGTATGGAACCGTGTTTGTGTCACAAGCCCAGCTGCTAGATTGGTGGTCCAGTCTAAATTGATATATATTGAACATGTTTTATATTGATATTGATCAAAAGTCTATCACAATACGATCATTTATTGTTTTATTGCCCAGGCCTAATTCAGACCGATGGAAACAGTGTGGAGGAATAAACACACGGTACGTCACCATGTCGTGTGCTACGTCGCAATATTACACAACTTCCTATACATGACCAGTCGTTTACCTTGACTGGTAGCCACATGTGTTGTGTGTGATAGCCACATAGTGGATCACAGGATTTCACTAAGCAACGCTCTCCAACTCTAAAAGAAGACACACACCAGGGTTCAAATGCCTCAAGGGTCCACAGGACCTGTTCTGCCACGGAGACAGGTCTCACAGTTAGCCTAAACAATCACATGGTCTCACAGCAGCGTCCCATGACCTCCCTGTTCATTGTGCTGCTACTATATATGCTTCTTAGCTGAATGTATTTAGCTCTGTCTACGAATAAACGGAATAATTGCTGTTCCTGGGTCGGCGTTGTCTTATTCGCTAAATCTCCTTAAATCCGTACAATTCCTTGACACACGCATATACACACACAAACACAGAGAGACAGACACATACACGCACACAAACCAACCCCCACACACACATGTCCCCCCTATTCAAGAAAAGATGTAAGTCAATTATGTAAATATGTGTTTGATTCTAAACACTGTGCTACAGTCACAACATCCACACGATTATCCCTTGGCTTTTGAATACATTTTGAATGTGAATCATATGTGGGTGCTGTGCATCCCGTAGAGAAAAGAATCGTGTCCGACAAAAAAATAGAAGGAGGCGAGCTAAATTAGAACTTGTGACATAAGGTCTGATTAATTTCCAGCGCCCCTGGGTTACACAGGTAAAACAATTACACCTGTAAACTATTTTTAAAGGAACCCTGAACACTATGTTCTTCTTTTTATTATCCTTTAGATTCTAATGAAGCCAGTAGGCTGGCCAAACTCACAGGCACTGGGAAGGAAACTGACGTGGGCCGTGTGTGTGTGTGTGTGTGTGTGTGTGTGTGTGTGTGTGTGTGTGTGTGTGTGTGTGTGGTGCCAATGTGCATATGTTTGTTAATGTGTTTGCCTACCATGAGCACATGTCTTACATTCACTTCCAGGAAAAAGCCTTAAAGGTATGCTTAGGTATGTGCGTGTGTGTGTGTGTGTGTGTGTGTGTGTGTGTGTGTGTGTGTACATGTTTATTTATGACACGTGGGGGTGGGAAAACTTAAATGTGTTCCAAAAGTGGAGAAAAACAGAAAGAGAGAGAGAGAGAGAGAGAAGGAGAGAGAGAGAGAGAGAGAGAGAGAGAGAGAGAGAGAGAGAGAGAGAGAGAGAGAGAGACAGTGAGAGAGAGAGAGAGAGAGAGAAAGAGAGAGAGAGACAGTGAGAGAGAGAGAGAGAGAAAGAGGGGGTGCGTTCTTTTGCCGTGGGAGGAATGAAAATATCCCAACGTGCAAGGTCCTTATAATTACTTGGATTCAATTAAGGTCCTTTTGAGCAGGTAGCTTAATAAGCTTTCTGCCTCTTCTCTCCACCGTTCCGCTATAATGAGTGTCACTCAGAGTCGGCACCAGATAATGCTCTTGGCCTGGGGGTCCTCCATTACTCTCTCTCTCTCTCTCTCTCTCTCTCTCTCTCTCTCTCTCTCTCTCTCTCTCTCTCTCTCTCTCTAGCTCTCTGAGGCGGCAGCTTGGTAGATTCACGCCTGTTTGGTCAACACTTCTTCGCCCACAGTTCTGGCATGTGTGTTCATGTGCGTGCATGTTTGTGTGTGTGTGTGTGTGTGTGTGTTGTAACAGACTGAAACGCTGATCTGTTGCATGTGTGTTCTGCTGTGCTCAAAATGAAGCTCCTCGCAAACTTAATGTCCCTTCCCGCGAGTAGCCCGAATGCTAATTATCGTCGCGTACGCACGGCGCGGTCGCGAAAGGCCAATTAACATGTTAAAACTGGTGCACCCCGTATCGCTTTTTAACAACGTTCAGATGCGTCAGTCATAGGAGAAATAAGAGGAATGTGAAAAAGCCTCCAGAGTAACCAGAGAAACCACACGCGCAATAAGCAACTCTGCGGAAAAAAAAAACACCCAATCCAGCCCCCTGAGCGAGACAGGACACGACGGATAAAAAAAAATAAAAAAGACGACATTTCAAATTCTGTTTACTTTCAAGTGAACGGAATTCGCTTTGAGTCGTTCGGCTTTGATGCGACACGTATCTAAATCTCAAATGTCAAGCATCGCCGATAATTAGTCCTCTCTCTGGTCGACGGGCCCCTGGTTACTTTACCCCCCTATAGCAGGGGGCTCCCGTGGGGTTTGTCGCTGTGTGACGGCCGGTACGGGGGTTGCGGGGATATCATTATGGCCGTGGAGTCATGGGCGCCGGTGGTCTGACGCAGGTGGTACCGAGCCAGACACACACGACCGCTGTGAGGCATGCGCGGCTCGGCGCGGAGGGGAGGGCCGGGGGATTCGCTGCGTGGTGCGTGATGTCTGTGAGCGAGTGTGTGTGAACAACGCACCGAGACTGTATCCCAGCGTGAGAAAATCAATGAGACCAATGTAGCAGAGGCCTGGCTTATCCGCAGCGTTTGTACACACGCACGTGGAGACACTTAGACACACAGAGATTAGGCCCCGTACGCCCGTGTGCACTTATACACTTGCCGGCGCTCCCCACCCCCCAACGGCAATGAGATCTCGACGTCATATCTTATAAAGTTGAATGTTAAATGCGGAATGTATAATTAATCTAGTGTTGAATGCTAAAAAATACACATAAAGGCTCCCATAAACACCAACGGTACGGAACTTTTGGATGTTTAGTGTGAGGGATATGCGCAATAGTACAATTACTGTGAACAGACTTTATCGAAATTATCAGTTTCATGAATACAACGATTTGCTGGTGATTGAAGTACAGTGGGAGGATTCTGTTTATGAAGAGTTTGAGGTACGTTCCCCATCACAACAGGTCACAAATTGTGCTGCTGTGATTGTACATTGTTGCATTTCCCCCTCAGTTTATCTAGAGTCTTTCTCGCTCTTCCTCTCTCTCTGTCTATCGTTTTCTCGTATAAATCCAAAACACACAGACGATTTCTAGCCCTCTCATCCATTCAAACATAGTCTTTTCTCACAAATTGTGCATGTACGCCCACATGCTCTCTCTCTCTCTCTCACGCTTGCCTGCACAGCTCTCCACATCCTCCTCCGTCCTCTCTCACTGTCTCTCTCTCTGCGTCCCTTCCTTTCTCTCCCCCCCCCCCCCCCCCCCCATCTCTGTCTCTCTCTCAGCACACTGTCTAGAATATTGATGTGCTCTTTAAGAGGCCTGCTCTCTGTATGTGTCACATTCCATCCATCCACCGACCATTTTCCTTACAGCACACATCAGTTAAGCGCGAGAGCAATTCACAGTCGTTCGTCCCTTCATTGGGGGGAGGGGGGGGGGGGGGGGTTTTGTACGGCATCAGCTAACAAGTCCGGATACCATTCCTCCGCATCTGCGTTTCATCATTCCCGCATTATAATGAGGACGGTGTGTGCCGTGCCGCTGTTTGTCAGATTGCATCGTCCCGCGTCATTAATAAATATTCTGCGTTACATCCTTGAGTAGAAAGTAGTATTCTTTATCTCTCCTCCTTTATTAAAGGGATGGATGAGGGGAAGTTGGGGGTGGGGGGGGGGGGGGTGGTGGGGGGGGGGGGGGGGACAGGGAGACTCCGTTTCGGATTCCTGCCGCTTTAATCTGCACCACAGGAGGCAATATCCAGAGGCCTCTGTGTGTGTTACTGTGTGCGTCTGTGAGAATGTGTGTGTGTGTGTCTGTGTGTGTGTGTGTGTGTGTGTGTCTGTGCCCCAACACAGAAAGGGAACATCATGCGCGGCTGGTGTACGGGTGTGCGCCGTGGACACACCCACTCTGCGCCCCACAGCCCGAGGTAGATTTTCCCGGGCGCGTGCGGCAATTAGTGTTACACTAATTAGAGAGGCTTTTATGTGTGGAGGGCCAAGGACGGGCCCCCGTAGCTCTGGTTTCAAACCCAACGACGAGAGAGAGAGAGAGAGAGAGAGAGAGGGCAGAAAACCCGAAAACACATCAGTCATCTCGGGCCACCGAGTGATGCTGACGTTACGTCGCTCCCCGCCGTCCAAAGGCGGATTAGCCGCCTAGATAAGAGCGGAGCCAGCCAATAAAGCTTTGTGGGGGTCTCTCTTTAGACTGAGACCGACATATGAAAGGAAACAACATAATGACCGGGAACCATTTGAACACAGTTGATGGATAGTGCCGTCCGTGCATGTGTAGCCATCTTCTAATGTGTCCCTCTTTTGAAAAGAAACATCAAAAGCTATCTCTGGCCTTACTCTCGTCCCGACCTCATCCACGCCTTCCGTCTTTGTTAGTCAGGGCGGATAATGATACGACGCAGGTGAAGGCGTTGAATTGATATGAATAGAACATGAGCATTAACATGTACGTCTGCACACGACGCACGATAAAAACAAAATGTGCACCGGTAAACCCTGTTCTCCCACATGTTTTCTCCTCTCTCTTTTATCTGATGTTATCGGGTAGACCAACCCAGGTTCCTCACCCATTCTGTTGTACTCCT
>NC_140276.1:7547774-7552774 GCF_964030765.1 Micromesistius poutassou
AGCTTCACCCCGGTCCCATTATCAAGTCCCCTTTTTGGGAATAAAATATAGGCTTGTTCCTAGTACACACACACACACACACACACACACACACACACACACACACACACACACACTGTTATGCATTGGCGTTGTTTAAAATGTATTCCTGCAGTGGAGTGGAACAACTCATCACAGGTTCGTAAATGGAAGAAGTCACCAGGACTGTTCACCATAGGACAGGAAAAGCCTCCTCATCAGCCATCATTAGCTCTCTCTCTCTCTCTCGCTCTCTCGCCCTCTCTCCTTGGAACCCTCACAGCCTCCTCATCAGGCATCGTAAGCTCTCTCTCTCTCTCTCTCTCTCTCTCTCTCTCTCTCTCGCTTTCTCTCCCTCTCTCTCTCTTCAGCCCGCTCGTTTCTAAGGCTGTTGACCTTTACCAAGTACATTCACAAAGTCTGCATGTGCGCAGCACGTGGGCTAGGGGACGGGAAGAGAGGACACGAGGAGAGGAGAGGAGGAGTGAAAAAGGAGGAGAGAGGAGAGGAGTGGAGAGGAGAGGAGGCGGAGAGGGGAGGAGGAGGGGGAGGAGAAGAGACAAAACAATTAGAACAGAGGATAGGACGGCGGGTGACAAGAGAACAGAGCAAAGGAGAACGGAACCGATTTGACGAGAGGAGAAAAAGAAGAGTGCAGAAGAAATGAGGAGCAAAGTGAAGAGGACAGAGGACGAAAGACGAGTGTGCGCGCGCTGTGGGTGACAACACATGCACCCTCACCAACTCACACAGCGCCACCGACAGCTTCTCATAAGCAGCCATGCGCGGCACGTGCACTGTACCGCCCCGCTGTCCGTTCTGCTCTCTCTCTGCCCTATCTCTCCTCCTCCCTCCGCGCTTTAGGCTCCCTCTGACTGCCAAAAACACATTCATTAAAAACACACATAAGCCTGTGAGTGTGTGGGTTGGATCACACTCAACTAGGAACACACAACTACACACACACACACACACACACACACACACAGATAGACACACACACACAAACACACACATACATACACCCACTGAAGGATCGACACAGAGACACACACACAGACACACACACAAACACACAAGTAATACACAAACAAGTGATGAACACACATAAATACACCTTAATGTACACACGCACGCACGCACGCACGCACACACGCACACACACACACACACACACACACACACACACACAGAGTCGCGGGAGTGGCCCCACTGTTCACAGGCAGCGGCGGCGGGCGTAGTCATTATACGGGAGCAGTGTGGCGCACGCCGCCGCCGCCGCCACTCGCACCCAGCTAGCCGCTAACAGCCACCAGGCCGCGGCTGCCGCGCACATGCATCATTGATCAGTGTGACAGCAAGATGACTGCCAGAGGTAATGGAACAGCACTGCTGTAGGCAGGGGGGCTGAGGGTGTGTGGGTGGGGAGGGGGTGGTGGTGAGGGTGGGGGGAGGGAGTGGGGGGAGGGAGGGGGGGGGGGGGGACAACAACAACAACACACACCCTCTCTGCCTCCCCGCAGACACATAGGCGAGGAGAGAGCCTTGGTCGGCTGGAGTGGCAGTGGCGGAGCGATGGACGGAGGTGGAGGAGGTGGGGGTGGAGACGGGTGTTGAATGAGAGCGAGAGAAGGTGGGGGAGGGGGGGGGGGGGAGGGGGGGGGGAGGGGGAGGGAAGGGGGTGCTCAGCTGTAACCGGAGGAGGCACTTATTAATGTAGATATTGCAGGTTTGGCGGTTTTTCGCCGACGTGGAGTGAATTCAAAAGGACCTGAGACGGCGTCGGCACGGCGACACAGCGGGGGGGGGGGGGGACCCGAAGCGGACTACAGCTGGAAAGGCGACTTTGACAGCGTAACACAGCTGCGGTACAATACAGCTGCCACACACTGTAGCGCTACGGTGCAATACAGCTGCACGGTACAGTACGGCTACAGTACAGCTAGTACAATACTGGTGTCTGTCTTCACGGCACATCACGGCTTTAACAGTACACTACAGCTACACAGTACAATAGAGACATAGTACTATAGAGCTACACAGTACAATAGAGACATAGTACTACAGAGCTACACAGTACAATAGAGACATAGTACTACAGAGCTACACAGTACAATATAGACATAGTACTATAGAGCTACACAGTACAATAGAGACATAGTACTATAGAGTGATACAGTACAATAGAGTCATAGTACTATAGAGCGATAAATTACAATATGGCTGAACAGTACACTACGGTTATACAGTGCAATAGAGATATAGTACAATACAGCCATACAGGGAAAAACAGCTATACAGTAAGATACAGCTATATGGTACAATACGGCTATACACTACAATACATCTACATTATGCAATGCCTTGTTTGGGGGTCTGGGGCATTTAATAGTGTTGGCTGTTCAAACCGTGATCGAACTGTGAGATTATTCTCACTGGGGAGTTTAAAGGGATTATTTGCTGTGGGAATTGTTGTTGATGATGTTGTGTTTGTTGTTGTTGTTGTTGTTGTTGTTGTTGCCACCGTTGCTGGTTGTCAGGTGTGGCACTGCTGCGCTCCGTAGATTAGGGAGGGGGAGAGTTAATTTACTGCGGGCCACAACACTTGAGGATTAGATCTCACGCTGGCACTGGAAATGTGCTGGAGGAGAAGAGCAAGGGAGCGAGAGACACAGAGATAGAATGAACGAGAGAGCGAGAGACAGAGATAGAATGAACGAGAGAGCGAGAGACACATATATACACAGAGAGAGTGGATGAGTGAGAGAGAGAAATATACAGAGAGAGAGCAGATGAGCGAGAGACGCAGAGATAGAATGAACGAGAGAGTGATAGACACATATACACAGAGAGAGAGAGGATGAGTGAGAGACAGAGAAATATACAGAGAGAGAGCAGATGAGCGAGAGACACAGAGATAGAATGAACGAGAGAGCGAGAGACAGATATATACACAGAGAGAGAGTGGATGAGTGAGGCCCTGTCCACACTAACCCGGGTAAATCTACAATCGCATGAATATTTATCCGTTTAGCCCTTCCGTCCACATTAGAACGGCGAATTCCGACACTGAAAACGATGCTTTTGAAAAACGATCGCTGAGGTGGACAAATGTGAAAACTCTGGGTTTGCGTTGTTGTGTGGTCAGGGGTAGACGGGGGCTTTCAGAGACGATGACGTTCGGTTGCCATGACGCTGTCACACGCTTGCGCTCGAGACCGAGACGCTCATCAAAAATGGCAGGTGAAATGGAAATGATGATTTCTCTGTGCACTGTACTTAATGTATCTTCAGTTACAACTGGGCATACTGTCTCATACATATTCGTCACTCCAACGCCCAAGGTGAGCGCTGTACTTTCTGTACTTAAGCGATGGGAAAAAAAAACAACAACTTGCCTTTGTGCTATTGGTTTGAGCCATATTTTTGCTTGTGAGTGAAAATGATAAGCCAGCTGATCAACTGCCCGTCATATAAACAGAGAGGCGTGGCGGGAGTCACGTTACCATGACGACAACTGTTTGTCGAAATAATTTCAGTGTGGAACGTGGACGCAGAACACTCCGTAAACGATATGAAAACGATAAGTGTGGACGGAGATCGTTTTCAATGCGAATGTGCGTTTTTATATTTACCCAGGTTAGTGTGGACAGGGCCTGAGAGACACCGAGAAATATACAGAGAGAGAGAGAGAGAGAGCAGATGAGCGAGAGACACAGAGATGGAAAAGACAAGAGAGCGAGAGACACAGAGACGCATATACAGATAGAGAGAATGAGCGAGAGACAGAGATAGAATGAACAAGAGAGAGACAGAGATAAATACAGAGAGAGCGAATAGGCGAGAGACACAGAGATAGAATGAACGAGAGAGAGAGATAGAGAGAGAGAGAGAGTGTGGGAGGAGATAAAGGGCACCTGTGCCTCTGTTTTTCTATCTATCTTCAGATAATTGCAAACGCACACGGGCGCGGTTGCCTGATTTGTTTGTGCGCCGGTTGCTGCAGTTTTTCCGGGGATAGTGAGTAAAAATGCGCTTCTCCCGACAAACATTCATGAAAAACGGGATATGGATCAAAACTCCGGCGTCCGGAACGCCTTGAACACGGAGGAGGAGAAATAGAAGGTGCGGTCGTGTTATCGCGTCTCTGTCCAAGGCCTCATGTACTCAGAGATGAAATAAGATAATGCATGTCATTCATAACCATGTCCTGAGTGCTGGTCATCAGGCAGGCCCTTCCTCCTATTGGTGCGGCCACAGTTTCGCACGCAGTTCATGTCGCACGCCGCCGGGTGTGTGTGTGGCGGCTGGCTCCTGGATTAATAATGGTGTTGGCCCAGGGTTTTACATGGTGCGAGAGATGGGCGGCCGAGGACACAATGGCAAAGATTGACCGTGGATAGACTGCTTTATCGACGGCCATTACAGATGCAGTGAGACTACAGTCCGTTGAAAATGATTTATCAATATACTGGTCGGCCTTCGAGGGAAAAAACACACACACACACACACACACACTACACACACACACACACACACACACACACACACATTTCTAATCACATGGTAAAGCGGCAACTATATTCTGCCTATACACAACCACAAACAATTGGCTGCTATGCACAGCAGCAAAAACTTCTGGAAGCCTCCGTCGTTCCATTTAGTGAGGGATTTAGCAGATACAGTATGAGCAGTGGATCTGCATGGCTCAGGGGGCCTCCAGCTACAGCCAGACTTCTGACAGCAGGAAGGAAGGCAGCAAGGAGAGAGAGAGAGAGACACAGATCCACAGGGAGGAGAGAGAGAAAGAAGGAGAGAGAGAGAGACACGGATCCACAGGGAGGAGAGAGAGAAAGAAGGAGAGAGAGAGAGACACGGATCCACAGGGAGGAGAGAGAGAGACACAGATCCAGAGGGAGGAGAGAGAGAAAGAAAGAGAGAGAGAGAGACACGGATCCACAGGGAGGAGAGAGAGAAAGAAG
>NC_140276.1:7557774-7565274 GCF_964030765.1 Micromesistius poutassou
TTTTGTTTTTTAAGTGATGTAAATTACTTCTGTACTATATTTTAGACAACTCTTTATAAGAAGATATGGCAAAAGACGAAAGAAGCAGATTGCAGGGTTATGAAACTTGCATATGATATAATTTATTCCTCTATTGCTGTATTGATTTAATCAACATAATTCATCATCGGTATAGTTCTCCCGGCAAAACCAACGATTTCTAAAACTAAGCTCTAAAATAATGTTAAAGTCAAGATGATTATAAACACAGACACACCCAGCATATTTAGATGAGGAATCATCCAATAATTAAGCATTAATGTATTATAAATCAAATAAAAATCGCTTCAACCGTGAATCTAGATGCAGCGCAGGGATTATTAGGATCATGTTTAGTCCATGCCATTCCTCTATTTTCATAGAATCTATTTTGCTGTTGGTATTTTTCCTAGTTCAAGAAATACTTGATGAGTCGTGTTGAGATAACTGTAAGCCTAGGGGGTTATTCAGAGACGCCGTGTTTTGATTGCACATTTCATTGTTGTTATTATTAGTTTATTCAATTTTGTGGTATATTTCTAGTTTATTTCCGCTGTTATTTTAATGTTGTGTTTAATGTTGTCATTTAACAAATGCTTTGATCCAAATCACCTCACAGGGCACGATGACCCTTAGAAAGTGGAGGACATTGGAAATCAAACCCATGGACCATATTTTACGCCATATTTAGTTGTGGGTGAATTCCCACCGAAAACTATTACTATTAGTCTTCTGTTATGAATAGCTTACAGTTTGAGCTCCTACTCAGTTTGCCAACAACCAGACCAAACAGACAACTACTGCTGTGTCTCGTTGGTAACCATGATAGATTACTTTGGTTTCCCTTAACCCTGCTAATACCACATTGATAAGGATTCTGATGACTATACCCACAACCCTATGTGATGGTCAATGTGCTTATAGGTCCTGGGACTTGGCTATGAAATCACGCCACTATACTATGACTTTCTTCCAAGTTAATCTCTTTCTTTAATTCTTTTTTGTTTTGCAAGATTGAATGTCAGTAAAATGCCTCAAATAGTGATTGTGTTATTAACAAACACAGATTTGTGACAAGCCGATAGAAGAAATAACAATATGTATAATAATAAAATGACACAAACAAAGGGTTGATAATACATCATAAATACTGCACAGTAGGTTTGAAATAATGTAAAATATGTAAAAAATGGTTGATTGATTTCTGTTACACAAGAGAAACTACGAATGGTAAATCAAACCAAATTGAGTTTAAGGGCTACCTCTGAGATTGATTTGCTATGTATCTAAATCAAAGTCCCCAATGCCAAGCTCCAACACTGTGTCGAGAGAAGTACTCGATGTAAGAGCTATTTAAGAGCCATTCAAGTAAAACGAGAGAAATAATTCTCCCTCTCTTGTTCAAGTCTAACTTTCATTGTCCTGAATTTCAACTCATTTCCCTTGGCCATTGCAAAACAAACAACACCATTGAGCTATGACATTACAGAGTGAAAAATAAATCTATATTTACTAAATATCTTTTTCCGCAGGGTAGAAATGCATAATCTGGAGTTGTCAAAATATAAAGGCTGTGTGCGAACATGCCGCTGAAGTATGATTTGAGCGTGATATCTTGATTGCAGGGCATTGCTCATTCGGGCGCGAGTCTGCGTCAGAATCCTGTTACTGTTGCCATAGAGACGAACCGCATTCATAAACGATTTTCCCTCGCGCCTTCGATTCAACAACTGACAATAGCGTTCCATTTAACACAGTCGAGAGTCGAGCAAAATGAAAGAAAATTCTTCAATTATGATAATCTAGTGAACGGTGCATCATTAGTAATTCAACGCCAACACAGAGACTGGACTCCTCGGAAGCTTGGAATAATAGAAGAAAAGAATATAAAAAGAAAACGAAAAAAAAAGGAATAATTTATTTTGGCAGTGTCAGCAACAATATCATCAAGATTACAGATACAATCCTTATCTGTCCTCTGTCTCTCCTTAAACGCCCTGTCTGTTATCATAATGGCTGCTCTTCATATCTGATGGCTGACGGCTGTGCGGTGCCTCATAACAAGCAAGCTCCAACAGCAGGCTACGTATGGGGGGTTCTAAACAAATTAACGAGACCATCCACAACCCACTCTGCCAAAGCACAAGGAGGTGAGGGAGCTGGCGTGGGGGGGGGGGGGGCGGAGATGCGGCTGTAGAAAGGGAAAAGGACACTGCGTCTTTTAGCTCGGCACAACAGGGAGCCGGAGATGCTAACACTTAGCGGCACATTATCTATCCAATCAGCCGCCGTTCCGTTGTTGTGTTAATTGGAAAGCTTAATCTGTGAACTAATATCACCGCTTCGTTATTGGCCACGTTAGCTCTCTCCGAATGAACCAACAAGTCGCATTAGTAACGAGGTGATCCAGGCTAATTCAACAGCCGTACGGTGTTTGATACAATATTAGGTGTTGGGAAGCCGGTGTGTATACCATTGCACAGCATGACAGCCGATGTCCCCGGAAGTATTTCATTGGTCCATTCAGACACCTTGAAAATTACTAATGATATATAATCAGTATAAGTGATAATTATACAGCAAGGACAGACTCTTATTGACTAAACGCTATAAGGACAATACTTAGTTGAACGCACACTGTGGCTAGAGCTTCTGAGACTGAGTGCGAGTGGAGGTAATTAATGGGTGATAAAAGCGTGAGGTGAAAGGAACACACACTTCATGAGGCTGATGATCACAGAAAGATGAGGTTACACGATGCAGCATGTGGCCCGGGCTTTTGTCCATGTTCAGACCACATGATTAATTGAAGCGAGCGAAAGATTAAACCACAGAACACGTTAATCGTGGCTCACCCCAAAGATGTAGAGCTCCCCTTACCCGACACCACTCATTATGTCCATAACCATCTCTGTCATCCTCTTTGAATGTATTCTGATTTACGTGAGATCCCATCGCCTATGCATACAAAACCATACCGCTCTGCATGGTTGCCACGGTGACGTCAATATGGAGATCAATCATTGCCAAAGTAGGAGCAGAGCATGACACCAATTAAGAGGTGATGTCTTCTCCAAGTCATCATTCACGGTCTTTACTAACACACTAATTACCAGGGCTGGAACATTAATGGAATAGCATAGTTCAGCCTGGGAATTAATCTGCATGGATTTAGGTGAGTGAGTGTGTGTGTGTGTGTGTGTGTGTGTGTGTGTGTGTGTGTGTGTGTGTGTGTGTGTGTGTGTGTGTGTGTGTCAGGTGTGTAATGATCATGTTTGATCTGTGTGTGCATGTTTGATGTGTGCTTGTGTGTGAGATTGTGAGCCAATGTGTGGGTGTGTGTGTGTGTGTATGTTTGATGTGAGCGCATGTGTGTCTGCGTGTGTGTTTGATGTGAGAGTGTGGCTGCCCATGTGTGTCTGTGTGTGTGTGTGTGTGTGTGTGTGTGTGTGTGTGTGTGTGTGTGTTGTGTTTGTTTGCGTGATTAATGTGAACCCCTGAGTGCCTTGTATGACCTTGAACACCACCACAGGAGGGTTGTGGTGAAGGGTTGTGGGGCTGCACGTGGGGGGTGGGTGGGGGGGTGGGGTGCACCAGCTTGGCAGAGGGGGGCGATGGGGTGTGGCACAGAGAGGGGGGGGGGGGGGGGGGGGGGGGGAGAGAGGGTAGCCAGGTGTGAAGATGTGCGAAGATGCATATGAAGGTCGAGGAGGAAACTGGAAGGTTTATGTAATCAGAAGGAATCGATGAATACACTCCTTTTGCTTCTTGACCCTGCACAAACTCGTCTGACGAATCCAAATCCAGCTGAATTACCCCCAGAATCCACTTTCTAACTCTCAAAGAGCTGTGGTAATTCCATAAGGGGAAGGTGAAAATATAACACAATTTCCTGTGAAATTGGAGTGCTCAGAAAGGTGTGTGGGTAATATAAAGTCGAGATTTTATAAGGTTACAAAGAGGCCTATTCCCAAAAAGATATTCAATATACAAGCTGAACCCCTGAATAGAATACATAAATGGTCCTGTAAGATAGGCACTTATACTGTAATAGTTTCCCATGGACTGCAGTATTTTTTTCTCAAAACTGATTAACAAGTACCTCTGTTAGTTAACATGTTAACATGCTTAACAATGCAGCCGTGTGTTTTTAATGCCAAATTATAGATATAAAAGATGACAAGAAGACAAAGAACTGCTTGAATAAGAAACCTAAGGACAAAAAAGCCCAAGGCAGAACAGTGTGAAATACTTGGACGGAAAAGGAGAATTTACATGACAACTGAAAGAGCACAATAGAAGATAAAATATGTAAGAATAAGAGCCATAACATGACAGGGGAAATGGTTGTAAAAAGGCAGGAAATAAGAATTCAAGGTGATGATGAATCATCCCTGTGTGTGTGTGTGTGTGTGTGTGTGTGTGTGTGTGTGTGTGTGTGTGTGTGTGTGTGTGTGTATGTGTGTGTGTTGGTGACATGTGTCTGTGTGTGTGTGTGTGTGTGTGTGTGTGTGTGTGTGTGTGTGTGTGTGTGTATGTGTGTGTGTTGGTGACGTGTGTCTTGTGTGTGTGTGTGTGTGTGTGTGTGTGTGTGTGTGTGTGTGTGTTCATGTATGTGTTAAACAATAACACAAAGATAATATTCATTATTATTGCCTTAGAACAAGCAATCAAACAAGCTATTCCTGTTTATTCCACAGGAAATCTGAATTGGAATACATCATTAAATAACAAATCAACTGATGGACCAGTGGACCAGATGCACAACAGCGCCATCTCCTCCTAATTGACAATGTTTTCCCGCATTACTTTCATGCGTCCCATTTACACCGCGCATGCATTCTATGATTGACACCACCGCCTCGCATCCCTCCACCACCCTTCAAAGAGCCCTCCAGTCGCCCTGCAGCCATCCCCGCAACAAAGAACACAACAAATAACACATCCACAGATCAACTTCTAGCATTTTCCACGTGTGTGTTCGGCGGTGAGGCGTTGGGGCACTGACACCACCACCACAACAACATTGGTGAAATGAAGTGAAATGAACTTTACATTTATATAGCGCTTTTTCAAGTCACCCAAAGTGCTGTACAGTGGAGGGGGGACCTCACTAACCACCACTAATGTGTAGCACCCACTTGGGTGATGCACGGCAGCCCATCGGCGGCAGAACACTCACCAGCTTGAGGTGGAGAGTGAGGGGATTAATGAGTCAGCCAATTATACAGGGGGATGATTAGTAGGGATCGACCGATATGGATTTCTTAGGGCTGATACAGATCTTTTTTTAATCAGCTTTAGCCGATGACCGATACGCCCGATACCGATTTTCTTGAGGCGATATTTGGCGCCGATACTGCTTTGGCTCCCTCAATTTACATCATAAAGATGACACAATGATGAGAACAAATGTAACAGTCTAAAAGAACAGTGTAACAGTGTAAAAGTCTCAGTGGACATCGGTGGGGGGGCGGGGGGGGGGCGGTGGGGGTGGAGGGATAGAGGGTAGGTTGGACGGCGGTGGGGGGGGGGGGGGTACTCACCGATGACGTAGGTGAGCAGCAGAGCCAGCGTGAGGGTGAGCAGCGAGGCGGACAGCGCGGTGCACTTCCAGTTGCAGCAGCGGTGCGGCTTGTTGAAGGTGAACAGAGGCCGCGTGACGCTGCCGCGCGGGAGGGGCCGCGGCGGCGGCGAGTACACCGTGCCGGACGTCAGCGGGTAGCCCTGGCCCGCCCCCGAGAGCAGGGCCGACGAACCGGAGCCCTGCTTGAACAGGAAGTGCCTGTCGGGGAGAGGAAAAAAAAGTTTGAATGAGTTTGTATGAGTTAGGGGTCAGTGGTTAAGTGTCTGTCCGTCTATCTATCAGTCTATCTCTTTATCCATCTATCTCTTTATCTATCTATACCTATATATATATATATATATATATATATATATATACGTATACATTGATATCATGCCTCTATCCGTACAGCTATCTATCTCTCTGCTCTGTAGGTTATCCAGCAGGCTGGCCGCTCCCGAAACACCTGTGTTGACAATAGCCTAGCACAGCACATACTTCACAGAGCGGAAAACCCCGCTGCCTTCCCCTCTCTCCCCCCTCTCCCCCCCTCTCCCCCCACCTCTCCCACCTCCCCCGCCATCCACTATCTCAGGTAACCGATACGCTATTGATCCTGCTTATGCAAATCCATGTTCCGGCTTTGACAGCGTCTGACTGAAATTAATTTAAAAGGGCCCCTACAGGGGAGGCCGGCGTTTTTTTTTTTTTCCAAGCGAAAAAAGGACCTCTGCTGCTATTTTTCAAGTGCTGCAGCTGTCAGGCGGCAGCGCGCCTCAGGACTCCATACATCACAGCGGCAGACAGCCCTCCACCGCCGAGCCATTAGATACAGGTCTATTCTACCCTAACCCTAACCTGTCAGAGCTGCCTACACTCAACTGCAGCGCAGCCCGGGCCCCCGACTATGGGTACTGGGAAGACAGCACTTATTTTTGGGTACATTCAGGAATAAATCTTTCAGTTGTCGGTGGCGCAGAGGAGCTCAATGCCCAAAACATTGCGTTTTTTTTTTTTTTTTTTGTCTTCCAAAAGAAGGAGAAAAGTAAGTGAAAAAAAAAAAAACAGGTCCTCCTCAAAAAAAAAAAAAGGCAGAGTCGGTATCAAAAGGTGTTACGGCGCGGGAAGTAAAAGGGCGGCGAACGTTACGACAGCACTAAGCGTGTTTTCAGCGGCTCCCAGATCTAATTATGTTGCACGTTGAGTGCCTGGCAGGTCAGCACAACAGACATGTAAACAACACAACCGCATCCTGCATTAATGCATTTACTCCCAGACAAACAGCCCTGCGCCGCCGCCGCCGCCACCGCCGCCACCGCAGACGGGCTGTAGTCGACTCAGGCATCGCGGGATGGGAGAGCTCTGCTTAGGCTCGCCAGCACGTCGTTATTATGAGCGTAACCCAACCCGTATGCAGTAAACACAAAGGACTGACTCACTGGGCCAGGCAGTCCTTGAACAAAATAGAACGCCGTATCGCCGCAGATGTGATGCGGAGATTAACGACACAAAAAAGTGGGGAAAGCTACGGTACAGAACCATTTTGTTTTCCTTTGTGTTTAGCGACAAGCAGCACAGCGACGGAAGATAATGTGTGACACACAGAGAAACGTCGGGTGTCTTTATGGAACGTGACGTGTTATTGTTACCGGACATAGTACCGCACGCACGCACGCAGACACGGGACACAGACCCGCGTAAACAAATAAGATACACACACACACGCACCAAACACACCCACCCCAATGCACACACACACACAGACACACACACACATCAAATGTTAAGTGGAAATGTAAAAAAGATTGTGTTCTGAGGGGTCCACCCTGGGTTACAGAAACTCGGCTTATTATTCCCTTTCACTTTTTCAACACCAAACCAGACTTCCTTAGGACTGGGCTGCGCTGGAAGGGACA
>NC_140276.1:7567774-7575274 GCF_964030765.1 Micromesistius poutassou
AGTGAAAGACCCCGGTCAAATATATTGAACATCTATATCTGCAGCCCACCACTTACAAGCCACTGACCTCTCCAGGAACACAGACGATACGCGGGCGAAAGGGAAATCTATGGACACTTCAAACAATCGTAATCTCCGCCGACACAACGTCAATACGCTTCAGTATGGATATATCAAATGAGCGACAACGAAACAAGATGCAGACTTGACGCGCCAGGGAGGGGGAGACAATGTCAAATGCGTATGCACCGACACGCAACGCCGCCATCGCCATTGCATTTAGGATCCGCAACACCGCGCATTGGTGATGAAGCAGGATAGAGAGAGAGAGAGACATAGATAGAGAGAGAGAGAGACATAGAGAGAGAGAGAGAGAGAGAGAGAGAGAGAGAGAGAGAGATAGATAGATAGATAGATAGATAGATAGATAGATAGATAGATAGATAGATAGATAGATAGATAGATAGATAGATAGATAGATAGATAGATAGATAGATAGATATAGCTAGATAGATATAGCTAGATAGATAGATGCTGTAGATAATGTAGATAGATGGATGGATATATATATAGATAGATAGATAGATAGATAGATATGAGACGACCAAAACAATATCCTGAGTTTAAGATCTCAATTTCAGGATATTGCCCAATATCCCAAGATAGCGAACCAATCAAATTGCGGCATCTTAGGAGGTTCACGTGTAGTATACTAAAGATATATACATCAATAGATGTATCCATCTGATCTTCCCTAAGACAAAAAAAACAAAGCTTGCAAATCATATTACGGCAAAAGTACTCTCGCAACTTAGTCACATACATACAATGGACTTCTGACAAGTCTTTAGCGTTGATTTTTGCATCTTGCGGGTGATTAATTTAAACTGTCATTGACTGTAATTCTATTCTTCCTCTCCCTTAAATGAGTGAAGATCTAATTATGGCCTGATTCATATCTTATTAAAAACCTTTTCTACAGGCTTGGCAGGCCGCCCATCTCACCCTTTGCTCATTTTAAACGCTGCTTCTACGACCCTTACAAATTCTCATTAACGGCAGCCGGCAAGTTCTGGTGAGGACAGCCTGCTTTCCCTCTGAAGAAAAGAAAATGGAAGGAAAAACATTAAATTAATCTTCCAATCAAATGTTATTACTGTAAGGTGCCAACTTTATCCTGGCGGCACAAAACATCTGTGCCGTCAACTTTCTTGCTCTGCAAATTTTTTTATCGCAGTGTTTCCAAATTGTGGTTTATGAAAGAGAGATTTTGGAAGTCATTCTTTCGTCATTCTATCAATGATTACATTTACATTTACATTTAGGGCATTTAGCAGACGTTTTTATCCAAAGTGACTTACAATAAGTACATTTGTCATAAGAAGTGAAACAATATATCGCCGTCTGTACAGTAAAGACTTTCATAGAACCAAGTGCAGGTACTAACAATCGCCAGGCCGACCCCATTCCCCGTATACCGCAGTGATAGCTAGCTACTGATTAGGCAACAAGATTTGGTTAATATCGTTATTTTGACTATTTTTATCTTTAGACTTGTGTTTAAAGTGCAAAAGACTAGATGAAAATTTCACAAAATATTAGATAAAAAGAACACTCTAACTAGTGGAGTCATTAAGACTCACATTTGACTCCTCTAAAGATAGCCTTCATTTTTATTCCTCTTTCTTCCTCCAGCAACACATTTCCATGCTAACAAGCCCTCTAATCAAACATTAATTGCTTGTATCACAATGTATACATCCAGTCCTTTCACAGCTTGTTTTAAAACTACCCCGTACACAGATAGTGTAGACTGATATCCAAGACACATCCCATATTAAGATCTCTATTCTCACCTGGAAAAGTCCCCATAAAACCTCAACAAAAATACAAAAAAAGGCATCCTTGAAAAAAAAAAAATATATATATATATTTCAGCGACACAACCACAACTTATTTGTCGCACCTGCGCCGGATTTAGCTTTTTGAAGGATGATCGTGTTTCCCCCCCACCGCCACCCGCCACCCGTCTCACCTGGTTTCCAGGGGGATGTTGCTGTTGAGCACCCAGCTGTTGTGGAGCTGCGCCGGGTCCGTGTTGGTGCCGCTCTCGGTGCCCGGCTGGCTGCCCTGGTGGCTGCTCGGGCAGCGCGTGGGCATGGTCTTCCTCTGCAGGCTCACCTGGGCGTACGGCGCCGGGCGTGCACAGGTGCAGGCGTGCGGCGGCGGCGGCGGTGGCGGCAGCGGGCGGAAGGTGAACTGACCTCCGGGGCTGCTGGGTAAGTCTGCATAGGGGGGGGGGAGGGGGGGAGGGAAGAAGGAGAAGAGGATAAGTATAAGTAGGCGATGGAGGAAGAGGAGGCGGGAGAGGAGAAAGGATGACTAAGAGCAGGGTAAGGATGATGAGGGATGGGAGGAAGATGATGAGAGCAGGACGAGGTTCCAAGGAAGATAAGGAACAGAAAGTACAGAAAGCAATGTGGGTTATCGGGGAGAAGGGGGGGGCTAGAATGACAAATAGCTTCACTAATGTTGCCTGTGTTTCCAACAGAGCTCAGCGAGTCTCAGTCCCCGGCATCTGTCCCAGGGTAGCCACTCTCATCTGACCACTAACTGCCCTACCTCCTGGGGGTTCTCCCCTCCCCTACCACCGTGTCATTACTTAGCTGCTCGGGGAATACTGCCCACCACACTACTGGGGACTGGGGACTGGCCGGGCTGCGTAAGCTCCGACTCCCACACTGTCCCCATCCTTTCCTCTCTTGCTAGTCTAGGAGTGGTTGGCTCACAGGATCTGAGCGGTTGTGCTGATGGGCCTGGGCATTGTGTAGGAGCCGCAGGGTGTGAGGTCTGAACAGAGGCTATAGGAAAGGCTACTCCTGCTTGTGTCCATCTCTTGTTCCCCTCTGCGTTTGCTCAGGGTGGTCCAGAGCAGTTTCTCCACAAGCTTTTCTATATTATGTTCCCTCCCCACAGCTCCTGTTTCCCTTCATGAACAGCAAAACCCAAAATGTTTTCCTTGGAGCTAATACTATTAATATTGTAGTGGCCAATGTGTAGGAAGCTGAGATGTAGTTTTGACTTTATTGTATTGCGTTATTTATTTAACATTCAGGGTTTACCACAAAAAAAAAGGTTTAGTGGAGGGGGATATCCTTCTGAGAGCCCTGTTGCAGGGCTTTACCCTTCTCTCAGTAATGGGGTTACAACTATTAATAATCATGTGCATTTTTATAACCACATCAAACAGGTTACATAGGCTGCTGTAGGCACAATTTGAGAGCTGGGAAAAGAGCAGAAGCAATGGTTTCAAAATAAACACCCCAAAAAACGCTCACCCCCACCCTATGTTCCTCTGCCATTGAGAAGGATCGCATTGAATCACTTGTGGTGGAGCTTAGCTACACGTGATTGACAAGCCAGATGGATTTCCCGAACCCATCAAAGAAGAGACACATCGGTCAGAAATGAGGCGGCAGGGGTCTGAAAGCTAAATTGTAGGAAAAAAGGTGAAACAGATATATTATATTATATTTATATTCCCAACACTAATACCTGACGGATGACTTCAATAAATTAATGAAAAGTGAATTCATTAAAATGGATAAACACATAATTAAATCTTTTAATCGTCTACCCTGTTTGTACATTTTAATATGGCGTCACAAGCAAGGCACAGGAAAGCAACAAACTAAAGATCGTGCCTGCGTCACATTGCGTCAGGCAAAGAAAAAAAAAAAAAAATAACAAAATAACAACATTAGGTATAATGCACACAACCCACACAAGCTGGAGAAAAACATTCTCTCTTCAGTGGCCTTCGCGGTTGGCCTCGTGCATATTCTCTGTTCGGCTGAATCGACTGGTTGCACATTCGTTCTAGAAGCTGAAACCACTCATTTACGTCTATTCAACATTTGAAATCAGTCAAACGCCTCTACAGTCTCCTAATCTAAGTACTGTGCGACAATCAGACATCAGCCATTTTGTGAGGCCTTGAGAGAGTTGTAGTTACGTAAAATACTAAATAAACGTAAACATACTGTTCCCTTGGCTAATAAAAACAATACTTTGACATTTCTCACATGGGAAACACTGTGGCAGTTTTAAACACAAAAAATTCTCCTCATAACGACAAATGATTTGCTCACCCTAAACAATGACCAGAGACACATTCACTACCAATAACATTCCTATGTTGCTAAGCTTCTGGAAATGGAGGCGTTAACTGCGATGGGACGATATGTTGTACAAGCCCTTTTATATGAACTGCCTCAGGTTTATTTTATCAGCCCATAGTATGGTATATTAGGCGAAGCGTTGCCGATATGTTATGTCAAATTGAATGCATCATTCAATGTCGTTTTGTAGAAAGCTCATTTGTCTGTAGAAGCGGTCGGTCACTTAGCGGAGACGTTGCGCCCATAGAAAGCTGTGGGAAACCTTGAACATATAGAATATATTATGTGCACCAAATTCAATTAATATTTGACTTCATCATTTTTGTTTTGTTGAGAAGGATAAATAAAATATTAATCTACTTAAAAGTAAAAGTACTCCTGACTTGGAACCTTCCCACCTTCCCCCAGAATACTAGTACCCCGTTCAGGAGTCTCTGGGCTGGAGGATGTTGGGTCCATGACCCCCTAGTACCCTTCATCCCCTCTGTTGAGGAGGAGGAGGTGGGGGGAGACTAGCCGGGGATCCAGGCGAATCTCGCTGGCTCATGTTTCACTTGCTCTGCAGATAAGGTCCGGCTTCCCTCCCATACAAAACGATTTCTGCCCGGTACCAGATCAAACGACCAATCACAACCGCTTATCTACTATGAGGCGGGAGAAATACGATGGCGGGGCAGAGGATGATGAAGAAGAATGCAGTCCGTTGATTCCGCTTATCGAAACGAACTGTACGCTGTGTTTTCACTAACAGAAGAACGCTGTACTTGAAGCTTCTGAGGAGAAAACAGAGCTCTCTGCCACCATTGCTCAGCGCTACATCACCCGTTTGGCTGCTATGATTGGTTGTAGGCCTGACCAATTGGCTCCGGCGGCATTTTGGTCTGCCTGACCTCTTGGGGACGCCCCTTTGAAATCGAGAAAATGAACGGAGAGGTTCCGCACTAATTGCAGTTTGCAATTCATCTGGCTCTGCCAGGCTAGGGGGAGACGGGGGCGGATCTGAGCGACTCTTCCGGATCTCCTGGAACCTGAACACATCATAAATATTGCAGGTCCTGCTGGTTGACATGCTACTGTTAGCACGCTGATTGAGGGACATGAATCCCAGGTGGGCCCTAGCCCACTAGCTCAGCCAGGCTACCTGCCTTCATGCTCACCCTGACGCTCCATAAATAGGCTCTTGGCCGGGTGATGCAGGGAACACTCTTTAAGAGGCTAACAGCTCTGGCTTAATTCGTACCCTTCAGCGCAAGCTAGCCATGTGATGTTTATTATGAGTACTGTAGCGTAGCGGAATGAGCTAGCCGGGCTGTAATTCCCTCACATTGCTAACCTTAGGGTCCAGTTAAAGCTCTCACTCACTATATCATCTATCTTTTATCATTCCCTCTCTCTCTCTCTCTCTCTCTCTCTCTCTCTCTCTCTCTCTCTCTCTCTCTCTCTGCCTTCATCATCCCTCTTGTTTCCTCTATCACTTTGTTTTCTCCTTTTTTTTTCTCCTAGTTCTCGCTCGGTGACTATCTCTCTCTCTCTCTTTCTCTCTCTCTCTCTCTCTCTCTGTTTCTCTCTCACTTAAATCCCTATTCTGCTTTGAGCTTCTTAGGATAAAAAAACACACAAAAAAACAAATCAAACACATATAAATCCCATGAGTATTCATCTGTGCAAGTGCATTTGTGTTAAATTGTAGTCGAGGTGGAGTATGCATTAGAGAAAAAAAAAGCTGTTATTGGGCTTGCTGTTCCATGCATGTTAATGACTGCATCTCTGGCGTACGTGTGTCTGTGTTTCTGTGTGTGTGTGTGTGTGTGTGTGTGTGTGTGTGTGTGTGGGTGTAGTGTCCACGTTCATGTGTGTGCATGCTCGTGTGACACACTCCACCAACGCCGGAGCGGCGCTATTAACCGGAAAACCCGACACGTCAAAGCTGTTTTACATGTTCAGCAAGACACATGGTTGGCCCTGCACTTCCGAGAGAAGTGTGGGGGGGGACAGAACTCCCCAAAACGGAGTCCCTGAGCCACGAAAGAGTCAGTTTTTTTACTGACAGTTAATGCAACATTAGCCTTGAAGTCCTCCGCCAGGACGAGACGGGATAGATCTGCAAGACGGAACGCTGTCAGAAGGCGAGGAATATTACAGCATCGGTGAGCACCGTCCACCTGGGAGAGGACCGCCGAGGCGTTCCTCATCAAGCGTAGCCATCAGAGGCACCTGCTTCGCGCTTTTATTGTGATGCTTTGCCAAATTAGAATGAATGGGAGGTGGGGGACATACTAAGGAGTTGATGTGCGTATATACAGGCACGATTATTTCTGAGATGCCCTAGACCCAACATAGCTGTCGACATGCCAAATGAGAGAGGAGGTGTTCAGTAAGCTTTTATGACTTTTTAGCATTCGCCTTTGGGAGATGGTGTGTTATGATTTGGAAATATTAGGGGAAAAGCAAAGTATTTTCTATGTATAGTCTATTCCGATACTGAAGATTTACTGAAGTAATGCCATATGTTCACCACAAATGGTTTCTTGCGCATGTGGGAGTGTATTTGTGTGAGTAGTTTGCATGTGATTGAATTTGTGCGTGTGTGTGTGTGTGTGTGTGTGCTTGGCTATTTGTGCTTGTTGATGAGGCTGTGTTTCCCATTCCACATTTCAATAAAAGTATGATTTGAGTAATGCATGGCGGCTCTGTAAATTTCCTTTGTACTTCATTTTTCCTCCTCCAAAGACAACTTACCCGTTACTGAACTTCTAATGATGGCTGAATTGCCAGCGTTTCTTATCAAATCCCTCCATCACATAACAATTAAATCGAACCTTTGATTATCTGTAAACAGGCAGAGATCTTAATTAGTGCTTAATAGTTTATGAACTATCAGTGTTCATGTCACGTTTTGTTGTGCCAGAAAAACATGGCATAATGTTGTCAAAATGGTTCCCAGAGGTTGTTCTCACGTCTCTGAGCTGTTTTGGATAACAGTATTCTATGTTCTAAATTTACTCCCCCCAAAAAATGTAAAGCGCTCCAAGCACAAACTGTTCTTCACAACAATAAAAAAAAACAAAAAAAAAGATGGAAAGCCATGTTTAGAAACAAACAACAACTAAAAATGAATAAACCATTTGGGTCAAATCGCAGATATCAGGTACTGCACATAAGAAGCAGCGTAAACAAACGGATGCTATTAGGAAAGACTTACTGAATGTTACTCGGATTAAGTGACTAGTGAGTGACTGGGCCCACAGACTTGTTACCGATTGATTTGTATACAGGGAGGGCGGGGGGGGGGGGATGTATGCCGCGCTTGGTTTCCGCT
>NC_140276.1:7580274-7585317 GCF_964030765.1 Micromesistius poutassou
TTGCCTGACGCCTGGGTGGTTGCAGGTTCGCTTCTTCCTCCGCAAGTTCCTCCGGCTCCAGGAGTGAAAAGGCATCCGTGAGGGAGAGACGTAGCCCGTGGCTACAAAATGGCTGTCAACTCTGAATGCAGTTTGTAAGCAGTAACGGTTAACAAATGGAGGATGATGACATTGATTTAGAGAGATAATGAGGATTTTATGAATGTGGGATTGTCAAGGGAATAGTGGATTCGATGACAGATGAAAATGATTACTTGAATAATGGTGTGACATGGATTGTGGTCATTGTAGTTGTAACAAACAAATATTCGAGGACAGTGTGGTGGTGTGATAAATAATTACATTGACACTAACAGCCTCCCAAACAAAAATGGCTATTGATCGCCACTGACGCAAAGAGAAACACTGGGGCTCTACTTAGCAAAATGCCATAATCATGTTGTCCCATTAAAGCTAAAATATACAGATACAAAAGCTTTGTCCTTGAACGCAGAACCCTGTCGATTTTCCCACAGAGCTTGATAATGAACACACATTTATAGTCCGACTGTCCACGCTGCGACCCTTGCTCCCTCATTTACGTACATTATTAGGCCTGAGTGTATGTGTGTGGGTTAGTGTGTAAGTCTAGTGTGTTCGCATGCTTACAAGGGAGGCAAGAAATACCCCAAGTACATAGTCCAGATCTCAAGGAGTACCTGAGACAAGTACTTGTTTTGTATACATTAATTTTTTTTTTTTTTTTTTTTGGGGGGGGGGTGCGCACATACGTGGACACAAGACATTCGACATATGTGCACATATCGAAAGTCTTCTATCTGTGTTAACCAAACAACAGAGCTCAGTTATTTTACCATTTTTAATGCTGTATAGCTAGCAGGATAAAACAGCCATTTTATGTAACGTCCATGGGTGAACTTCTGAAAGGTGACGTATCCAGTTAATTAAGCTAGACTATTGTTTAGGGCAGGGCAGCCAACTTAGTATTTTGCCAATTGTGTAGAAATAGTGACGAAAACAAACGATGGCTCTATAGAGGAGCGTTGCTGCCCTGCATTTTGGCCTGGGAAACACCATCTCCTGGGCAGGTATGCACCGCCAGACACACTGGAGCTGTGCTGGAAATCGTTCCAGTATTCACTCACTCACTATTCCCTGCATAGTGTTTATGATATAGTTCTTGTTTGTTCGTTCCCTATATAGTTCACTATATTATAGTGAATTCTTGTTAACCGTTACTGCTTGTTTGTTCGTTCCCTATATAGTTCACTATATTATAGTGAACTATATAAGAATATAAGAATATAAGAATATAAGAGTTCCCTATATAGTTCACTATATTATAGTGAACTATATAGGGAACGAACAACATAGTTCACTATATTATAGTGAACTATATAGGGAACGAACAAACAAGAATTCCCTATATAGTTCCCTATATAGTTCACTATATTATAGTGAACTATATAGGGAACGAACAAACAAGAATTCAGACACTACGCTGAACATTTCTAAACGTCACTTGCGTTAGTATATACACGACCGCATTGCATTGTGGTATACGGGAGTAACATGTAGGGAACATTGTATGTTCACTCAAATTTTGGGTATTTTATTGTCCACTATACAGTGAATGAAATTAACCACTGAGAATTCGAACACCACTACAAAATGGCGAGCACCCTATATAGTGCACTATATCTCTGATAGGGAACGATTTCAAACACTGCTTGGGACTCCAGTGAAGTGGACCGTGATGTTGTCTTTAGTTCAGTACACCACTTGAACTCTAACAAGGAAAGAGATCAGGAAACCACCCAATAAAGTTGTATTACTTTTATTTAGGACTTTATAAAGTAATACAAAAGCAGAGCTGGTCTGCCGAACACCTCTGCTTTTATATTACTTTCTTAATCATATATAAAAATAAGTCTTAACATTTATACGGCGACTTTCTGATCTGCTTTCTTGTTATAGTTGTGTTGTACTGTTGTACACGCATCACATTGTTAATTCAGAGCATTCAAACTGCATAAGCTGCTATTGAAATGTGTGATTTCTTTCAGCACTTTTTGCTGCTGTATATTTCATATTCAGTTTTGATGTGGGGAGTTTCCTGTCAAGCGGTTATTTTGTAAAGCTTGTCGAACCCATGGGGAACTCTGCCTACTTTGGTCATGCATCACGCCTCAACAACAACTCCGCGCAACGCTGTCTGTCTTTTTACTATTTAAGGATATATCCTGCTCCAAAACTTGGCCCAAATACACATATTTGACAAAATGACTACAAAGAGACGTTCGATTACAACATTTTGTAATCGTTAATGATTCGGTTGACTAGTAGTACTCGTCTGCTGGAGTACACGTTTGTGCTAATCCCGGCACATTGGTTCCGTGTAATGGCTTGTTTTGCAATGCAATCTTCAAAAAACAACCCGTGTTGAAAAACTCTACAATTATGTTGAGGCTGCAGGTGATTCTGAAAGTAGCTCATCCCAGGGGAGGCCACGCCGCCTCCAGAGGCAGGGCTCCTGAGCCCCACTGCGAGTGGCTTACCATCACTCAAGCTCTTCACTCTGCAGGGGCGTGCACTCACATCCTGCTGGGATTTTTTTGGGGGGGTTATTTTATTTTATGCACGAGATCGACCTCCTTCAGTTCAGGGACCGTTCTCATTGATCTGTTTTAAAAGTGGTAATTAACTGCCTAATGTTCCAAAGACTGAGCGCCAGTCCAACTGAACTTGAGCTGAACGTTGTGTTTATATGGTCTGGTTGTGCATTTTGGTTGTGTTACATGCCCACTAGGCAGCGGCCGCGGCGTGGGGGTGTGATTAGTGGCTGAAGGTCAGTAAAGCACGGCGGATTTTCAACGCATCGCCTCAAAGTACAACAGTGTTAGCACACGGGCTAAAGTCAGCACTTTCCTCCACAGAGAGCACTGTCCTGATCCCATGACCTTGTCACCTGCCACCTGCCACGGGTGTGTGTGTGTGTGTGTGTGTGTGTGTGTGTGTGTGTGTGTGTGTGTGTGTGTGTGTGTGTGTGTGTGTGTGTGTGTGTGTGTTTGTCTTTTTGTGTGTGCATCTAATTTGTTTTTATGTGTGTTTCTGTGTGTGTGGATGTGTGTATGCGTGTGTGTGTGTGTGTGTGTGTGTGTGTGTGTGTGTGTGTGTGTGTGTGCATGTATGTATGCGTGTGTGTATATATGTATGTGTGTGTGTGTGTGTGTGTGTGTGTGTGTGTGTGTGTGTGTGTGTGTGTGTGTGTGTGTGTGTGTGTGTGTGTGTGTGTGCGCATGTATGTATGCGTGTGCGTGAACATGCTTGCGTGTGTGGATGCCTGCACATGTGTGTGTGTGTGTGTGTGTGCTTGTGTGCGTGTTTGCGTGACTGTGCATGTAGGGTAGGTATAGCAAGTATGACTCGCCTGTCATACTTGCATACTACCAACAACACTGGTTGCCTGTACTCACAACACACAACACAAAGTGCATGCTCTGGTGCAGACAATGGTGACAGGGCATCAGAGCAGAGCTGGTCTTACACGGGTCGTTGACCTCAGTGAAAAGGTTGGAGGAAAGATAGGGAAAGATACGAGCTGGCTCAGAACAGCACCGCTTCAATTGGTTTTCTGGTAGGCACACACATATATTTATATACACATACATACCTCCATCTCTGTCTCTGTCTCTGTCTCTCTCCATGTCGCTCTATGTCAATTCAGAATCTATACAGGACAATGCGCACACATACAAACGCAGACACACACAAACATGCAGGCACACACACACACACACACACACACACATGCACCTACACACACACACACACACACACATGCACCTACACACACGCACACAGATACACCCAACCACCGATCCACCTTCACGTCAACACGTCACGTGAAAATGAAATTACAAACCTATGTAAGCTGCCATGACTCCCCTTGTCACCATGTGATCCCTTTCCCTTTGCAACACCGCCGTGCACACTACTACACACACGCACCGCAAACACAACAACCACGCCTCCCCCAAAACACGCACACACTACACACACACACACACACACACCGCAACACGCGCACACTCCAGGACGTGACAGGGAACACAGTAGGGGTCGACCGATATGGTTTTCGGAGCCGATACTGACACAATGATGATAACAAATGTAACAAGTCTCAATTAAAAAAAAAACATTTATGGAACTATGTGTAAATCATGGCGGGAAAAAAATGTAAAAAACAGTAAAAAAACAATAACGCAAATATCGGCCGATTACTAGAGCACAGCAACGGGGGGGAGAAGATGGCTGACGGGCCGCGGAGAACGTGCTGTCTAATCCAAACCTCGGTGTTCGTGTGCAATACCGCGATCTCGCCGACACCAGCGCGGCCTGGTGTGCAGAGAGCAAGAGGGCGAGTGACAGAGAGGGAGTGGGGGGGGGGGGGGGGGGAAGGTTGAGGGAAACCGAGAGCAAGAGAGAGAGAGAGTGAGAGAGAGAGAGAGAGAAGAGAGAGAGAGAGAGAGAGGGAGACAGAGAGAAAAGAGACTGATAGGGCGAGAAAGAGGACAGGCGAGATAAAGAGAAGTGGGAGCAGGAGAGAGAGGGGGAGGAAGGGAGAGCGCGGGAGAGAGGGTGGGACGACGTGGCCAGTGAGAGAGAGAGAGTGTGTATGCAGTGCTGTAGCAAGCCTGAGCTGCTGGTAATTAGAAGGAGCTCAGAGGAAAGAGACAAGCCGTGGAATGAATGCAAATGAATTCCGTGGCTGTGGCAGCGTGTGGCAGAGCCTCATGCTCGTGTAGGGCGCCGCATCGGCAGATACGAAGAGCCGCCACCACCAGAGAGGAGGTGTGTGGGGGGGGGGGGGGGGGGGTGAGGGATGGGGGGGGACGCAGCACACACTGCATGACGCTACATGACACTCAGTGGTACGCATGCCACAGTGCTACGAGTGACGCAGCGTATGCCCACCTGCTCGCTTTCACGTACAAGTCTGAGAGCACAGAGAGGATGTGTTTACAGACACACACACACACA
>NC_140276.1:7588017-7590517 GCF_964030765.1 Micromesistius poutassou
ATTGACAAAAACAGACACAGTGACAGACACACAAACACACACACACAGATATACACATTCATAGACAAACACAGACACAGACACTCATACAGACACACACACACAACATACATAGACATAGGCCGACATAAACAAAGACATGCACATACACTTGCACACACACACACACACACACACACACACACACACACACACACACACACACATACACACAGACATACATACAGACATACATACATAGGGAGACACACATTTATTCAAAGAAGTACACATTCCCACAAACACACACACACACACACACAAATACCAGAGGTCAAGGAGATAGCAATGAATCTCCATGCACTCTATTTAACCACACGTGTATACCTGTGTGTGTGTGTGTGTGTGTGTGTGTGTGCGCGCGCCCATGCGTTTGCTTTCACATGTGCTTATGTCTCTGTGCTTGAGATTCCCCAGTGGTTCACAGCGCTACAGAACTGCCAAAAGGAGATTTGTGTCATCTCGTCAGAAGGACACAAAAACTCCATTTCCGATAGAATGCCGAGATGTTCTGATCCCGGTGGATCAAGGAGCTTACAACAGCCCCTAGTGAATCTACTTAAGAGTCATGATTGCTTAATATCTGTCACGGTTGCATCATAAGGTGGTAAAATCTCTGATCTTCCGGATTTGCTCCGTTACAATTTCTTTGTGGGTTTCCAAGACCAATCCAAATGTTTGCACAAAGAACGTCGTGCCACCAGGTTATCGAGAATGGACTATTATATTTAATAGATACATGAATAGGAAAAAAGATTCGGGCCGAGAAAAAAAAAAAGAAAAAACTCGCAGAGAAATGATAATGATGTACTCCAGTGTCCTGCGGTGTGTCTCTCCTCGCCACCCAGCCTCTCGCTCTCTCTCTCTCTCACTTGCTCTCTCTATCTATCTCTCTCACACACACACATACACACACACACTCAGGCAGCACACACTAACACACACACACACCCACTCACGCTCTCTCTCTTTCTAGACGCTTCCCTTTGTCTTTCTTTCAGCGGAATGCTCATTAAACACTAAGGTCACTCTTTCTCTGCGCACTCCTACCTCTCCCCGCCCCGGCCCCCGCTTACCTCCTCGTAACACCTCCCGCCCTTAGCACCTTTCAACGCTGCGGAGGCCAAAGTTTCCAACCGCAATAAACTTTTCAAGATTGTTACCGCAACAAGAAGGAAAACAACGTGATTAGATGGTCCTCGTGTCAAGCAAACTTGATATTATTTAAACGGGTTCATTTGCAGAAATTCTTTTTAAAATGTAAACAGTTTGAAACACATCGGATCGTGGGATATTTTAAGGGTTTTTCTAGTGTCGTCTTCATTTAGTTTAAGAAATATTACAAAACGTCCTTATTAAATATTAAGAGATTTGTTTTCCAACGTGCTCTGATGCAGGGTATAGGGTGGTATTCATTTGGTTTAACTATTTTTTTTTTTACTATATTAAAATTTTAACGGTACAAATGATGAAGATCAAGACAAGGGGAAATTAGCACAGCGTAGTAGTTAAAAAAGGCCTGAGGTCCCCTTCTTTATAAATTAGTTTTGAGCAGCAGTAAAATTTGGATGTTGCTCCCATTATGAAATAATGATAATAATCAATGAGAAATATTGTTTAACTCCTTGTGTATATGTGTCTTTAATGCATTGGTATTGTATTTATATTGTGTGCAAAAATGATCGTCATTCTTTAACGCCCCTTCTCATAATAAAAACAGAAACAAATAATAATGATTCAAAAACTCAGAATCATGCCCCGAGTCTAATATTTACACCAGTGCCGTTAAAAAAGTTAGATTTTAACAGGAAGATAGTAAGGCCAAACATAAACAGGAATAAATAGGAAGATGCTAAAACAGAGCTGCAATGCTCTGAGGAACAGTAATGTTCATTCTTAATGACGCCATTAAAGCAGGCGTGGCGGGCCAGGAGAGAATATTTGCAGGTGCCGGTTGTAGGAACATCCAAAGGCTCGCCATTTAAACTCTATTCAGATGTACTGAGTTGTTTTATCGTAACTGAACAATGTTTTTTTTTCAACTCACCAGGGTCTTGATCGCTAACTTGGGTATACTGAATGCTGAAGACAACTTGAAACCCCTTTTCTTCTCAAGTCATTATCGGTCGATTGACAATGGAAATAAGGTTTTTAAACACCTGTTTATGCGTTCATCTTCAGCCAATTTATTCAATTGTTCACTTACGCGGGCACCCTGTTCTGTTGTTTTTGATTGCTTGAGACCCTTTTTTCGAAAACAACAACTATATTTTTACGGACCCCGTGAACATAATGCTAGACTCAAAACAAAAATACCAAGTCCCCGGAAATCGCCCATTGACCACGAACTGCTCTACCTTCTGCCAAAATCAATACGTGTTGTATCCGGTTGAATTAATAGTGAGATAAAAACACAACATGTATAACCAGGGCCACTAAAGTAAATACATGTCCAGGGTGG